>NC_088207.1:41816261-42128999 GCF_037126465.1 Ornithodoros turicata
GTGTCTCAATTCAATACAATTTTATTTCACCTTCAGGATATGGAGATGGAAAAAAAAGCTGGGGACAGCTTGACAACTTCCCATCCCCAAAGTTTAACAGTGCTAACAACGTTAACAGTGTTTAATATGGCTATCCAACTTTAGGTCGTTTCTAATAATGACACCAAAGTATTTATAACAGTCAACATTCTCCAATAGGAGGGGGGGATATGTTTATTATATAAAAAAATAGGAGGGAAAGGTTAGCCTGCGCTACGGCGCTTGCTATTCCCAGGAAAGAGAGGAAAAAAGAAAGACAAACAATAAGCAAAACAATAGCTTACACCGTAGACTTCACTCTATTTTCAAAATACCCGCGTATTTTTGTAGTCTTGCAATAGATAGTTCGATCAGAACTAATTATCATCTTCCATTCTAGGCACCGCTGGGTTATGTTGTCAAGAGCGCTCCTCATTTTTTGTTTGGTCAGAAACCGATTTTACTCAGACGAGTAAAACTGACGTTCATATGGAAACAGTCACACAGTAGCTTACTCTGTCTACTACCTAACACCAGATCGTATATAGCAATGGTCAGGAAGACCGTTATGTTGTTAAGGTTCTGGGCCCTTGGACACCTTACCATCAGCTCCACGCCATGCAGGCGTTAGTGCGATTTTGCGCAGACTCCAAGTTGGTGGACACAGTGTGACTGACAGTGTGTGTGGACAGTGTGTATGTGAGTGACTGAATGAGTGTCTGTGTCACTCACTGGTTTTATTGTAGATAGCCATTTGTGTTTTCCTAAGTGATCTAGAGTAGCCGGCTCTCGTAATGAGTGCCTATTTCTCTTTTTTTTTCTTTTCTTATCAACTCAACTCAACTCAACACTCTTCAATTGAATCGGCAATAGGCTGTCACATGTGGAGGTTATTGTGCAGAAACAAGAGCGTTTTCTGCTTACTAAGGACCCTGAAACGTATCTGCATGTCTTGTACAAGCCACATGGTGACGTGTTGAGTGAAGCAGCATTCGATGAAATGGCGTTCGATAAAACGGCGTCGATGAAACGGGCGGACACCGGTGAAGACTCGCTAGCTTTCTTCCTGTAACGGCTTCGACGTCCTTCGTCCTACATCGGGAAAGACGTATCAGTGAGTCGGAACGCGTGTGGCAACCGGCAGTGCCATTCCCCGCTGTTGGCTTCTTGCTCTGGGAGATTTGTGTCTAACAAGGCGAGCTGAGGGATAATTAATGGAGTGGCTTTGCCTTTCTAGAACTTCTCACGTGAGACCGCACGAAGTAAGCTTGAGTTGAAAGCACTGGCGGTCGTGTGATGAATCGGTGATTAGACTTCCGGTACTTTCGCTCGGTAAAGGGAAGTGGTCATCACGAGGAAGCCCCACCCCGTTTCTGATTTTTTTTTTTTTCTCAAATTGAGAAATGAAAAAAAAAAAAAAAAGGGAACATTTCCCCTCAAAATGCATGTACATGTTGGTTTCTGCTCCAGGGAAGCTACGATATGACTAAATAGCACGTAGGTATACACTTAAATGATTCCATGAAACCATTATTCTGGCGCTTTTTACAGCTTGTTGTGTTGTTGTTGTTTTCATGTCAAAAGGAAGGAGACGAAGAGCGATTGTCTCACGATGAAAACTGTGGCAAAAGTCCGTACGTAAAGCGATAGCCTAGAGCAGGGAACTGATTTCGCAATCAGAGATGTATACTGTACATCTGTTTCTGAGAGCCAGGTGGCGCGAGCGAGCAGCAACGTCAACGCCCCAAAATATGCAACACGCGGTAGTTTCGCAGACGACGTGGCACCTTGAAAATACATGGCCTCGAGTTGTTCGCACTTTGCAAGATGCACCGCTTTTTCTGTGGGTTTCCTACAGGTTTCGTAGCTTTCCTCGGCGATATATACCGCTTGAAATACCGTGCAGAACCCGCTGATGAAACTACCTACTGTTTGGATCCGTGGCCGCTTGGGCCCGAAATGGCCCTGTGCAAACTTCGCTGCAACAGCCCTATTTGTCATTAAGTTATTTATAGATGCCAAATAAATAAGAAAAGATAAGATAATAAGTGTTACTAAATGAAAACAAACGGTACGTTCGCATCCGGTTTCCGTTTTGCGATGACGTTAGCATTAGCTGCCTCAGCTGTTCCGTGAACGACTTGTTTTCACTTCAAGATGTGGCACGTCATATCACTTATTTAATCTGTAATCACATCTAGGGAGTATTGCACCACAGGGGTGAAATACCCCGTGTCATTGCCACCGTACAGTCGTCATATCACATCATCATCTTATCATGCCATTCTATCATACGTCGTCGTCCTCGTTGTTGTTACCGGACCTTGGCGCACGTCACGTGGGAGCATGACTTAAAGGTGACCGAGAACCGTTTTGAGATATCATAAAACGTAATCAGTGAGTTGTGTGTGGCATCGGTGGCACCACACCCTTAAGAATGAACTTCACCGCATAGCACGGTCCTAGCCAACCATCATTTTGGATCATATCGTTATCTGCCCTGATTTGTTGAAAACGGGAGGCGTACGCCTTTTTTGTGACATTTATGAACAGCATAAGTGGCACCAATAAGGCGTGCGCCTCCCGTCTTCAACAAATCAGGGCAGATAACGATGTCACTCGAGATGACGGTTGGCTAGGAGCGTGCTATGCAGTGAAGTTAATTTCTAAGAGTGCAGTGCTCGGCAGAACACAGTGCGGAAGCTATTGAGAGTGATGTCTCGACAGCGAAATCACTGCAATAAAATTCAATAAAAAAAAAAAAGGCCACGATCTTAGTTTTAATATTTCGCACGCTGACTTTGAGCGCCACAAGAAAGCATATGCACAGTTTTTTTTTTTTTTTTAGCTTTGGATCGTCTCAATATTGTAGTTTCGATATCAGATTTCTTTAAAAAATAAAAAGCGCGTTTGCCTACAGATGGTGTAAAGTGGTATACAACACAGTAAAGACAGAGTAAATGACCTACCCACTACGTTATGCTTTAGAGGACGTAGTGTTATTACTCACATTGTGACAGCAGCCAGTACAACGCCACCTCACCGAAACGCAGCGAAATACCGAGCTGTCAGTGTCACTTTGTGAGTGAAGTTTAAGAATGCAATTCGCAAATTCCTTCCTTCTCTTGTGAAGATAGTATCACTAAGGTGGAGAATCAAGAAGGCTCGAGAATGCTTGGCAGCACCGCTACTATGAGCACAAAGTAAAAAAAAAAAGAAAAAGTAGAGCAAGAATGTGGCATCAGGTGTCTCCTGTCCTGGCAAGACCTGGTCCTGCATACTCGATGTGCATAAGATGCGCCCGATCGTGCCCTACAGCGCGGCAACATTCTCGTCCGTTCGGCATGTCTGCGTAGTGGCTAAAAAGCCTTCTTCGAGTGTGTTGACATCGGCGATGGTTAAAGGAAACGTGATGCAGTATTTGTTGTCATCCTTACAGATCTTTCAAGTACAGTTCTGACGACGGCATGCCTGCCTTTTGGAAATAAAGTGTGTAATATACTGCGCAGAATGGAGGTTCGGTGCCTTCTTATTTATATTTCTACTTGGTCGCCACCTGGTGCAATACAGCTGCGCGAAGTGGGAAACATTTTTCTTTTTTTTCATCCAATTGACGCAAAACTCAGGGGTGCCGGAATAGCACCAGCAGCAAAACGAAGCCGCAACTTTAGCATTGAAGCTTTACATGGTTGCCCTTCAGATTAATTGGACTTCGGTTATGGGATCGCGTGAAATAAAGTGAACTCGAATTCATTCAAACTCAACTCAACTTAACTCAAAGTGATGGAAAGGAGTTTCTTCAACTTTAGAAAGAGAATCACAACATAATATTACAAACGTGAAAGGCTTGGACTGCGCGCTGGATGACAGTTAACAAGCACCCCATAACTACCGCACCATTGACTGATTGATTGAAAAAAGAAAAAAATATGAAATATGGAGGTGTGAGTTCCGACAAAGTCGTGACGGGCTACCTCTGTACACTTACACACAAGAGAAAGTAGAATAACCAAAACAAATGCAACCCGAGACGTCTAAGAGACATAACAAAGACTAACACTTTCCAACCAATGTCCAGTTAATGAGAGAATAGGTCAAAAGTTCGTAGGTCAAATACAGCGATAGCCCTCAATGTGACTAACACAAGCCCCTCGGCTTAGGCGTACTCAGTACGGTTGTAACCAATGGGAAATAAACGTTATTATTATTTCTATATTATTATTAATGCGGAAGACCTCTGACCCCACATCACCTCACTCTGACTACCCCAGGAACTTGACTACCCACTAAGGAATTACTTATTTACCAAGGAATAGCAAGCCGTCCTTTCTGGCTGACTTTTCCTACCAAAATAAATAGATGCCCCCCATCCCCCCCCCCAAAAAAAAAACTGTTTCGCAACTCTGATTTAAGTTCGTTTTTCGCATTTATGTGGATAGAAGACACACCCGGAACACATCAAAGATATAGTGGGACATGCCCACAAAAAGACACTGCTGTCCCCTCACATGACAATCGTAACGTTAAACCTACTCGACCAAGTGACAATAAAGCACGATGGGTCCGTAAGATTGGAACTTGCCGGACGCCACTGCAGGCTTGGAAATGGGTTAGCGGACGTCGTGGAGGCAACGATCGCGATTAGGCATTCAACGGCTATCGTCACTGAAGGCTTACGACGATCAAAGATTGTGAGTGAGTGAGTGAGCAAAATAGAAAAAAAAAATTGAGAAAATTGTAACCTGAGCCGTTCCTATACTTTCCATTGCCTTTCGTTTCTCACGAAGTGTAGGTTAGCTACAATAACAGTTCTCACAGGGAACTATTCATGATGTCGTGTGGCGTGCGATAAAAACAATATGAGCGCATATGATAGGTAGCGTGCCTTCCTAATATAACAATGCGTATCTACAGTACCTGTCTCATTCCGGAGTTCGTGATGTACGCCACCTCTCCAACGGCTACTTGCTAAAGGTTATTATTGATTCACCTCCGTGTCCATTATATGCGAGAAATATGCCGACAGATGATTACACAACAGAGGATAGGTCCTGGCTAATAATACTAAACGACGCACGCTAACGTTCATCATATAATCCCAGGTAAAAACGCAGTGGACGATGCATATTGCCTCTAGCATCTAATGATGCTCGGAAAATCGACGCCTCGTTGTATCAGCTCCGTTGGTTAAAAATGCATTTGGAATTGGCACAGCAGAAACGTCACTCCTAATAAACTGTTCCCCCACTACTCGTGTCGTACGTATGCGTAGATGGGTCACCACTATAAACATAATTCATGGTTGATAATTCATAGTTTAACGTCGCGAGACAGGAATAATTATGCGCGACGACACAGTGGTCCATCTCTGGATTGATTTTGCTCAACCTAAGTGTTCTTTAACGTGCGCCGAAGTCTCAACACAGGACACCGTATTTAAAGTTCCTCAAGGAAGAGGGTGTCTCTAAGCAACTTGTACCCTGGCACCAAGTAACCGGTGTCATCGGCAGGGTTCGAACCCACAACCTCCGAACACGTTACCAACTGACCCCCCGAGGCCGACCAGTATAACGGGGCCTTACACAAATGTTTGTCGCTCTGTAAGGCAGGACTAGCTGGAAGATTAGGCTACCTCTTGGGTACGAACCGAAAGCAAACAAAAAGAGTAGCCGGAAATCATGCATGCATAATAAATTTGCACAAATATAATCGCGAAGATACAAACGTGGGAGCAATAAATTCATTACATTTGTAATGGCCCTGTACAGAACCTATGCAATGTAGAAAGTGGTCCACGCCTGGAGAAATAGTGAAGTGTCAATCATACTGACAACAGCACCTGGCTCATTTGTCCTCTCAAGTGCAGACCGAGAAATAAGTGATCGTGCAGTGAATTTATTTTATTTGTGTTGGTTATTTTCTCGCCGTAACCACCGGGAAGACATGTTGGCAAGATGACCTAACAACAAACAACAACAACAACAATAGATGCTGACGATGAGATGGGGTGGAGTGGGATAATGGGGTGACCTAATACAGCAACTTTCACCATATTTTCACCGTGTTTTCACAATCTTTCGTACGGCCAATTTCTCCCACAATTCTTTTTCTCAATTTCGAGAAATGGTAATAATTACTGCGTGCTGTAGATATAGGGCTGTAATATGACTGTTCCGCCTCATGAAGGCTACAGCATTTCACTGCAGCCTTCGCAACGACTGTCGTAAACACTGGAGCACTGCCGTGGAGCAGACGAACAGATTTCTCCGTTCTATTCTTTTTTGGCATAAGAATTAGGGATTAACGTTCTGTATTCACGGCGGTAACTCCATTGCTCGAAGACAATCAAGATAATTTCCCGGCAATCCCCAAACGCTATAGTGCTTCCCTGGGAATTAACTAGTTTTTATCGGCGGTGCTTCGCTTGGGTTGTTCCACTCCCTGATTTCCCTATTAGAAAGAGGGTCATATAGTAAAAGGCCGCAAGCTCTTCTTCCCGGCGACAATAGATTTCAGAAATTTTCTCTCATTTCATCAAACTATTAAGTGACACGATCACACGATGTAACTGTCACACGATGTTTCTTCGGCACTGCAGGGAGAATTCGGTGCACCGAACATTGCGCACATCTTTGTGAGAAATTTCTCGTGACCGATGCGAAAGAGGGTTGTCACACAAAAGTTTCTGTAGACATCCCCATATCATCGTCATCATGTATCTCTCTCTCTCTCTCTCTCTCTCCTGTACTTTGCTGAGATTTCTCTTAGCTGCAGAACCTGTCTTTGAGCGGCGGTAGATAGTTGAACGTGGTACAGTAACATATAGCTACAGGACTAGTGGGGTACCAAGGTACACTAATCTTGTGGTACACTAGATTTGAGATCTGTCAGGCGCAGGATTTTAGAATTGGCTAATTTTGGATATCAGGCGCGCGCGCACGCGCGTCAGGGAATTTTTGTGACCTACATCGTATAATAGTGCAGGTTTTTCGAACAGTAAGACTGTCATTTCTGTCGTCCATTATGTGTCATTGTGATTATATTGTCATATATATTATTATATTATCATCGTCGTCGTTGTTGTTATAGCATTATAAATTACTATTTTAATTATTATTATTATTCAATTATCCTCTTAGTATCATTAATATCTGTCAGAGCTCTCGTTCATATGACATAGCCTTTGCACCAGGTTTGGTGCAAAAATGATGGAACCAGCCTATTAAGCTTGAACATGTGGAGGAACAGCTACGCAGGAGACAATACATTGGGAGGAACAATAAAACACAGTCGCTTCCCTCTGACTGCACGCAGATTGCCCCGTTGTCTCTGGGAAAATGAGGTTCGTCCAGGCGAGATAGTAGCTGCGCCATGCTGAAAAAGCACGTAATTTTCGGAATCGAATTCTGTGTCCCTGGTGAGTACAACGAGCCATATGACTCCCTTTCCCCAATAATGTTTACGTCTAATGGACGCTCCACGGACATAACAAAGAGCGTGTGAGGAATATGTCACAGAAAACGAAATGTAAATCACACTCCGAAGGTCTATACTACCGATATTATTGGCAGCGATTTGGGAACACACCGTTATCTACCATGGACATTCATACCGATGCAGTTATCGACAAGTAGCCACTGCAACATCCAGTGCCCTGTATTCCAGCGCCGGCTGCTCGTATGTACAATCAGTTCGTTGCATGTAATAAGCGCTCATGGCTCGACCCATTAAGTGGAGATCATTTGCTGCAAACGGTTGTAAAGCATACTTCCTCTTCATACGCTTCACATATACTTATTAGAGGGGGGGGGGGGGGTAACGTTGGGTAGATGTGCGGTCTTATTAGAAGACATGCAGAAATTGTGCCTGAAAGAGGAAATGAATGCACGATGTTGACTTCATTGGTTATTAAGCTTTCATGGCAACCGCTGAAACGGTGATCGTTTCAGGGGTTTCCATGGCATATAAGATGGTGATGGTGCTGTGATAAAGAACAAAAAGGGGATGTAAGTTTCGACGAAGTCGAACTGGCTGCCCTAGTACGCTTACACACAGACGGGCCATAAACAGCCACGGCGCCATCACGAGAGCCTACAAAGAGCAATTTTTTCTAATCGAGAGTCCCCTTATAAGGCAATTTTCTATGTAAATATATAATCTATTTTCGATCACTAATATCTAAAAACGCGTGGAACTTCTCTCATTGCTTCGGAAATAAGCTCATGTGCTACGCACTTGCCAAGAAGGCAAACGAAGAGGGCCACTACAGCGCGAAGAACAAAGTAGTCTCTGGGACTGTCTTCCGCTTCGAACTGATCCCCCGATTACGAATGGCAGCTAATTTTGGCACTGCACGACGTCAAGCAAAGTAGGTGACTAATTAAAAGTGCCTTATTTCTTTGTTCTGCGCTTCTCGTTTGTGCTTTCGGTATGAAAGAAAAAAATGGTATAGAATATAATTCATTAGAACCTTCAGCTCGTGTACATCGCGGCCCTATTGGCTCAGGCGCTCAAATTCTAAGAAATGCGAGAGCACGAAATGAACTCCCTCCTGGCTGTGCGAAAAAGCATGGGAAAGGATCCTCCTTTCAAATGGAGAAAAAGACATAACGTTGATATAAAAACCATGTTTCCGTTGTGCATTCATTCACCGCATTATGTTCGCGTTTCAGCGATCGATCGATCTTGAGAATGAAACCGCATTTCATTGCTCAGTGATATTTTCGGAAAATATTACACTGCGATCCTTGTCATAGCCATATTTGCGTCAGGCTTTTCTAACTGAATTTCTCAAAGCCATCCGAAAAACTAATAAATCGGACTCTGTGAAGAAAGACATAAAAAAGGAAACGTTTAATGCACTTTTCGTACTATTTGCACACCCTATATCCCTATTTGCAAACCCTATAAGTATTTAAAGATTTTCCTCCCTCCAAATTACGACACCAGTTTTCTTTCCGCAGCTAGAATTCACGGACGCAGGAATGGAAATACCTGTACATCGACCTGTTACCGACCTCACATGCCCATTTTTTTCTTTATTCACATCACATCACATCACATCACTGAGCGTGAACGGGCGAATCGCGCCGTGCACGGTTTTCGTTTCGCATGTCCGATCGCGTTTGCGGTTGCATGCTTCAATCACATGAAGGAGAATGGTCCATCTGCCGTATAGTTCGGGGCCTTTAACTGCGTGTGTAACTCCCCTTGTGAATGCCGCACACGGTTCCCTTTCATTATGCATGTTAAACTACTAAACAAAATGTGTGTGCGGGAAAGAGCTGATATTACCAAAATATGTAGAAAAAAAAATTGTAAGAATGACATAAATGTGACTTTGCGGGAAAATTTGTCGTCAGCATTTTTCGGAGGAGCAAGTCGCAGCGTGCATGAAACAAGCTTTCATTGCTTTATCGATTGTCCAATCACCGGCTCGAAACATCAGTTGATAGCTTTTGGACCTGTGCTCGAGAATTTGTCGACTCAACTGCGGTTTTTGCTGTTGTACGCTGTTTGACACGTGACGACACGTTTATCACGCGTGGGTAAAACGTCTTCCGCTTCCATTACTCTACTCATTCACAAAAACGACAAAGAACGGTGTTTTGTAATTTGTTGCCGAGCGAAGATATCTGTGCAAAACCATCTTTGTTTAACGTCCTTTGAAACACCATGTATACGGCTAAGCGCAGAGACTAAAAAATCAGAAAAACTAACAAACTAGAAAATGTATGTTCAATTTTTACACTTTCACTGGGTTCCATGCACGTTAAGCTACATTTCTACATCATCTATAGCGGGATTCTGCATCCCCATATCGTCGAATTAAGTTGCCCGTTCCGGAACTAAACTTGTCACGGGTTCCTTCACGTCGTCTCCTTCGTTTTCATCCTCTTGCGAAAACGAGAGCTACGACGAAAGCGCTTTTGTCGTCGATCTGTTCTCAGAAACTGTCCCTTCGGCCACACGCAGCAACTCATCGTTGAACAAAGACGGCCGATCGTTACGTCCCTATACAGGGTGTTTCAAAAAACGTGTCATTCGGACTTTATAAAAAAACCGGGCGACGGAAAAATACGAGGTAAACGGCACTTGTGTGGCAACTGAATTTGCCATCTTGCAAAAATATTTTCATTTCATTTTAATTAAAATAAATTGAATTTCTTTAATTGAACTTCAAAATTTCCCAAGTCAACCTAACGTTTTTTTACAGAATTAGAGAGCCCGTAGCGAACTTAGTCAGATCCACCAAGAAATCCGCTCGATATTGCAAATGGAACTGCCCAAAAAAAGTCCCGAAATTGAGGCTTCAAAGTTGCGGGTATTCAACGGCGCACCAAATCGGTCGCAAAGATGCGCAGAGAGCAGCACATGCTCCTGCCCCCATGAAAGATAGAAGGTCGAAAAAAAAGAGTGCGGGAAAAAAGAGGCGGAATCATTTTTGTTTGCCGCTTATCAAGGTATGGTGGAATGTCAACCGCCTTGTTATCGGGGTCCTGTGCTGCACGCCGGTTCGGCGATAAATTTTTCTAGCTTCGTGGGGGCAGGAGCATGTCCAGCTCTCCGCGCGTCTTTGCGACTGATTTTATGCGCCGTTGAATACCCAAAACTCCCAAGCCTCAGTTTCTGGACTTTTTTGTGGCAGTTCCATTTGTAACATCGAGCGAATTTCTTGGTGGATCTGACTAAGTTCGCTACGGGCTCTCTAATTCTGTAAAAAAAAACGTTAGGTTGACTTGGGAAATTTTGGAGTTCAATTAAAGGAATTCAATTTCTTTTAATTAAAATCAAATGAAAATATTTTTACAAGGTGACAAATTCAGTTGCCACACAAATGCCGTTTACCCCATATTTTTCCGTCGCCCCGTTTTTTTATAAAGTCCGAATGACACGTTTTTTGAAACACCGTGTACGGTTACACGCGTTCCCATATTCCTGAACAAAGTTCGAAATCCATATATCTACCATAGCAAGCAACAAGAATCAGTCGGGGCGAGTTCTATCCATTTGAATTTCACTCAATACGAAGAATGACGGAGGATGCATGTGTACCGCTTTTACATTCCTTGCACTGAAGCAAAACGCACTCAGGCAGTGTGTCGCTCCCTTGCCTGAAACATGTTAAATACGAAGACAACTGCGTCAATACAATCTTACTGTCTCAAAAGGGCGTCTGTGACTCGCCAGTGCACAACTGCACTCGCGCTCATCCCGACAACGCTGACTGCAGTCCGGCAGCGCTAATATTTGCAACCAGAACATATGTTTCTGGAGCCGCGCCGCGCACATCACTTTCCAGTTCTTAATTTCGCAAAGTGGCCCGTAACGTCACGCCTGTCACCTATACCTGCGTCCTATACTGGAAGCAATCTCTGTGTGTTTCATGTAACTACTTTCGTGTAGTTCGTTTTAATCTGCGAGTGCCTCGAGTCACACACTTGCCTAACAGAAAACGATAAGGACATCACGCAGCCAGGGTGAATCGAAGCAATAAACAACACGTAAACAAAGCACACTAAATGCTGCTCCGCGAAGTACATGGTACTTGAGACCTTCCAGGCCCCAGGAATGAAGTTCAGCTGTGCTTAGCGTTCTAACAATAACGTGAGCCGGCAATTTCGTGAATGCTCTATGAAGCAGAAACATGTCAAGGTACCCTCATGCTCCACACGGTATATGCTGCACATCATATAATCACCGTGCTAGTCTGGCGCTGTGTATGTCTCCATATGTCACACAATGCCTATACTCTAAGCATGTGTTTCCTGGAGGCTTTCATTTTCCTTTCGGTCGGTTCACCTGCGCCGGAACATGGCTGAGAAATAGGCTTACGAGGAGGAGACGTATTTGCATAATAAGAAGGAACGCCGCGTGCCATTGTGGATGTTTTAGTCTACAATGAACTCGTACGGAGCACTTGTAAGAAATGTTCCATTGTGTTCGGTTAATGTAATCGGCATTAATTGGAACAGAGTTGCTGCGTGGTTTTGTTCGCTGTTGTGGTTGTTTCCTCTGTCTTTGTCATCGCTCCGCGAAATACAATCTACGAACAGAAATTCACGGAAGAACATGCCCTGTACCAACCATTGCGCCGAATAATATAGTTGTCGCCGCTGCTTTGAGGAGAGAGCGGAGCGTACACGTTTTTGTGACAATTGAAGGGGCACTGAAGTGCAAAAAAAAAATTCTTCTCGCGGTACAACAGATGCCGTCGCCTTAGTGTCCCTTCAACATATATCCAGACTGCC
The DNA here is from genome assembly GCF_037126465.1 of Ornithodoros turicata. Taxonomy (NCBI): domain Eukaryota; kingdom Metazoa; phylum Arthropoda; class Arachnida; order Ixodida; family Argasidae; genus Ornithodoros; species Ornithodoros turicata. Next base: position 41,828,531 of record NC_088207.1, read on the forward strand.
ACAAAAAGGCGTACGCTTCCCGTTTTCAGCAAATCAAGAAAAGAAGCAATATCACACTGAATGATGGTTGTTTTGGAGCATGTTATTGCGCTGTAGTTCTGCTTTTAGAGTGTAAGGGGTTTGAGTCCGTGTTGTGAACCGGACATTCGCACCGAATAATAGATATTTTTAGTACATCATACGCTATCGCCTTTGCGCACGAAAGGGATAGCTCTGGTGGTTCTGCGCACTGCGCGAAGCTCTCTTTCTATTGTGGGCGTGCGCAGAACCATCAACGCTATCCCTTCCGTACGCAAATGCGATAGCGTTCGATGCACTAAAAGTCTCTAATAGATAACGACGAGCAGAAGTGACTCGGTATCTGGGATGTGCGTATCGCGATGCGAATCCCTGCGGGACGTTTTATCAGAGGCTCCTCTGAGTTCCAAAGAAGCATCGTTGCGGAGACATGAGAAGTATAGTGGCACCAAACGATCTCAATGGTGGCGACAAGAATGAGTACCGAGCAATAGTTCCTAGTTTTTGTTCATATAATTTCGACTTCTTAATAGTCTAACAGTTTTAACTTCTTCGATCTCCGTTTAGTCCTGTGAAACCTCGTGCGGGAGAAGAGCAAGAATTAGTCTAAATCTATATGTAATATTTGGATACGCAGACGTGGATCGATATAGGTAGCTGCATGAAACCACGGCAGGAATCAATTTTTCTCTTCGCCAACTTACTGAAATTTCCAAAAGATCATCGCGGTTCCTTACGCATTTTAATAGCCTTCACCACTTCGTTCTTATACGTCTAAGCGGGGCGGAATAGCCGGCCCCACGGTTGTGTGGGCCAACGTCTCTCGCTCTTTTTTTTTTTTTGTTTTTTTTTTCTACACCTTGCCTCACCTCTTCACCTCGACCTTCTGTCCGTGTTTAGTGTTCCTCTTGACACCAAATGTTATGCATGTTTATACAGACGAAAAAAAAAAAGCGATTCGGAAACTAATCAAAGTCACAGTCCTCAAGAGGCTATACAGCAAAACAGCAACAGTCATGTGTAACGTATTCATTCACCCAGCATATCCCTCAAGCTTCATTTCATTTCATTACCCTAAGGGCCTTGGTGGGCATTAATAGAGGGAGGGATTTAGTGTGATATGCAATATTGGAGTTGACGGTTATCAAACAAGGAGACAAATTAGACTAACCACAATGCTAGCAAACATGAGTGCTCGTGTTAGTACTCTTAGTACTTACATTTCATTACATTTTTACATTTGTGCACCTTCGAAAACAAAGGATACAAAACATTAAGTCACAATAAAAAAAAAAAAAAAAGAAAGCTTCAAGTTTCAAGTTAACTTTTCATAACACCGAAGGCGTACTCAATCTTCGAAAAATGGCTCATTAGCTGAAGTTGCTGGTAGAAAGTTTACCCCTCAGGGACGTGTATGGCTGCAATGTCTCCAGGGTAGTTTCCGGGGCAACGATTTTCTTTAGCAAGGACAGGCATAGAAAACTGCGAACTTGGCTATACTTCGTAGGTAACTATATGTGTGTGTATATATATGTTTGTAACTCAAACGTCGCCATGCCAGTACTGGACAGCTGTTTCGGCCTTGTTGGGCCTCATCAACAGTACGCAGGCAGGCAACGTTTGAGTGGATGGCGTCAGAAGGTCACGTATATATGTGTGTATATATATATGTGTATATATATATATATATATATGTTTACAGTGTGACCGTGCATTCCCAGCCGAGTACAGCTGTTTCGTCCTACTTGGGACTCGTCAGCCCGGCGTCTCCCTACGCCGGGCTGACGAGTCCCAAGTAGGACGAAACAGCCGGGTTATTACATAGGGAGACCTTAAAAAGTAAAATGGACAAGGTGTCAACATTCGACAGTGGCACTGTCTTCGTCAGGACAAAAGATGTGTAGCTGGTTACACATTACTTAAATAGGTTTGGTACATGACGTCATAATCGGTACGGGCACGCCACAGGCGTTTGTCAGTGAGTCAGATTCGGGAATATTCCAGAAGGTCAAGTCCGGTCGGTGATGGTGCCCATTCTATAGTAGTAGTTATTATTCGGTACACCGAAAAACAGGAAGAAGATAGTTTCGTGCTGATTCGAAGGGCAGTTTTTTTCTTCTTTTTTTTTTGTGTGTGTGTGTGAAACTAATCGTGAATTCGGTGAAATAAACTGCAAGTTTTAGTATTGGGTACTTACTAAGGAGTGCTCACTACTCACTTCAAACCAAACACTCTTTGGCTCCTTGGCCCGCTGTGTGGACTGCTTATTACTTTCTGGCTTCAAATCGCTTGGGTACGATATCCGAATACAACATATTTATGCTGATTGATGCAATGCTAATTTTATAACACTGTGATATAGTATTGACATTGCTTTTGCTTATGACTTGGGGGACACTGTATTCGTTATAGAACGAACGGTAGACGAAGAAAAACCCGAGACAGGGAGCTCAAGGATAAGACACGACACGTCGTGCCTTGATCTTGCGCTCCTGTCTCGGGTTTGTCTTCGTACTGCAAAGCACCAGCTCGCCTGCGCCCTAGCGCTTTTAGCGGTAGATTATCCGGCACGTGTTGAGAAGGGGCCATGAACTCTCTGTCCGGAAAAGAGACAAAAAGGAGACGCATGTCGGTGACTGCTGGAAGTAAAATCAGGCAGCAGCAGGCGTCTATAGCTGGTGTGTAGCATGTTCCTTCGAGGTTGACTCCGTGTGTTGGAGTTGTCTGGGCCTGCGGCAGGGCTCTTGGACAGGTCGTGCAGTGAACCCAGTGGTGGAGGTGGTGGTGGTTCAGGGAGGAAATCTCACAGACTTTAGGTTTATTTGTGATATCGCTAGAAGCCACATGTTTTGCGCAAACAAAAAAATGTATTAAGTGACATGGCAAGCGCAGCAAAGCAACTTTTCCTTCAGCAGCAACAAGTAACATGGTTTGTCAATGAATAAATCATTAGGCTACTTTCATGTTCGTATACCTTCGTTTGAGTAAATTACACATTACGTCTTGCACAGTGGAATGCAAAGAGGTGTGCTAAAACTCGTCAAATAACACTGAAAACGGGCGGACGGGCGGACACAACGAACAGAAAACGGACAGACACAACAGAGTCGGAGATCAGGATGAACTGTTACCAACAAGCCCAAATATATATTTCATGGAACTAATTATGCCAAACAGTATTTAACATATAGGTTGCCAAACCTTTTGAGCATTTTCTTAAACTCGAGTGCAGATATTTTCTCCATCTCACCAAGAAGAATTCGTGATGCTTTTCTTATTTAAGAGCAACCTCCATCGTATTCTAATTTTTATTCTTTATTTGGATTACCGCACAGGTGTGTAAACCATATGTGTAGATTTTCTATGAAGTCTGTAAACCTCTTCCGTATTTGGATTGCAATTTCACGGTATTCTAAACTCTGTTTTTTTGGTTTAGATTATCGTACGAATGTCCAGACTATGTGTGCAGATTTTCTATCAAGTGAACTGCACGTATGCTACAAGTGCAAGGGTGTGCTGCCCCAGTCAAGCAGCTCTCGCTGCTTTTTGGCAACACTCTCCATTGAGCACTGCTGCATACAGGGCCGACGAGATAAATTCCAGGCCCCGGGGATGGGCAATGCCCGGGCCCCCTCCTCGCATTTCGACAACATAGTCCAAGTATTTCTTTTATATATATGATTACGAAGGGTCTTGGGTGCAGCGGGCCCCTGAAGAGGCCAGGGCGCCATCCCCGGCCGCCCCCTCTCTAGCTGGCCCTGGCTGCATAGGGGAAATTAAGTGAAATGAAAACTTTAAAATGAAAAAGTCTGATCGTTCCGATCCCGCGAATCCCGACTGTAGAAATGAAAGGAGGTTAGAGTAAGAAATTCTACTTCACAGCAGTTAACAACAGGTCCAGATGAGACGTGCACGAGGCTTAAAAGTGAAACTGTTTCCCCCGGGGTGGGCTGGGCTGCGCCACGCGACGAACGGCCGTTGTGGAACCACAATCGAGTACGACGAACCTGAAAGTGCTCCAACCTGCTTTTCCGGGTCTCCTGCCGAATCCTAAACACGCTTCCTTCCATGCACCGAGTGTGATTCGGCGATAAGCCCGGATTTGTTTCTTCCGTGACAGACCGTTGCAATCGGCATAGCTTCCTTTCTTTCTGAGTCGCAATCAATAAACGCATACTTAAGCGAACAACGTTGTCCCTCGATAATCATATTCCACGAATAGCGAAAGTGAGTTCTTATCTCAATACTTGAGTGAGACGTATGTTAAGAACAATGTAGGGGGGGAGGGTAGGAACAGGACGTGAAGCAAAACACAAAATAATAATAATTGGTGGTTTTACGTCGCTAGAAAACTACGATCATGACCGACGTCACGGTGGTTGGGGTCTGGGGATTAATTTTGTCCAATTGAGCGTTCTTTAACGTGCTCCGAAATCTCGACGCACAGCACACCACATTTAACGTCCCTCGCTGAAGACTGCGTATCTGAGCCAACTTGTATACCGCTCCACCAAGTTGCCACCGTCCTCGGCCCGGGTTTGAACCATGATGAGTCCATAACAGTCTGCCTACACCATCTCCCTTTTTGTCCAAGAAATACGTTGTCCACTTCTACTCATTACTGTCTAGTTTTGAACCTATCGAAGTTTAAAACTTTTTCTTTCTAACGATTAAGTGCTCAAATTGGGGATTACTACGTTGATAGCCATGTTTCTCGAGGGTTTCGGTTGACGGGAAAAGGGGGAATCTTCGGTGGAAAGAAAACGAGAAAAGAAGGGGTTCCGAAGGTACAGCTTGCATCATAGTTAACTTGAACGCCATTCCGGCCTGCGGACCCTGGTGGAGCTTCGTAGTAATAACACGGCGGACGGTGTTTTGGTAATCTATTTACAGTTAGACGGGTGAGCCTCCCCAAGCAGCACAACAACATCTTGACCCAATGTTGGCGCAATATTGGCAATACCGGTCCAATATTGGTCCAATATTGGACCAAAATGTTGTGCTGCTTGGGTCGTTATGAAGGCGTTGTGTTCTGCTATATGCAATGTCAGGGTGGCTCTGTTCCCACTTCGCAGGCTGGAACGGTGTTCAAGTTAACTTTGACGGGGGCCGTACGTAGTGCAGATACCACCATTGAGGGAGATGTAGTAAAAGTCTCTATGAAATGAAGGATATTCTGTGTGACACCCCCATTTTTTTCTTTGTCAGATCACCAACACCATCAGAGGTTACGGTTCGACCACAGGATCTTACGCCTTTCCCCGACATGTTTTGATCATGATCTTGGTTATATATACACACGATACCATCGCTACACCATTACTCTATGAAAGCCGCTAATGAGGACAAGACTGCACAGCACCGAGCACCGGAATATTACTGCGCAAGAACGAGGCTCACGACACCCTTTCGTACTCCCGTCTTTTTGCGTGTCTCGTGTTTATATCGTCCTTTTCATTTATTTTTTCCCTGGTGTCCCGCCTGATGTGTGGCAGGTTACGACAGCCCATAGCTTTTCGGCGGCGAACAGGTGCTAACTATTCACAAGCAACGGTATAATGTCCTGCGTAACCTGTCTCACTATTTACGTTTTCCGGAGGGGTTGAATTATCGGGCTTTTCGCTTAATTAAGACATGTGGAGTTTTAATGCGGTGAGTTTTGAACTTCGACGTTCAGGGGAGCCCTGAAGTCAACAGCGAACTCTCACTCGTGGATTGCTGAGCCGTACACTAGTCCTAGTAATTGCTACGATCATTAACGGGATGCATCGTAACGAAGCACTCCACCGCTTAGCGCAACGCAAGTGTATTTATCGTGTAGCAATGCCAGCGCTTACTTCAAGTGCAGTCAGTGTGCGTTCAGTGCAACAGGGAGCACTTAGAGCGAACGGCGTAGTTGCAGATCATTAGCGGAAACGACGCCAATGTAGGTTTTCGAATAACCTGAAGTGATATCGCCGCTGTTAGGACCTGCCTGGGGCTCCACAGTATGCGAAGGTTTGATTTAGTTTGGTTCCGTGCTAGAGGCGCGAAGCAACTGCCGCTATGAGCGGCGTACAGATGTAGACAGGTGGAGAGAGGACAGCAGGAAGGACGAGGAGGGGGGTTAGTGTGCGTCCTGGGCAGTGATGGGCAAAGTACCTCAAAATTGTACTTAAAGTAAAGTACCAAGTATCCGGCACCATTAGTACTTCAAGTACAGTACAAAGTACCCAATTCCAAATGTACTTCAAGGAAAGTACGAGGAAAAGTACTTCAAGTACACCGCCAGTTTAATTTGTATCACCTTGCATTTCAATGTTTAGTAGGTGTCTTGTTTATTTAGCAAAAGCTTTAGGCAGCCGTCTTGACAAATGCTATGAAGCCAGATAAAGTCCTAGGTTCTGGGCTAAGCTGTGAATATAAGCTTGCATATGAACATAATTTGCAGCTACATGTAGGGAGGCAACCAGTCAGCTGGGCTGTGATTATGCAAAGTACTATTATACCTCCCTGACTGATCCAAGATCACCCACCTAGTGTGATGTTCCGGTACTAACCTTCAGCTATAACAGGCTAGGAAATTTCAGGAGAAAAGAGAGCACAAGTCAACAGAGATTACACATTTCTGGGCATTCCTTGCTACTTTCTGAAATACATCATATTTAAAAGAAGAATATGATGTAAATAAAAACGGATGAAGCACAATGTAAGTCTTCATTTTTATGTGGCTGCGATCTGCAACAATGTAACCCATGTGACGAATTAAAGCAACGTAAAATGTAACACTGAAAGCATGTGTGTCTTGCAGGCTGTTACTTTACTTCATCATGTAATCCAATCACACACTGTGATATAAAATGATTATTATAACTGCCAATGAAGGAAACAATATAAAAAACACTAGAACCATGCATTGGGACAACTGAAATGACAATTGACCAAGTCATCGTGCTACCGGTTGCAGTGTCATAATGTGTGTGTGTATTTGCATTCTATTCGTTTTACATAAACATGGAAGTGCCAATACTTTTTCAGCATTTCAAGCCTCTCAACAGTGGATATGCTTCAACAAATATGCTCTTTAAAAGCACAAAAATAGTTTTTGGTAAAATGTCAGAATGGGGCTGTTAGTACTGCATCCCAGTAAAAGCGCTAAAATGATGGCAAGAAGATGGCAGCACACACATCTGTGCGTTTTCGTTTTCTTGTTGTTATCTTTGCACTTAGTAGGGTGCATCTTAGTAGGGTTATCTTAGTAGGGTGCATCTTCTATACTTTTTATGATTTTCTGTCTGGAGTCCAAGTTTGGGTACTTGAGTACTTGATGGGGAAGTACTGAGAAAAGTACTTTAAGTACAGTACAACGTACACGATTTGAAATGTACTTAAGGTAAAGTACAGGTAGTCACAAATGTGCTTAAAGTACTACTTGAGTACTTGATACTTGAAGTACAGCCCATCACTGGTCCTGGGCACACTTCAGGGGGAGCTGTGCCGACACGCGCCTGGAAGGTCTGCCGCAAGACATATCCAAAACGGTTTCTTATAATAAGAGCTTCATCTTATAGTATTTTTCTAACCTCTGTACACCTCATTATGCTGCCATCACGTCATCATCATCATCATCCCCACCAATCCCTAGTGGTCTGTGATATTAACAACACTCTAGCGGTACAACTGCACTGGAGAAGCCGGTTCCCACTTGTGGAGTCACAATTTTCATTTTTTTTTTTTTTAAATCCAATCTATTCTCACCCAGTTTCTTCCCCTTTCTTTCATTTATTTGCTGTCCAGACAGACGTGTCTGTCGATCCTTCTCGATTTCAATTGCATTCAATACTTGGCTGCATGCATCCTAAGAGGATGCATAGAATATAACGAAAATAAAGATTTTTCTCACAATATACATATACAGGGTGTTTCAGTTAAATCCCCGGGCTAAATAATTCGCGAACCGGTGCACCAATCGAATAACTTTCTTTTTTACAAGTATCTGTCCAATACCGCCTACAAGATGCGCACCGCGTGAATGAGCGGGAGGCGCTCATTATTTAAATAAAAATGCAAATGAGTTTCGTAAAAAAGCGTTACTTCTAAAGCAGGGCGCTGTCGGTATTAAAATGGGTACTACCCCTTTTGGGACCTTCAGTGGACACCTTTCAGAGAAAAATCTGCCACCGAAGCGGGTCATTTGTTGCAGTAATTAATTGGTTTCGGTTTACGTATTTTTGTCGCGGCTGGTCGCGGCGAAGCGCAAAAAGACGCTCTTTCACTTCCTTATCCATCAATGGATTACGTCCTTACACCAATGAATTACACCAATGAATTACGTCCTTTTGCGCTTCGCCGCGACCAGCCGCGACAAAAATACGTAAACCGAAACCAATTAATTACTGCAACAAATGACCCGCTTCGGTGGCAGATTTTTCTCTAAAAGGTGTCCACTGAAGGTCCCAAAAGGGGTAGTACCCATTTTAATGCCGACGGCGCCCTGCTTTAGAAGTTAGCTTTTTTCACGAAACTCATTTGAATTTTTATTTAAATAATGAGCGCCTCCCGCTCATTCACGCGGTGCGCATCTTGTAGGCGGTATTGGACAGATACTTGTAAAAAAGAAAGTTATTCGATTGGTGCACCGGTTCGCGAATTATTTAGCCCGGGGATTTAACTGAAACACCCAGTATAGCTTCTCTTGCTACTTCTTCTATTTTCTTGCGTACGAATCCTGTACCCCCGTACTTTTCAGAGATTTTTTCTTAATTCACAGTTGCGATATACATATCGGTGTGTGATACTGCGTATGGACAATGGGACTCTTTTCAGTTGTACAAACTCTAGCTAAGCTACCTTGTGCGCTTTGATGAAACTTTTATAATTATATTTTCACGTTCATCATATCTGAGCAACTTCGTTGCTCGGAGCAGAAAAACAATTTTTCGCATCGCGTGGAAAAGGGGGCACAGACAGATATCGTGAGAGATGAACAAAATAAGTGATATGATAATTTCACTCAAAGGGCCCTGCTTTAATTGATTTTGTGCAGCATTTTTCAAAAATGATACGATGCCAAACGGAACGGACGTAGGTGGGGCATTCAGGTTTACTCTTTTGTTTTCAAGATGATCCAGTTTTACCATTTCGCGTGTGATATTCAAGCATGCACCAGATGGAGAACTTCAATAATAGCAACAATATCCTTCGGGAGCCCAATAATCAAAGCATACCAGCACGCTTCACCAACCTTCCTTGCACCCTTACTTTGCTGCAACACAGCATCAGCACAAGACAGCAACACATACAGGACGATGGTGGTTATATGAGGCGTTTAACTGCAGGAGTTGCGGTGGTAGGTCTATTAACTCTTCACGCTCCTGTCTTCAACTGTAGTGCTGCTCTGTTAATTTTATTACGTGATAGCTAGGTACACCGAATGTGACGCCAACGTACTATCAGAAACAAGCCAGCCATTCCGCAATAAACTGGCGTCTGTGCGAAATTTACCAACTCTACGCTGCATAATGGCTTCGACCAAGACTCTAGCGAAGCCAGAAGCTAGAAGCAAACATTATCGTAACTTCCTTTATCTTTGTACCACAGCGTCGCTGCCGAATGTAATGAACAGCTTGACAGCAACACTGTTGGATAGCGGGGTAATCCGAGTATACACACGGCACACAGGGAATTTCGCTGCCTCTTCAGTAGAAGTGCTCACGCAGACGCTACACGCTGGGCAGAGTTGTTTCTCAGCCAATATACTCAAATCGACTGGATGCCTTCCTTTTCATTCCGTTCACATGTTACGTTATAGGAACATATAAAGACTGAACTTTCATACATACATCCCTGCCTTTTCCGCAATGATGATAATGATGACGAAAAGAAAACGTAAAACAGACAAGAGAAAATAAACAGGGACAGGAAGTAGCTACTAATGGCAAGGCAAAGTTTTGTCAATTGGACTGTGTTTCTGGCTCCAAAGTGGAAGATACATGATGTCATCATCACTTCTCCATCATTTATTGTTGTTGTCTATCTTCAATAGGAGAACATGGGCCAATGCATGTAAGATGACGTTTCCATAAGGTTAACTCAGTTACACGGTATGTGAAGAAATATTATTCGGCAGATATCTCGTACGCTCTCCAAGAAAAATAAGTGGCATAATGTTGTCGTGCCCGTCTGCGTGATGGCTATACTTGGAGGAACTTAAATGGTACAGCATTGTTATATTGGTTATATTGGACAATAAGGTGTCTGAATGTACGAGGATACAATAGCGGGAAAAGTAGTTGCGTTGATTTTATTCGGCAGCCGGTAGCGCTGTCACCTAAGTTTTTTTTCAAGTTTGTAGCAACACCGGTATTGCGAAGACTCTTGAGTGTAGCAGCGGGTAACGGTATTCCGCTACTTTAGTTTCGGTACAACACTGCTGTCAAACTGTCACTGAAACGGCGTTCTGCGGAACCACTAGAAACCAAGCATCTTTCGGTGGCTTGAATTATGGTATGAAAAAAATCCACGCCCTCATCGCCGTTACAATATTTTACAGAGGCGGTATGCTTCTATCGCTTTACGATTTCCGACGAGTATTGACTAATTTTTTTCGTTAATGTTCTCATTAACATATATAGCTACAGGATGAGATGCTGTCTATTATAAAATCTTCCGGCAACAATCAATCACTTCAACATCTTACTTTTTTTTTTACTTAAGTGTTAAGAGATGTCAACCAATACTTTGCCTGCTACTCTAACACACACACACACACGTACAGGAGAATGGAAAACATTTTACTTATCCTGCGCCTATAGGGTGCTTTCGCGTGACGTCAAACGAACGCGTTTGGTCGCCGTGGGGGTGGTCACTTTATCGGCGCAGCTGCCGCGATTAGAGAGTTTTAGCAAACCTTCGATAACGTGGCTTGCGTCGAACCGTATCAACCGGAACCAATCGGTTGATAAGATTCCGAGTCACACGCCACTGCGATTGGTTCCGATATGCACGATAACCTTACCAACGGTCTGCCAACACTGCCTATTATCTAGCATTCGCTCTAAGACGAAGCCTTGAATGGTGTTTTGAAATCCGGTCGGCACCCCGAAGACACTTCGTCATTGCCGTTCTCACATTTTCATTTATGAAAACTATGGTTGCATTGAAAAATAGCGCAGTTTGTCATCTTTCAATGCTGCTAGAACGAAAAGTGACCACCAGTGCACTCTAAAAAAATAAATAAATAAATAAATAAACAGAGTAAAATACGGAGCAATTGCAGCTTATAGTCCCCTAGATTGCAACTACTAGTTTAGTCCCATAATCCCCGACATTTACTCCCCAGGACTGCAAAGTGTCACTGAACTTCGCAAATGGTCTTCCGAATGCAACAGACTATGTAAATATGCGCCCTTGGTCAATTTGACGGCATAACGATGTATAACTCAACCAACTTAGAAATTTTCCACCTATACAGAGTAAAACAGTTAGGGCTTTTTTCTTCGCAAATTGTGCCCTATATGTACGTCGCAAGATTTTATATCACTCGATATATCACTGTTGACGGTTTGATTCGAAGTATTTTCATGCATGCACACGAATTATGTACCTGTAACTGTTACAACAGAGTGTGAAATGCAGTCTCCACTCTGTGACATTCATTTACTCCCGTCCATTTACTCCAGAAAAGGACTATTTTTTGTGGCAATGCATTTAGCCCCCAAAAGCAGTAAAAAAAAATTTTTTTAGAGAGTGGGAGCAGCTTACGAGCATGCCCCGTCACTGCGACATCACAATGTGACGTAGTTGAAAACTCCCTTCCGCCAGGTGGTACCGATCCGAAGCCAGTGAAGCGCGCTTGTCACGGTCACACACGGCGGCCACACTTATAATACCCAGAAGACGATACTCTGCGCCCAAATTGTGATTAATTCTCTGGCCGAAAACTTTCCATACGAGAACGAGACGGCTGAACACGTAGGGCATCGATCATTTATTCGCTACGAAATGGGCGAAAGCGAACGTGTGTGATAGCTATACGACCAATCATAAATCATCCCATTGGGAGATTTCATAGAAATGAATGGAACTACAAGCCCCATTGGACGCTGCTGTTGCATCGCATTCTCAACACCTCATGCGCGACGGGCATGAAAAGGTTCTTTTTCACGAGATATTTAACCATTGAGGGTTCACTTGGTGGTGGAAGGGCAATTCAGAAGGGCAGTTCAGAAGGGCAGTTCAGAAGTGCAGTTCAGAAGTGCAGTGCAATTCAACAGAAGCAGAATGTGCAGGGTGTTTTACAGTATCATCCGTTGCAAGTTGAGACCATTTGCGATAGAGAGCATGATATAAGGATAGTCCTAGGTCAATTTTAGATCAGTATAGTCAAAATCATTATCGAAACGTGAGACAGCTACAGTTTACCCATAAGATATATGCAACAAAATCTTAGCAGTGCTTTGTTTCCGCGAAAGTGTCGACGCCGCGCTCAGTGGACATACGCTTCAAGAACTGAGACATCATATCAATTGAAGTGATTTCTACGTCAACATTGCCACCACAGGCAACCATCCGGCATTTAGGCCAGGAGTAAAGTTAGAGGCGAGCACGGATGACATTGACAGTATTCGCGTCCGCACTGTACCAGCGTATGTAATGCCTAGTTCGCACTGCTACTTCTTTCCGTTGCGTGTACGGTACGGATCGAATGCGGATGCGGTTGTCGTACGACACGCTGTTCAGAAGCATGCGCTCTTGATACGGAAAATGCTTGTGTTTCACCAATCATACCTCCACCCGACTCCACCACCACTCCATTCTCCAGTCAGCTAGGAATGTGCAGTGACGCGCTTGCACGGTGCGCCTGCGCTCATAGGCCGGCTGCGCAGCCGGACGTAACCTGTACCGCATGTACCATACTGAGTTCGGTCGAGCCCAACTCTTGCGGTGCGTGTACTTTTCGGTTCGCCGTACTTCGCTGCCATGACAACCGTGCCGCATCCGTAACGCGTGAAGATGCAACAGTGCGAACTAAGCACATTATATATGCTACCGCATCAACAAGCACGTTAATTGGCATAGTTGTGTACCGCTCATTCGCAGTCATTGCACTTGCAAGATAAATATCTACAGAAATGTTATGCTCCAAACATTTTTACTTATAGTACAAACTGCTCAGGAGCATTATGTCATCGATAGTCTATCCTCACTTCTCGATATTTTTATTTTTCAATCAATCAATCAATCCAGTAATAGCAGTTATAGGCATAACAATGCAAAGGACCACGCACTTCGACGCCATCTTTGGATTCACTGCGTGATCTCGTAATCATAATTATTCAACGCGCGCACCATGGAGAATTTTATCCGCGCGGATTTCAACACGTTATATTTCTATCAGCAAACCAGAACGCTGCGCGGATATCCACTCGAACCACGGATCCACGGATGTAATCGGACCCGCGCACAACTCGAAATACAGTAGGGCGTCGAAAGGAATGACAAGCAAAGGCATGGAGCAATGGCTGAGTAATGGAAGGCAATGCAGCTGGCGCAAAGTGATTTTTGACTACTTTAACTGCTGCTTCATTTTAACACTGGACTATTCATAAGAGTAATCGAAAGTGTCTATTGCCAATGCTAGCGGGAAATAATAATCCGCCACGTCCGCCACGGATTACGTTGACAGGACACGTGTGATAGACTTTGTCCATTAGGGCATCTCAGACCAGGAGTTCTCCCGGGATTACTTTGCTGTGAAATGTATTACTGAGCGCGTGTGGTAGCCGTTCACCAACTTTATTTCCCTGGTGTCTGCCTTTTTCTTTCTCTCTTTTTTTTTGTGCATGTGTGTGTGTGTCCGCCAAATCCCTACGCGTACCAATTTACCCTTCAAAACAATCGAGCAGGGCAGCATTAGAGTAGGGAGGTTAACGGGACAGGACATGCAATTTTGTCTTAAGCTCGCTTTATATACCCCTCTGGTGAAACGTCTACCGAGAGTAACGTGATCGGCGACCGAGCAAAATTGATGCCCGCGGGCAATCACCCTGTTAACACGGCCATTGCGGCGAATCAGCGTTTTCTTCCGTTCTCATTGGCTACCACTGTGCTTCACATTAGAAGTGGAGATTGCTACAGCAGATGAACGCCTCCGATCCACACTGGTAATCCATTGAATGTCCGAGGACATGCAACGGAAGGCGAAGGTAAAGAATTAGGTTGGAGAAACGGGGGCAATTGTAGTGGACAGGCAAAGAATGCAACAACGATCGAAGACCTCCTAAACTGCTGCTAAGGGCTCCGCGTCGAGCAATCACGAGTGTCAGACGGATAACATATATGTGTGATTATTCCTTGGTCCTATTGTTCAGCGTCGATTGAACTGGGAGTTCTATTCCACAACGGCCCATGTTCGCGGTACGATGGGTTAAGGGTTACTCGGCGAGATACATGGACTCTTGAACACGCGTACAGTCTGTTGTGGTGGTGGTGGTGGTGAAGAACTCGCCCTTGTTGGACTCACAGAGGTTGGTAACGTCACGACTAACGCTCTGGGGGAATGCGCGTCCTGGGCCGAGTTCAAAGGAAACTGTGCCGACATATGTCTGACAGCCCGTCTGAGGAATACCCAGTAAAAATCCTAGACAGCCCATCCGGCACCGTATACAGTCTGTCATGTCAGAAAAGCGAGAACTACGGTCATTCCCGCTGTGATATAGCCGCTACAGCCGTAAGCACGTGACAACTCGTATGGGCAGCGTGACGACCGTAGACTGGATGACATGAGATGGGATGGCGGTTGAAAGTTAATGATGATGATGATGAACTCGCGAAGCAACACATGTGGGCGGCATGGACTTATTGGCTGAGCAAAACTTGTCTATGCTGGATAATTAGTCGTAGCCGTATATTTTAAGCTCTGTATTTATGCGTACTTCATTCTGAAGAACTGATGAATAATTTACCGACTAACACAATGCGAACGCTCCAATAAACATGTCAGTAACAGTTTTTAATAGTGTTGAAGCAGGCCAGAGCGTATAGGTGGATGATTACAGTATCGAACATGAATTCTAAACCATTCTTTGCTGCGTATGCAGGGATGGCAGATTGGCGGACCTACCGGCTACTCCCCGACGGTCGCAATTCGGTGCAACGTAAACGCACTCAGCCGCCGTCTGCAACGTTTGTACCAACACATATCCCGCTATACCTGCTGTTGGCATTGGCAAGGAAAGTGCAAGGTTCGCCGTCTTATGGAGACATCGTGCCCCGAAGGCCTCAGCCAGTCTGATTCACGACCGTGCGAGCTGGCACTGTGACATCATGCACCTGTGCGTTCGATGAAAATAAATCAAGGTCGACGTTAAAAGGATGATATTTCGAAGATACATGTATACTGTTAGGCAGAAAGTAGAGGGGGAGGGGGGGAAGAGTCGCAGTCACAGGCGGAGCGATTTAATGAGGGCCGTTAGGATGACTGCCGAAACGAGAACGAATTGTGCGCGGTTCGGCGCGATGATGAGAGCGATGGGCATGAGCGTGATCCTCTTCAGAATACGAAATCTGTGTCACTCCAGCACGCTTGTTCTTTTCACATTTTTACGTTTTTCTATACGTGGTGCTAAGTGTTTTCAGCAGCTGTATCAGACTAGCACATTACAACTGACATCTCTATCTGCTCGAAATTCGCATAAATTATGTAAAGAATGGAAGAGTATACCGGGTGTTTCAGTTAAATCCCCGGGCTAAATAATTCGCGAACCGGTGCACCAATAGAATAACTTTCTTTTTTACAAGTATCTGTCCAATACCGCCTACAAGATGCGCACCGCGCGAATGAGCGGGAGGCGCTCATTATTTAAATAAAAATTCAAATGAGTTTCGTGAAAAAAGCTAACTTCTAAAGCAGGGCGCCGTCGGCATTAAAATGGGTACTACCCCTTTTGGGACCTTCAGTGGACACCTTTTAGAGAAAAATCTGCCATCGAAGCGGGTCATTTGTTGCAGGAATTAATTGGTTTCGGTTTACGTATTTTTGTCGTGGCTGGTCGCGGCGAAGCGCAAAAGGACGTAATTCATTGGTGTAATTCATTGGTGTAAGGACGTAATTCATTGGTGGACATGGGAGTGAAAGAGCGTCCTTTTGCGCTTCACCGCGACCAGCCGCGACAAAAATGTGGCGAAGTCATTCTCATCATTACCATCGTCATCATCCCCCGGTTGAAAAACACTACAGAAAATCTCATAGAAGGTTCTAGGTACTAGGTTCTAGGTAATCTAGGTTAAACTCGTAAGAAGCGGCAAGCAGCGCGAATTAACGCATTGGATGCGAGTTCGTGGTCGTAACCCATTCTCGTCTCGAGGAACTTGGATGGTGCCTTTAGGCAAGAAAGCCAAAGCGTTCCCAAGGTGCAAAACATAAACTTGGCATAGTCACATGGAGAATGAATTTTGGCATAGTCACATGAATTTTTTTGTCGTCGCATTAGAGATTTCAAGTACGTGTACAATGCGTTGAAAGCTTTTACGGCAGTGTGCGTGGATGGCGCGCGGATGCCATTTCAAAGGTACATAACAACTGAATCAAGTTCCTTGGTTTATTATTTGTGTGATATCTAGCGATGGCTTGATTCATCTGTGTTTCGTATTGAAAGCTTCCCAAGTGATCTCAACAAAGAATGGAAAGCACACGTGCTGGATTGTGTGGCTCTTGTTCTCCTGGTTTCTCCTGGTGAGAAGTCTAAAGGAAATCCTGTAAGATTTCTGTAAGAAACTGGGGGGAGTGTGGGCAATTCTGGGAGATTGCTTTGTGAGAAACTCTAAGGAATTCTGTGAGGATGTCCAATTATCACGCATAAAATCTCTTAGAATAACGCAAGAGATATTTTGTGAGATTTTCTGTAGAATTTTTCAATAGACATTCGTTCGAAAAGTGAAGTTGTATCTGCGCAAAATGTCATGGCAGTCTGCATGCTCTCTTACTCTTTCTGGCATGTACGTCCTCTTCTCGTCCTCTTACAAATTGAGCCATTGCGATCCACCCCGCATTTCAAATGGAGACGAAGTTCATAGCGATTTAGAGGACAATTCTGCGCCGACCCATTATTCCCACGCGAAGCATGGGTTGATTCATCCTGCGTTAACCGGTCTCCTTGCTTCACGTTCTATCTTGCTCGAAGGACCGATTAAAAACCAGTCCATTACTCACGAGCTCTTTTTTTTTTTTCTCACATTGATGATGTTTTTCTCACAATATACACTAAAATGATACCCATTCCATTTTCTAATGACATACCGCTCGCAATCTCTCCTGGCAAACATTATCCTTCTTGCGAAATATCAGTTTCGTATTGTGATACTGATATTCTCCGTGTCCAGGACATAATTATTTCAGCTATCAATTTGAGTACGGATCAATTACACGCGAATAGCGTCTGATCCCTCAAGGTCATTTTTTATGTAAATGATGATGTTCATTCGTTGATGAAAAGTCGGAATTCCGTATGTAATGACAATAAAAGAGCTTCTCTCTCTCTTCTCTCTCTCTCTAATAACGTGTAATGCTATTGGTTTGATTTATCGCATTTAAAACTTAATCAAACTTGGCCTAAGATAATTTTTTGCAATTTTAATTCAAGCTCGCGTACTAGGCCAGGGGCAGGTGGAATGTTGAATCTACCAAAGATCAGTACAAACTACGGCATGCTTTTTTTTTTTTTTTTCATTTTACAAATCAAATCGTTTCGTGCGGTTTGTGGTTGGAACCTTTTGTCGCCTGACATAAAAACTATGTGTTCTTATTCATCTTATAGGAGACAGGTAAGAAAATGTTTTGTTAATTAACGGTCCCTCATACTTATGTTTCCTGTTATGCACAACGCACATGTTTTTTGTTTTTGTTTTTGTGGGCTGTATCTTCTTGCATTATGATTTATGATTACAGCTCTTGTTGTAATTTTATGGACTATTCCAGGAGGAGCCTTCTACCGGGTGTTTCCCTCTGGCTCGTCCATCTCTATCATTTCCTGTTAAGTTGTATCTTGGGTACAATAACATAAATTAAAATGAGAAATGAAAATGAAAAATGAAACAAAGATACAGAGAATCATTTGGAGGGACATTATTTGGAACTGCAGTACAACTCAAATACGTCATCACTGAATATGGCTCAAACTGATTTGGCTTCGTATATACTCCTTCTTGACGAACCGCACGAAAACTTCCACACCAACTAGTACTAATACGAGAATACTTTCTACGAATGCTCTGTACCCATCATAACATAGGTTTCTGGTCAGATTTTTTTCTTCTTTTCTTCATCTGTGTTACACCAGTACCGGATTACAAGCTCTTCAGTATGTTATAGATCTGTATACACCTGACACGTCTCCCGCTATTTTCTTCATCACCCCTTGTATCACCGCATCCGAAACACGTCGCTACCCTGTACGGAGCTACAGACCCATCATATAGGCCTACGTCACAGACATCACCAACAAGGAGTTCGTAGCGTTTACGGAATGGTCTCTGCGCTCTTCATCTCAGACGCAAAGGAACGGATGAGCAGAGAAGATAACACAATAACGTTTCTGTCTCTTCCATTTCCTCTGGCTTAATTTGTAGCCTGCAGCGTACCAAAACAAAACTAGCAGAAGATGATGATTGCGGCAGTTCCCTATTTGCCTCAGAGATAAGAACAAAAGGAATACGTTGCGTTTCGCAATGCTCAAGGTTCACCGAAAGCTGGTCGAGTAAGGAGGAAATTGGAGGTTAATAATATTACACGTACTCGAAATTGCGCATCTGGAAAGGTGGTAGGCTTTGATGAATCACCGTAAGTAAAAGGTTTGGTGCTTCAATTCACATGCGCTAACGTGGAAATGCGCTGTTAGAGAGAACAGGGGAGAAAACGAAAGGAAATAAAGTAGCAGCTCTGTAAATGAATGCCTGACAAAAAGTGGCTTTCCTGGCGGAACGAATAACGTGGTTATAGAACAAATTTAGGAAGTTGCTTTGTAATGGAAAGAAATATTAACCGTGCAAATTCCTTTTGAGATTCCAGATGACTGCAAACTCCAACAAGATTAGCAGCACCTGTTACACGGACAAAGTGACCGGGTTCCACAACGCACATTCTCCTCCTGTAATTCCTGCGGATCTGCTCAGCGCCATCTGCACTGTGCTCTACACACAGGTGACGCTCGACCCTTCAATGTGTGGTAAGGATAAGGTAAGGGGGAAGTGTGGGCAGTACGCACAAAACATTCTAACTAAAGTGCTTCGCTTGTAAGCACCTCGAATGGACCAGAAGGTCAACTTTTCTCTCTTTTTTTCGCCACCAGCATCACGATCACAAAGTTGCCATTTTATTGTGTGTTTCAATGCAACGTTCCTTCTATTTGGATCCTTTTTACTCGTCGCTACCACATACATAATTAGGCAAGGCCCCCTATACGTATTTGTGTCACTTCCTAACGCCGTATCCAACGTTATACACCGCTCTGCCCCAACGAGGTTGCCTCAGTTGCCCTCCGGCGACACCCCCTTTTAGTTTCCATCTCTCCGCAGGGCCGCAATACTAAGAGGGAATGTCAGCGCGTGTTCATTCTTGTAGCTCCGTGAGAAAAATGACATGTCAAGCCCAGTGCATTCGTTGCTATCTTTTCTGACATGTAGGACTTTTGTCTCTCGTATGTCGACAACAAGGGGAGAACTTATTGGATTGGGTTGGATTGGAAAAGAAGAAAAATATGGAGAGGTTAGTCCCGACCCAGTCAGAACTGGCTACTCCAAAACGCTTTTGTGGGTGAAAAAAGAGAAAGAAAAGGTGAGCTACGAAAAAGAGAAGAACAAACAAATCAAAAACAGGAAAGGGTCCATCCAGAAGGGGAGAACTGAGTTTATTACATCTTGGTAGGTGACGCTTTTACGATTGCTTTCTCTTCTGCAGGTCGAGAGATCTACAGAATAAAGTATGGCTGGAAGGAAAACGAACAACAACAACAATTAAATCATGAATGACAATGTCATGGGTCGTGAAAAGAATCAAAAGCCACATGTAGCCGAGTATGAGACTTTCGAACGGCCCACACTTTAGAGGCACAGGTTGGAAAGTTATCTGTCTCTGAGTATCCTGCAGACCAACCGTCAAAACTACTCTTTTTTTTTTGACGACATACGCAGGACACTAGAAGCAAGTCTGGCTTGCCTGAATGCCCGGCCATATGACCTTGTAAAGCTCCTGGGTCGTCAGCAATACAATCATCAAGCGGCTGCACTGAAAGCGCTACTACGTTTCCCTGAAGAAACGCATCCGATTGACATTTTGTGACGCTTTCTGGTCCCTCGTTTGTGACAAGTGTTCCCACTAGTTTGGGATGTTTGTCTGCCGCCCCCAATTATTGGGTTTCCTCTCTCTTTCTTTTTTTTTTTTTTTTTATTAGCTAACTGCGGCTAAGTGGTCTCGGGTAGCTAGTCTGGCTTAGCCGTGACTTAAATCCCCCTTTTTTTTCTCCTATCACATCACATCACAATACTTTTTCTCTTTCTTATGGTGATGAGTGTAGCGTTTGGAGCCGAACACCTCCGAATAACTGCGGCAAGCACTGTATTGTTGAAACCATTCTACAGGCTGTTTCTTATTGTAGGGTACCATGGGAGACAATAAAGAAGCCAACGAACGGGGCACGAGCCTCATTCTATTCGTAACCAGGGAGCAGTGTAGTTGCTGTATTCTTACAATTCTTTAAAAAAAAAAATTATATATCAAAGCTATGACAGCATGGATATGGAAGCATGGATGGAAGAATGGAAAGCATGGATACCTACGCTGCCATAGATACCATAGACATTCTCCCGGTGAGAGTCGAGTCACTAAATAAGCTACTAAATTAGCTTACTTGATGGCTCTAGGTGAGAATATGTAACTTCTATATGACCAATCACATAAAACTCATTAATTAACTGTTTTGTTAGGGACCCTGGGGCAAAGGTGAGACAGCAGGATGGGAAACAATCCTCGTTGAAAGCATTTCTATTTTTTTGAAAGATCTAGAAGATTTAGAAAGAAAGACGACGACGATGTGCCTCTGCTGCCGCGCGCCACTGCGCATGCCGGCCGGTTCTACCGGCACCGTTCTAGGGTCCTAGCGTGAGACCACGAACATCTGCCCGCTGGGACATTCCATCATCTCCAGTCAGGGCTCATGTAGAGGTAGTGGCGCTGGTGAAAGCGCTCGCCGTTACAACGGCACCTATAGATAGAGAAAGCCTGCGCGCTCGTCGACGTGACGTAACAATTAAGAGTCAGCCAATTAGAATCGTGTTTTTAATGGCCGTAGCCAATCACGAACGTGTTCTCGGCTGTCGTGGTCATGGAGAAGAACCACCGTCGTCTGCTAGCTGTGACTGAACGTCCCCGCGTGCTAAATGGGAAAACTTGGAAATACAGCGCAAAACGTTCTGAATCTTTCTCGAAACTGACTTTCTGGAAAGCGTCTCGCACTTTTTGTCTACATATTTAGGACTGCGGGTTCCAGGTGAGCTGCAATCATTTGCGGGCTCTTGAATTCGTGGAACGGTGAATAGCAGTAGCAGACGAATTCTGACTCTTAATTGAAAGAAGGAGAGGAGGCAATGCGCAGGCTTATCTAGGCGGTGTTGGCCGTTGGCGGCCTCACAGAGGTGGGCAACGTCACGACTAACGCTTTGGGGGAATGCGTGTCCTGTGTCGGCTTCATGTAGAGGAACGGTGGTGGTGATGATGATGAAAGGGCTCGCCGTTGTCGGAACACCACCATGTAGAGGAACACCACCTCCTCTACAATCTGGCCAGCAAATCAGCACCTACTCCAATCATCTCCATCGACCAAAGCACGTGACTCTCTGAGATCAGAGCGTGATTTTCAAACGCTACTGCGCATTGTTTCGATTTCTAAAGCGCCTCTGAGAGATCCTGTGCAATGGATGTGTTCCGAAGCTCCTGTCGCGCTTATATACACTGACTACATACTTCACAGTGCACCTGATGCGCGTTATGCTACTGACTAAAGTCACCAACCTGCCGGGGTGGAGCAGCAACATCAGCACTTTGACTGCTATGCAGCTACGTATCATGCGGAAGAAAACTTTTACGACAGAAGGCGTACGTAAGGGGAATATCAGCGGATGCAGATGTTGCGTCAGAATTATACAATGTTTCACAACTGCTGCACTCGAATGATGTGATGAAAACGGAGATATGGTCGACCAAGGACGGCAAACAATGGATTGCCCCTGTTGCGTTACTTTCAGACGGCCTCTGACTGAGCATGCGCTTTCATTGAGCGAAATCATTCATTAGTATCACCAAAAAGGAGAGAAATCTGGTTGCAACTTGCTGACATTTGCAACACATAGAGCTAGAACATGTAGGCAAACGAGCCGAGGCGAGCTCCACCTAGAGGGACAGACACAACACGTAGAACCACTAAGAGCCTAAGGAAGCATCCTTGACCAGGAGTGGAAGATGAATCAGGAGGGTCCAGGTTCGTCCAGTGGCGCTGGCACTTATTGGCTTTTTCGTGAATTACTTGTTGACATAATGACTGAAAACAGCACCGACTGAAAACCGCAGTGCAAATCACCGGTGAACGCAAAGGCACTTGCTTTATTGCACTGGGGGCTTTCAATTGATGAGGCAGACGGCTGGTCGTCACGTTCCACGTGGAGGTCTGACACCATCCACTGAAGCAGTGCCTACCTGCGCACTGTTGATGAAAGGCCGACACGGCTCTCCGTTGCTTATATGGCGACGTTTCTGTTATAAACACTACTTTTGAGCGTGACAGTATATGTATTGCCATATACCTATGCTGCATATATACATATATATTGCGTCGCGACCAGCAATATTCCGAACGCGACAAAATCCGTCTACGCAGGTACGAGCCTGAGAGGCAGCAGCTGTGCTGTGACATGCTATCGCTCGACTTCGCGATGAGCAAGGCAAAGCCTCTGTAATGGTACGCTCGAAAACCTCAGCTCTCTGAAAGCGAAAGAACAGCAGAAGACACAATGCAGGCTATATATGGTGGAGCATGGAGCTGCCACGCCAATCTTTAGGATTACTGGCTTGAGGATTACTTAAACACATAAGGAGAGCGTTGCTGTTGTTAAGCAAGGTTTGGAAGGACAAAAAAGCCTAGGAGAGAAAGAGAGACAAAAAAAAAAAAAACATACGATTAGGTGCTCCCCTCGGTATATGCAGGCCGCATCGAGGGCGCCAGAAGGACATACTCCGCAGAGCCGCTCATATACGTTGCGACTGGCAGCAACTGCCTGTGAAGAGGACATCGAGGCGTCCGGAGACATATGGGCGCGGCCGTCAACTATTATATAGCTTCGTCATTCTTGATGATCCCGGATTTGCAAAAGGGGAGATGCCAAAAGAAAAATGAACAAATGACAGTTCTACGCGTAATATTGCGCCGTCTCCAGGATCCACGCGTGCATATGCCAATACGCACGTCATCACGAAGGGCGGATCAGCATGGATTGAGATAAGTGTGCGGTTTTGAGTGGCGGTAGCTCTTTCAGGTATATGGATTGATAGGTGGTTCTTGAAGAAGGAAACAAGATAGGGCGTCCTCTACAGAGCAGGCGCCAGTTCTTTTTCCTGGGGAGGGGGGTACTGGTGACTTTGATGATTTCCATTCACCGTTATTGGGTGATTTTGTGAACGTAACTTGGGGAAGGTTACTTTTGTTCAGTTCTGGTCCACAGACAACGCGAACTGTTTCTTCCTCTTCTAGCGAGACGACACCTATGTGCGCAGCGGATGCACGTACACAGCGCGCCTGACTCGGCTCCCTCGCATTAGCTTCGCCCGTGCATTCGCTGATTCATGTGGCGTTCATCGTAACGACGCGTAGTGGATTTCTAATGGCGGAGGTCACTGTGCGATAAGATGAAATGTGACACGTGGTGCGGTTCTGGGAAACATGCGCCGAGGGTGGAAACTCAGCGAACTTAAAATTCCGTTGCCTGGTGTTGTGCAGCGCTGAAGAAAGTGCAGTAACAGGTAGACATCGAATTCATCAAACGCCTGTCTAGGGGAGCGCATGAAAATGCGGCTTCTTTCATGCTGAAGAGAGGTAGAATGTTGATGCTATCAAGACTATTATAAAACGTCTATTGCACCACGCGTAGCGACATCCCGACCAGGACTAAATACACGAAGGTCAAGAACTAAAGGATGCGTATTCCGTAGCAAGTAACTTGAAAGTAACTTCAGAACTTCCAGCTTTCTTGTGACTTCATTAGTAACTTACATTCGTTTGCACAGGGTTCGTAACTTACATTCGTTTGCACAGCAACTTAACTTGTAACGACTTCCTTTAGTCCAGTACCTTCCTCATCTCTGCTTATTTCATCATAAAAGTGTGGTGACAAACCGTGCAACCTTGCACCCTCACGCGAACGCTCAAAACACTGCCATTCAAAGCTGGCGTGACCGTTAATTGTGAACGTGTGCATTAAATATTTCATGCGTGCTAGAGGCTTTGGATGAAGCGATCAGCAATGGCTCTTTCGTTCACGTTTGTAATGGGAGTTAGAACACAGTCACCCACACAGGACCCAGTAAACAAGGATATAATCTACGGGCTCGCGATGGCGAATTTCTATGAGATGTCACTCTCTCCACTTGTATACGTGTACAGAAATCATGCGTGTGCATAGGTTCGCGTACGTTCCATGAAGAATATTGTAAATAGATCGCTGAATAGACCTCTACCCGAGAAACGTCATCATGACGTTGGTAGACAGGCTGAAACCGAAACAAATCGGAAGTCGAGGACTGGGTTCGACGAATGGGCACTTTTTGGCTGGCTTCTACTGACAGAAAAGTAGGACCGAAGGTCGCGTCCTTTTCAGGGACCATCGCAATCCCCTCGAGACCGTGGCTGTCGGGCGCGACCTTGTCGCCCCTAGCTTCCAGAGTAGTTCAATTCTACCAAATTGGTGGCGCTGTCGAACACTATGACGTCATTTGTTTACAAACGGGGAAAAGTCTATTGGTCGCCTCAGTACAACGTTCGTCGCGTTTCACCCATTGCTCCGTCCGTTACTACAATGAACCCATGCCATGCACATGAGCTAGCGCTCCTACCACCACTACAACCATCACTACCGCGCTACGCGAAAGCGACCAGCGGAATTCACAATAAAAATAATGCTCCCCAAACTCATAGAACTGGAATTACGTCAGAAGCGTGTACTTTCCAGAGATATGCACTACGCAAGCCTAAAAACCCATCGTGAACGTAACGTGACGTGCCATTGCTAGTTCCGTCCCCCTTGCGTCAGTTTTACATCGACGTAAGCGCAGATAACTGGGTTACGCGATGCTTCGGGAGAGGAATTCCCAGAGGGCAGACAGCACTGTTACGTAACGATAGCGTGGAACAGTCACGTCTTCTCAAGGTTGCCGATCTAGCCTCAGGCGGACAATGCGCCTCGAAAACGGTATCGTTGAGCTGCTCACATGCCGCAAGAAAAGCTTGGCGCTATGTATTTGGAGAGTCGTCAGATTCAGTTATCGTTCAGCAGTCTTTGAGAGTCATTTTACGTTTTTTTTTTGTGTGTACAGGACGTCTTATTATACACTCAGACTTGACTTTGGTCGCCTGGGATGCAGCGACCTTAACCAACGAACCTTACCAGGCCCTGCACCAAACGAGCGACGTGACACCAGCGTTCTTCAGGCGGCGGCGGTGGTGGTGGTGGTGGTGGCGAAAGGGCTCGCTGTCGGCCTCACAGAGGAAGGCACCGTCACGACTAACGCACTTGGGGAATGTGCCTCCTGGGCCGACTTCTAACGGAACTTTGCCAACATTTGTCTGAAAACGTCTCAGGAATACCCAGGAAAAACACCAGACAATACAGCCGGCATCGTGATTCGAACCCGGGTACCTCCCAGTCTCGACGCAGCATTCGTCTATCTTCTCACTGACACAAGTATAAATAGCGAGCTGTGAGTACTTATGTACCAGCGGAGAGCAAGTGAACAGTAACAAACTGCGCTTCTAGTATCCTCATACGCGCATTATTTCACCATGTTCTTTCCTTCTTTTTTAAAGGAATAGCAAGTCCACTGTAGTCTTGCAAACTTTCCTTTTCATACCAATAAACCAATTTCCCTCTTTTCACACTTTTTCTTTCTTTATTTGACCGTAACGTTCACTATAGGACGCCCCGCTGCCAAGACAAGCTGTCAAATAAAGATTCTGCAACATTCCGTCCACTTTGCTTCCGGTTCCCTTACATTCTTTCTCTTACTGCGTCGAGCTGTCGCTGACGGTCGGTAAACACCATACTTCTATCCATTCTGACCACGAGCACTACAGCGTCAGAGAGATTCGTGGCAAGACGTCGTAACAAACTACGTTTGAAATATGTGGCAGTCGTCGAAAAAGCCAGACAGGCGGCGAGATTTGAACCACGGACCTCTTGAGTGCCAGTCAAATGTCCTACCCATTAGGCTGCGCTGGCATCTTCTTTCCCACGACTTTCCGAGGAGCCTCATTCAACTAGCGGGACACACACTCACTCCCATTACACTCTCCCACATGTATTCTCTACACATACACATGCATGTTTGTCAGAACCAGACTCTATAGTCAAATTTCACGTGCGGGTTTCAGAATGACCAACAGCGCGCTTGGCCTCAAAATACCGAACACAACTTTAGCGCAAAACGCGTCGTTGACGGACGTGTCATCGTGGTACGCGCTCCTTAACTATACACATTGTACCTCATAAGGTGTTTCGTTGGAAAATCGTTACTTTGCTGCGCGTACTGTACGTTTCGGTTTCGGTTTCGTTGTACATTCTTGGGTGGACGTCTTGCTGTTGAACATATAGGCGTACCCTCCTGTTGCTGCTTTTTGGTGTAAATACTTGGCTGACAGCTTTGCCGTTGTACTTCGCCGGCGGAGAGGTTACGATATCCTGAACTGTACACAGTCTTATTCATGCTGAACTGTTCATAGTCTTATCCATACTGGTTTTGTGTTCTCGTTGGCACCCTTGTGTGCATGTTAATACCACGTTATATTAAATTTTCCTCAAATACGCTTCTGGGAAATGGAAGAGAAATGGACACAGAAACGGAAGAAATGGAAATAGAAACAGAAATATAAGAACCAGAAAAAAAGGTCAGAAATGAAAAGAACCGGCAATTATAGAACCGGTGAAATGAGAAAGAACCAGTAACTGGATTTAATGTTGTCCCGTGTCCCTCATTAAAGGCTATACAGCAGACTTATTGTAACTAATTAAATTCGCTTATCACCAGAAAAAGTACTTATTCGTTCCCGTCAAACGTGTCGGTGCTGTGCATTGAACATATATGCACAGACAATTAGATTGTTCCATGCGGCCCAATTAGCGACTTTCAGTGCAACGGAAGAGTTCTGCGAAAACGGTACGATAAAGGAAGTTATCAAATCCAAGCTCATCAATGTGATGTCACTCGCCTCAACGAAACGCTGCGATTGGCTTATCATATGTTCGGAACCGTTATTGTGAACAGCTTCCGATAAGAAGAACGTCACGAAAACGATACGATAAAGGAACTTATCAAATCCAAGCTTATAGCAATGTGATGTCACACGCTTCAGGGGAACATGACGATTGGATTATCATGTTGTCGGATCTGTTATCGTGAACATGCACCTACCGATGTATCAAGACTCGCTACTAGCGAGTTTGCTGAGCTTGGATTTGATAACTTCCTTTCCCGAATCGATTTCGTAGAGCTCTTGTGATCTACTAAATTAGGAAGTTTTAGCAGGTCGGAAGCAGTCCACGAAAGCGATACAACAAATGAAACGGTCGAATCAAAGGTGAACAACGTGATGTAAGCCGTTTCAAATATCCGGCTTATCAGCTAAACACCCGGCTCATCATGTTTCCGGAATCGTTATCGTGGACATCTTTCAGTCTGCTAGGACTCCCTATTGTGTTTTAATTTCTTAGTAGGGTAGATTCATACGGAAGTTTCCAACGGTGTTTGTGACTGCTCTTGAACAACTAAAGTAAATGGACCTATATAAGCTGCTGAGCGAGGGGCCAAAAAAAGAGGTACGGGGCACGAGTTGTGAGCCACGGCAAACGTGTGTGGTATAAGTAAACGGTGAGCACCGGCGATGCGCTTCGTGAAGCTTATTAATCGTAGCTGCACCACATATGTATGCAATGTATGTGTGCGAACCATTGTTCTCGGGTTTTATGTCTGAATGGCAAAACTTTCAAGGCACAGCAATTTACCCTCTAGAGCTCTGCGGCGATGCTAGGCTACCCTGTAGTATTTCCTGCTCCAAACCTTCTATGCATACTGCTGCTCGATATGTTCCATTAAACACTACGAAACAGCCCCGTAAAAAAAATAAGGAAAAGAGATACTACAAACAAATTTCTAGAGCGGTCACCGATTACACGGGCAAGACACCAGACTCGTGCCATTATGAAAGGGCTAATCTGTTGATGCGGGAGATATCGGCGCACTGAAATCTGCAACAGCCTGGAGCTAAGCTCACGCACACAGAGAGAAAAAAAAAAAGAAAAAGACGGCATCCCACAATGATACCGTTGCTTCCGCAACTCGTCGAAATGTGTGTCAAGTTCGAAAGCTTACCTCATTATCTTTTATGGACCACGCCAGAAATATGCGGGAGGGATTGGGGGCGAGAAGCACGGGCAGCACCAGCTCACGCCCTTAGCTACACAAGAACGAGAGGAAACAGGTATCCGAAGCAAATCCGAGCATCCAACCCGTCCACAGCTTCGAAAGCAACTGAACGCTGCCGGGACCGGCGCGGAGCGATTCTCCAATATTGGCGAGGAGGAGGCCCTAAGTGAAGGAGAGGCTGAATCATTCTCCTCGCTGGATGGTGGAGAAAGTTCTCAGGCCAATGTGCATCAGGTGGACAAGGCACGAACTTGGGCAACCTGATGAGTCGCGGCGGCGGAATGGATGCAACTGGTCTGGACGGCGTAGAGTAACGACTACTGTAGAACACCTGAGGCGGCAAGGATGTGGTGCACTTGGGACGGAAGATGTCTTCTCCATATGTGCATGATGATGATGTTAGTGTATACACATATCAATACGCATGTTCAGGAGGCTCGCCCTACCTTTTATTTCTCTTTTTTAAATCCTTTCCTCCAAGGGTTTCATGAGAGATATCGTACTTCCACAAAATAAAAACATACCAATTACCAATTTCTGTGTTAGCTATGGGCTGGCCACCATCTTGAACACTAAGGGCGCTCGCTAGCTTGAAAAAACAAAAAAACGAATGACACACAATAATGTTCGGGAGGGTAATAAGGTGTCAAGTGTTCGATATATTCGAAATGTTATTTTTAAACCGACACTTTTCTCGGAAGATATATGTAACGAACGAAGCCAACTTTACGGGCATCCCGAATAAGAAGCGCGAGAGCTTAGACAGACTGTAGAGAGTGTAGTGTGAGTGACAGAGTGAGTGACAGAGTGTAGTGTGAAAATGATAGTCAAGGCCAACTTGTTCATCTGTTTGTATTTTCTGTGTGTAAGCGTCCTGGGGTATCCTAGTTCGACTTCGTCGCGACTCACAACTCCATTTTTTTCTTTATCACATCACCATCATCAACTAAAAAGATACAGCGCACCGTGAGTACAGCTCATGTCGAAGAAGGCTACATACTAGCACACAGACTGGGAATATATGTCAATTGGGACATACGTATGGTGTGGGAAAACATGTCTCCTTCGATGTACTGACCTTGTGGTCGCATGAACGGCGAAGGCATCACTGGCAATCTCCGCTCACAACTTCATTGGCCTGTAGCCCTCCAACCTCTTCGTGTAGGTGAACTTAAACGCCGTTCTCCAGTTGTAGGAACAAAAAGAAGAGCCACCGCCTATGGAAGAAGGACCACTGTGGTGGTCATCTTCAAAAAGGTCGTCGTCCACGTTTCAAACGGGGATATCACCGAAATATCTCCTATCCACTCACGCAGGCCTCTCCGAAAGCTACTTGCAGCATTTCGCGCGGTTCAGCGTCGGCACTCTTGCGACACAGACAGAATCCCACGCACATACGTTGCAAAACTGCCTCCTTCGCTGCGAAATGCTGCGCGGACCACAGGCTCACAGGTTCACTGAGAACATAACGAAAAGTAATACGAGACAGAGGAAACAGCAGGAGACATATGAATTGTTAACAGCTAACAGAAACAGCTTGTTAAACAGCTAATAAAGAGACAGCTAAACTGTCTCCTTCCCTGAGAAATCCAGAGCGCACCACAGGCTCACAGGTTGACTGAGAACATGACGAAAAGTAATACGAGACAGAGGAAACAGCAGGAGACAGCTAAATTGTTAACAGCTAACAGAAACAGCTTGTTAGACAGCTAATAAAGAAGACAGCTAAACTGCCTCCTTCGCTGCGAAATGCCGCGCGGACGACAGGCTCACAGGTTCACTGAGAACATTACGAAAAGTAATACGAGAGAGAGGAAACACGCAGACCACCACAACAAATCGAGAATTTGTTGTGGTCGTCTGTGTGTTTCCAGTGTCTCGGGGTTACTTTTCGTCATGTTTCATCAGTTAGTCTGCACCACCGTGGTCTGCACTCCGAATATTGTTCACTGAGAACTTCTCACGCAGCGAATGTGGGCAGACACCGGATTTGGGTTCAGCACGTGCAAATCCCGTATGAAGCATTCAAATCCATAGGCACTGTTACAAATGTACTCACAAGGCTTGGGAATAAAAAGCGTGGCGTGGTGGTGGTGGCGGTGTAACAACGTACACCCTTAGACCATCTCACCTGGTATGCGGAGCATCTGGTGTCACGAACGATAAAGTTTCGGGTCTGCTGAGTTGATGCCCCTTATCGATGGGGCATCCCCTGTCACCCAGAAATTACCTGAGGAGGAAGATCTTGTAGAAGAACTTCTTTGAATGGGACCTGTGAATGTGAAGGTACCAGCCGTCCTTCAAGACTTCTTATAGAGCCCACACCAACGAGGGCAAGTCCCATATGTCACTGCATAAATGTAAACTAAACACCAAGTAGTAGTTGTAAACAAAATACTCGTCTCTTGTTAGATAGCCCAGCCAGATCACGGACGAGTACTCATCTGCACGTTGAGGAAGGGGGGGGGGGGGGGTAACGTAGGGGATCGAGCGGTCTGCCTGCCTAGATTGGCGGAATGTTGCTGGGGGAAGGGGTAAAGGGGGGTAGTGTGTGTGGGGTGAGGAAGGCCACTTGCAGAGGTTAGCTCCTGGTCCTTTCTATTATCCCAAGCTCACCGTTCCCCAGCGTTCAGCGTTAAGAACCCCACACGAGAGAACAGTAGATAGTACTGAGACCAAACCTTGAAATACGGCAAACTCGATAGGGCTTGCCCTCACATCGACAGGCCATGCCCTCTCAGCCCAATTTTCTATGTATTTTAACTATGCTGTTTCTAAGCAATAAAAATCTAAAGCCACACAAGTGTAGGCGGACTCACCTTGCATGTAAGTCTACTCCCATTTAGATACAGGGTGTCCCAGCTAACTGCAAACATATTTTTTAAAAATATATACTTTTTTCAAGATGAAATCAATTGCAATATAGCATATGCTGAAGGGCACTCTCTAGGAGGGCATTAGCAAAGTCCAAAGGCAATGTCTTAATTAACTCTCATTAATTAACTTTCTAATTATAAAAGCTACAAAGTTGTCCCAATGAGAACATCTGTTCCTTTTGGTCACCTGATATCGTAGCCGTTTTCAGAACAAAAATCCGTTCGATAGATCGCCCGCAATAAATTCGTGAAGGAACGCCATTTTTTCTTTATTTTGTTCATTGCGCTTCTTAGAAGACGCGTCTTTCCTTCACCCCCAATGTGAGAGGGAGAAAGAGCACACTATCGCCTCTCGCGTCCTGGAAAAAGATTAAAAGGAAAGAGAAAATGCAACCCAAGATAAGGCCAGTTCCGATAGAGTAACCCGATACATTTGTTTTTGTTTTGTTTCCGCAAGTTAAAGCTCATCTTCGACGCATGAGGCGGCACTGTACTCCTTTCCCCTCTCACGTTGGGGATGAAGGAAATACACGTCTGCGAAGATGCGCAATGAACAAAAATGAACAAAATAAAAAAATGGCGTTCCTTCACTAATTTTTTGCGGGCGATCTATCAAACGGATTTTTGTTCTGAAAACGGCTACGATATCAGGTGACCGAAAGGAACAGATGTTCTCATTGGGACAACTTTGTAGCTTTTATAATTAAAAAGTTAATTAATGAAAGTTAATTAATGAAAGTTAATTAAGACATTGCCTTTGAACCTTGCTAATGCCCTCCTAGGGAGTGCCCTTCAGCATATGCTATATTGCAATTGATTTCATCTTGGAAAAAGTGTTATATATATATTTTTTTAAATATGTTTGCAATTAGCTGGGACACCCTCTATGACAAGCAGATATATGACTGATGGCCGTAAAAGGAAATTCGATCCTCTTAATCTCTCTGCTGCTCTTCCACTTTTTAGGGTGAGGGATTGAGGTATTGTAATATTGAACAGTGCCGCACAGCTATCATAGTGCTATAACAATAGAGTTATAATAGAGCTATAATAATGATCTTCTGATATATGCATGCGAACACTGAAATGTTAGGACGATACCTAAGCTATTTTGGAAGAGCTTCATGCATAGATAACTTGCACTCTTCCAAAATAGCTCGAGTATCGTCCTAACATTTCGTCCGGAAATGTTAGGACGATACTTGAGCTATTAGAATATTCTATATATTCTATATTCCTTTCCCGGTTCGCGTATCGTTCACCACGGACAGAAGTATAAGCCGTACAACAAAAGGGATAGTTTGGCACAGTGTATCCACGTGAGTTCATTTTAAAAGCCCGATCGATCTTGGATCGATACGTCCGGCCTATGTTTTTTTTTTCTTTTGTTTTTTGTATCGGTATACTGCAAAAACAAGCGAAAGAAAATTTATTATTTAAAAATGTTGGAAAGCACTATCGTTTCCACGGGGTAATGGTAGAGCTTGATAACTCGTTCCCTATCCCACTGAGGCTCAATCATCTACGCACTCAGTGAAGTAAGTTTTGATCGGAATAGTAAATGAAACACGGGCAACTGAGAAATAGAAAGAGACAATGGAAGTTTTTGGTGTGGTGGAATGCTCCAACAAGCGGTTGAAAACTCGTTCGTTCTGTTCCACAGAGTCATCCGTACACTCAGTAAAGTAAGTTTTGATCAATTTGAAGTACTGCTTACCGCTTTGGTGCAGGCAGTACCACCACCGGAATATTGCAGTTTAAAGAGACGGTCCACCCGATTTTTGGAGGGAAATTTGTTTAATCTTATAGAAAGGGCAAAAGAGTGCAAAAAGTTCGCAGCAGGAAAAATGCCGCCACCTTGACACCGACACAAAAGGAACGGGATTCACCCGTTGCGTCCGCAATTTATAAGCGATCGAAACCGCCGATTTATACTTTGCCTCTCCCTCTCCTCAAGAAGCGCGATAATTCGGGAAAAGGAGGAGCAAAAGAGGGAAAAGGATCGATCTTGGATCGATACGTCGGGCCGACGTTTTTTCCTTTTTTTCGTATCGGTATACTGCAAAAACAATCGAAAGAAAATTTATTATTTAAAAATTGTTGGAAAGCACTATCGTTTCGACGGGGTAATGGTAGAGCTTGATAACTCGTTCCCTATCCCACTGAGGCTCAATCATCTGCGCACTCAGTGAAGTAAGTTTTGATCGAAATAGTAAATGAAACACGGGCAACTAAGAAATAGAAAGAGAGAATGGAAGTTTTTGGTGTGGTGGAATGCTCCAACAAGCGGTTGAAAACTCGTTCATTCTGTTCCACAGAGTCATCCATACACTCAGTAAAGTAAGTTTTGATCAAGAGCAATAAATGAAACACGGGCAAGAGTATAGAGAGGACCGAGGGACAGTGCAAAACTCTTGCCAGTGCCATCTTGATAGCCGACCCTTTGACGCCGTGAAAGTGCTGGGCGAATGGCCTGCCATTCATCGTGAGAGTGCACAGAGCTCACTCACCTCCTTCGTTAAGAGCATAGCAGAGCTCTCGTCTTTTTAGACGCTTTCTTTTCTTTTTCTTTACTAGACCTGGAGTAGCTTGTCCTGCAGTGAGCGGGCTCACAGCGTTTTTTTATACTATCATCATCATCATCATCAGTGCAAAAGTCGTCATCGTCGCCGCCGACGCGGAACCATAACAGCAGTACGAAAGCGGTTTGCATACTAAACTAAGCATCCCCTCTAGACGTAAAAGAGAGACATTAGAAACATTTGCATTTTGAATGATCCTCGTGTAGACCTCCGGAGGATA
This sequence comes from Ornithodoros turicata, assembly GCF_037126465.1. Taxonomy (NCBI): domain Eukaryota; kingdom Metazoa; phylum Arthropoda; class Arachnida; order Ixodida; family Argasidae; genus Ornithodoros; species Ornithodoros turicata. The sequence goes on from NC_088207.1 coordinate 41,862,941, forward strand.
CTTTTGTGTATGTATGCAAATGTTTCTTGCAGTCAGTATAAAAACTTTTTAGAACATTCCCCGAGGCATCCCGCTTCGTCAGTGACGAGGCCTATAGAAGTTCTAGGTTTTATACGTGCGACCAGGTGTCAGGGGGTGTTTAGCTTGAGGCCTCTTTTTTGATGTGGTCTTCCCCATTACAAATGATCCCGAAAATCCTAACCTTGTGGTTGGCGCAGTTTTGCGAATGCCACGTCCTGGGCATTTGCATGAAGGGCGTCAAAGCCGCTTGTCGCACACATACCGGATTTCATTTCTTGTCATCCTGGGGTTTACTACGTATGCGCACGAGATTGCGCGCCACATTTACAGTTTCACTCCGCTCGTAGTCATCATCTCGGTTAGTGCGTAATTAGTGGCAACTTTTGTCTCCACAGCAGCGATCCACAAGAGAGTACCTGCTACACTCGCTTCTAGCTGAAGGACACGAGAGGGCTTCCGGCCTGAAAAGCCTTGGCCGTCATTCTCAGTTGAGATCTCTCGACGACCATAAGCTGAGTCCAGTGGCTGTGAATATTGCTAGAACCACGACACGACCCATCGTAGAAAATTGAATACCGGGCTTGGGGCAACCGCTGAAAGCTCAACTGCCAAATTGTGGAATCCTGCCGTGGAACATTCTTGTAGGGCCTGCCTATTTATTTATTTATTTTTATTACCCTCAGGGCAGAAGCATGGAACCTGCCTATGAAACCTGGAAGCATGCCTATGGAACCTACCTGTGCAACCCGCCTGAAGAACCCGCCTCTAGAATCCGCTTGTAGAGCGCCACAGTGGGACCCCCCTGGGAGACCCGTTTCTAAGATCTGCCCGTGGAACCAGCTTCTGGAACCTGCTTGCGGAGCCCGCTTATCGAATCCGCCTGTGCAATGCGCCTGTAGATCCTGCCTCTAAAGATCGTTTATGGATCCCGCCTCTGGATTCCGCTTGTAGAGCCTCACTGTGGAGGCCGCCCGTTGAACGTGCTTGTAGGACCTGCCCGAGGAACCCGCTTATGCAACCGCATGTAGAAGCGCCCGTGGAACCCTTCATTGGAACTGCCTGTAGAATCCGCTTAACGAACCCACCTGTAGAACACGCTTAAATGGAGATTCCGCACCAAAAACGTGTTGAGGTAACAGTGGGACATCAATCCGTACCTTATGATATTTCAGTGAATAGAATTTCTCATCCCCAAGTGGAACAGATAATTAGAAAATGAATATTTTCCTTTGAGTGATTAGGCGCTCCTCCACGGAAAAGCAGTCCAGCAACACCGGGCTTCACCTCCCCGGTATTCCTCGTCTACGGCTTTATGTAGGTTTTGCTTTTGCCGCTGTCGAATATTTTAGAACGAAATCGAGGAAGCAGATAACTGGTCATCCATGTAGCACGAAGAAGTTACAAAACGCGTGTCCGAATAACAGCCCGTGGCCCACACGAGACTACCGGTGACATCAGGCACGGTGCAGGAGGTAGGAGAGGGAACCTTCAGAGGTTTCGGTTTCGTTTTGAGCTTCCCAGCTCTTTTGGCAACTAACGAGTCCTCGACTGCCAAACCAACTTTATTTCTCATTTCAGAAGAATGTATCGAACTTGTTGACACAGCCATTATATTTATACGTAATAGTTTCGGATTGTACCGGAGTCTCCTTTTAAGCGACCCGCTTACAGAAACCGCTCATGGAATCCCTGCCTATAGATTCCAAGTCAACTGCATTACAACAGCATACTGCATTCGTATACTCCCTATATTCCTACTGTAGATTCTGATTGTGGATCTCACCTGTATGTCTCACTTGTATGTCTCACCCCGCAGGCATAGCTGGCATAGCTAGGGGTATCATGAAGCGGTAAGGTAATGGTAAGTGAAGGGAAGCCTGCGATGAGGCCTACCGTAAGCGCACTGATGAGGCCTTGCTCGTCATGAGGCTTACCATGAGTACACTCACTGATGAGGATCTTAAAGAGTGTTAGGCCCTTTAAATGGACAAATCCCCTTGTATCGTGCTGCAAGAGGCATATTATCGCCGACTTATGCTATACCCTTCGACTGGGATTGTAACAGAGGCGACCGCAAAATTCAGAAAAGGCGGCGGCAGAGCCCTTTAAATGGACAAATCCCCTTGTATCGTGCTGCAAGAGGCATATTATCGCCGACTTATGTTATTCCCTTCTACAGAGATTGTAACAGAGGCGACCGTAAAATTCAGAAAAGTCGGCGGAAGAGCCCTTTAAATGGACAACTCCCTTTGTATCGTGGTGCAAGAGGCATATTATCACCGACTTATGCTATACCCTTCGACTGGGATTGTAACAGCGGCGGCCGCAAAATTCAGAAAAGGCGGTGTCAGAGCCCTTTAAATGGACAAATCCCCTTGTATCGTGCTGCAAGAGGCATATTGTCGCCGGCTTATGCTATACCCTTCGACTGGGATTGTAACAGAGGCGACCGCAAAATTCAGAAAAGGCGGCGGCAGAGTCCTTTAAATGGACAAATCCCCTTGTATCGTGCTGCAAGAGGCATATTATCGCCGACTTATACTATGCCCTTCTACAGAGATTGTAACAGAGGCGACCGCCAAATTCAAAAAGGCGGCGGCAAAGCCCTTTAAATGGACAAATCCCTTTGAATCGTGCTGCAAGAGGCATATTATCGCCGACTTATGCTATGCCCTTCTACAGAGATTGTAACAGAGGCGACCGCAAAATTCAGAAAAGGCGGCGGCAGAGCCCTTTAAATGGACAAATCCCCTTGTATCGTGCTGCAAGAGGCATATTATCGCCGACTTATGCTACGCCCTTCTACAGAGATTGTAACAGAGGCGACCGCAAAATTCAGAAAAGGCGGCGGCAGAGCCCTTTAAATGGGCAAATCCCCTTGTATCATTGTGCAAGAGGCATATTATCGCCGACTTATGCTATGCCCTTCTACAGATATTGTAACAGAAGCGACCGGAAAATTCAGAAAAGGCGGCGGCAGAGCCCTTTAAATGGGCAAATCCCCTTGTATCGTGTTGCAAGAGGCATATTATCGCCGACTTACGCTATGCCCTTCTACAGAGATTGTAACAGAGGCGACCGCAAAATTCAGAAAAGGCGACGGCAGTGCCCTTTAAATGGGCAAATCTCCTTGTATCGTGGTGCAAGAGGCATATTATCGCCGACTTATGCTATACCCTTCGACTGGGATTGTAACAGCGGCGACCGCAAAATTGAGAAAAGGCGGCGGCAGAGCCCTTTAAATGGACAAATCTCCTTGTATCGTGGTGCAAGAGGCATATTATCGCCGACTTATGCTATACCCTTCGACTGGGATTGTAACAGCGGCGACCGCAAAATTGAGAAAAGGCGGCGGCAGAGCCCTTTAAATGGACAAATCCCCTTGTATCGTGCTGCAAGAGGCATATTATCGCCGACTTATGCTATGCCCTTCTACAGAGATTGTAACAGAGGCAACCGCAAAATTCAGAAAAGGCGGCGGCAGAGCCCTTTAAATGGGCAAATCCCTTTGTATCATGGTGCAAGAGTCATATTATCTCCGACTTATGTTATGCCCTTCTACAGAGATTGTAACAGAGGCGACCGTAAAATTCAGAAAAGTCGGCGGAAGAGCCCTTTAAATGGACGACTCCCTTTGTATCGTGGTGCAAGAGGCATATTATCGCCGACTTATGCTATACCCTTCGACTGGGATTGTAACAGCGGCGACCGCAAAATTGAGAAAAGGCGGCGGCAGAGCCCTTTAAATGGACAAATCTCCTTGTATCGTGGTGCAAGAGGCATATTATCGCCGACTTATGCTATACCCTTCGACTGGGATTGTAACAGCGGCGACCGCAAAATTGAGAAAAGGCGGCGGCAGAGCCCTTTAAATGGACAAATCCCCTTGTATCGTGCTGCAAGAGGCATATTATCGCCGACTTATGCTATGCCCTTCTACAGAGATTGTAACAGAGGCAACCGCAAAATTCAGAAAAGGCGGCGGCAGAGCCCTTTAAATGGGCAAATCCCTTTGTATCATGGTGCAAGAGTCATATTATCTCCGACTTATGTTATGCCCTTCTACAGAGATTGTAACAGAGGCGACCGTAAAATTCAGAAAAGTCGGCGGAAGAGCCCTTTAAATGGACGACTCCCTTTGTATCGTGGTGCAAGAGGCATATTATCGCCGACTTATGCTATACCCTTCGACTGGAATTGCAACAGCGGCGACCGCAAAATTCGGAAAAGGCGGCAGCAACCGCAACCTCACGAGCCCTTCACCCTCATATTCCTTGATCTCATTGGAGACCTCACGGCCTCACGAGCCATTCATCCTCATATGCCTTTAACAAGTTGAAGGGTTGTGAGGCATCCAACGGGCTGAGGTGAGGGTGAAGGGCTCGTGAGGCCTGCTATGAGTCGAATGTATATGAGGGTGAAGGGCCGTGAGGGCTTGACGGGTTTTAGGTCATGAGTAGAAGGCTTGTGAGGGCAACACTTTAAAGCAATGTGTGGGGCTGAGTGAGGGCGTGTACTGCTGAGGGCAGCGTGGTGAGGGTGAATGAACGGTCGCACATATCAGGTTAGATGAGATGAGGGTGAGTGAAGTGGCAACGAAATGCCCACCTATGCCCGCTGGAGATCACCCTGTATAGGTTCCTCCTGCAGGACCAGTTCGTGGGACCAGTTTTCAGGACCTGCTTGAAGCGCCTGCTTTTAGCATCTGTTTGCAAGACCTTGGGCTCTGACCACCGCACCCTGAGCCACGCGCATTAAATCTAGTACCACGTGCGCCTAGCTTCGAAGCTGAGTTTTAGCTGGTGATTCTTCACCGGAATCTGGTTCAATTGCGACGATATTTACCTGCGTATGAACGCGCGGTGCTGGTGAAAGGGCTCGCCGTTGTCGGCCTCACAGAGGTAGGCAACGTCACGACTGACGTCCTGGGGGAATGTGCGTCCTGGGCCGACTTCTAAGGGAACTGAATGCCTGTTCTGGTTTGCCTTTAATTCATATGGACAGTAATAATAGAAATTGAGCTTTCTCGTACACAAACTTATCCTGGAGCTGAAAGTTAAGTTTATACTGAGACGTGAGAAAAACAAGTACGGCACAAGAATCTAAGAAAACGTCTTCTTTGTCTTAATAACGAGCAATGACTAATACGGCACGCTTGACAGACCAGAAAACAAGTTATCCCTTCACATGTTTGCGTGGGGTGGACATTCTTCAGTTTTCGCTTCGGCTTGCTTTGAACGAGATAGGAAATAACAGAAGGAGAAAAAATAATTCGTCATTAAGGCGCTGCACTACCTTTAATCACGAGGAAATCGCGCCCTGGCAAACGTGGCACTGCCGTAATTAGTTCCGTGACGTTGACTAAGGACAGGCATTGCAGATGATACTTTCATTAAGCTGGGTTTAGCGGTACTAGTGAAGTTTTCATATAACCGTGGTGGTTAAGTAGACTGGAGCTTCGTATCTGTACCAGAACTAGTAATCCAATGCGTTTTATGAAAGGCGATATTTAAATATGCATGAAGAGAACGGTACTGCTTGAAATGTGAACACTGATACTGCATCAGGTCCGAATGCCGAACCCCGACTGTAACATCCGATCCAAAGAACGGGGGAGGAAGCTTATACGGACACAACGGCTTCGAGTGAAAGCGTTTATGCAGTGTGAGACTATGATCCTAGGTTGGTGAAGTATTGCTACAAAACAAAGATTTCATGCGCGTGGAATGCATGACAGGGGTCTACAAGTTGTAGGTGTACACTGCAAGGATAAAAAAAGATGCACTCATTGTGCGCACGTTGTGTGAGTGGTGGTGGGCCGACTTCATGAGGAACTGTGCTAGTATTTGCCTTAGAGCATCTCAAAAAGAACACAACCGGTGCCAGCACTCGAACCCGTGCATATTAACACGCCAACAGAAGGGTCTCATAAGTCAGAATAAACCAAGAAAAGTAAATCAAGTGGTTCCATTGACACTTGGGACGTGGGCCCGTCTGGGTTATGTTAAATACCACGAAAACCGACCACTTCCGAAAGCACGTTCTGCGCGCAGAAGCTCTGATGGGTATTTAATCGACTTCTATAACGCTTTGTTCACGAAACCAACTTCGGTTTTTCTCGCAACGAAGACCTTCAGGACAAGAACAAAGGTATCTTTCTGCACAAAGTCAGTTCGCTTAATTATGCACCGCGTACTGAGTGAGCAAGTTTCCCGAAAACTTTTGACCAGCGGAGGGATGCACGACTGGCACGTTCTATCTCAGACAAAGACTTCGTCTAATCCTCAAGGTCCACACATTTGTGAATGAAAGGCAATCTCTAGAGGATGAGAGGCTCGTGAAAGGAGCAGAGCTTCTGAACACGTAGCTTATGTGGACATGGACAGCACTGTCGACACACTGTGCTCTCATTGTGTGCGTTGAACAAGTGGCATCAAATGGACCGGTCCCATTGAAATCAAAAGTACTTCAACAGAAAACGACTGCCTTTTGAAAACGCATATAGTGTTTCGTGAAGCATAAGGCAAGAAAGCTTTTAGTGACACAGAGTTTCACAGTATAATGTACTACATGTAGGGTGTTTTTTTTATTCGTTGCAGAATTTTTATACAGCAAACTAGCAGAGCAAAACAGATGCCGTTTTCGCAGTTGAGTTATATGACATTCTCTTGAAAAAAGATGCAACTACAAGATCACTAATTAACTAAAATTCATTAATTAACTAAACCAGTGGTATATGTTATTCCACTCCCCCATGTAATGTCCATGAACCTTTGGGGTATCTTGAATGAATAAATAAACTCTTTAATTAGGGGATTTTGCGCAAAAGCGATGTAGCAGAACCGGAGATATTCCTCGTTCCTTTCGGCGGACTCCGGAGGCGCCAATTTGAAAAAGAAACAAACAAACGTGGTTGGTGGATTCGAAAGATTCGATTCGCCGCTTTGTGCACTGGGATTCGGATTCCCGAATCTCGAATCCCTGCCTAGGATTCGAGGATTCCTGGATTCGCAGATTCGGTTGGCAGATCCCTAATAAAGAGCACCGCTTTTTTCGTTGGGAAGCTCTCCGCGTCGCTATACATCATTAGTATGATAGCACCCCTGCCGGGAGAACCTCGATATTCCCGGTTGCGAAATCCCCGATCTCGAAATTGACGTTCTCGAAACAAGGAAAATCAAGGAGAATGCTCGATTGCTTCGTCAGATGATATGCCGTTTACATCAATATTTAACCACTCAAATTCACGGGTTTTCGATGTCTCTCCAAGTCGTTTTAGCGAAAGCCACATTTTAGCAGCCGTTGGGCTTAGCTGGGCGGACAATGCGGAGCAGCATGTTGGTTAGTTTACTATTAGGTTAGTCCAATTTCGGTTTTTGCATTTCCATGTGCAGGTTAGTCTAAGTTCGCCGTTGTGCAGTTTCCCGCGCGTGACTGCGCATTTTATAGTCAGTTATTTATTTACAGTAGTCTATTTTGCAACGGAGACTTCGATCCCTTTATTTTAGAAGAAGTGCTTACTTTTGATTATATGGTTAGTGCACATGTCCTAGGTAGGGTTGACAATTTTAAATATATTGGTGTTACCATTGCAAATAATTTATCATGGAATCGTCACGTGGATAACATCGTCTGTAAAGCTCAAGGGAAGTTATGGTTTTTAAAACGTAATCTTAGGCATGCCACCTGGGAAACTAAATTAACCGCTTACAAAACTTATGTTAGACCAGTTTTAGAATCCGCAAACGGGGTGTGGGATGTATCTACAGTGAGGAACAGCTCTAGATTAGAGGCTGTGCAGAAGCGGGCGCTTCGTTTTATTTTTAACGGATACAGGCCCCTTAGTAGCATTAGTGATCTTTACGAGAGGGCAGGCATAAAAACTTTAACGAAAAGGCGTAGATTAGCGGGGTTGAAAACCTTATACTTAATCATGCACGGTAAGCTTAAAATTGATAAGGACAAGTACGCTTTATTGTTCGATAAGCGCCCCACGCGTAACACCCATAGTTCTCACATTAAACCGTATAACTGCACATTAGACGCTTTTAAATTATCTTTTTTCCCGAGAACGATCGAGGAGTGGAATAGCTTGTCAGACGATGTTGTGTCCGCAGATACCATTGGACAATTCTTGGCGGGAGTTGAGGCTCAATTTTTATGAACGATGTGCGTTGTTCTTGTTGTTATTTTTACCGCTCCTACTCAGGCCCCCAGGAGGTGGCCAGTAGTATCTGTAAATAAATATTTAAAACATTTCGAGGTACACCCCGCCTGCCCACCCGCGTCACACTAGAGAAATATTACTGCTCCTCTCGCCAGGGCAAAGATCAGCGCTAGTGTGCACCCGCGAAACTTCAGCCACCCTCCCCTAGTACCTTCAAGTTAACTAATGGTTCAAGTGATGCGCGACGGCACGCAAGAAGTCTTTCGCGGAAGTCCATTGTACGTCGATTGCGGTGTGGGGCCTGCAGCCTGTCATTTGTAATACGAGAGTTTAGAGACCACTCACGAACACTTAGTGCTGGTCTTTCAAAGCAAAAACTGTTCCAGTCTTCTCATGAGACGTACTTCACTTTTCGAAATACTTGACTAGTCACTTGTTTCCATTCATTAAAAGTTATGGGTCGTTCGGGAATCCCTCGCCATGTACTGGACTGGAGTACACTGCACGGAGCAACAAGGATATGAGTCTCTCAACAACACATTACTTTAATGATCATCCTCGGGGCCTTTCAACGTAACGTGGAATAGTCTACAGCTCATTGCTCACGGTAATTTGGTAAAACTACGCAGCTAGTAACAGGGTAATACGTACTAACGAGGGAGTGCATCTTTCTGCCTCTCTGAAATGTACGACGATCTACCAGATACATCTTTCCAGATATATTCAAGATACACGGGTATCGTACGAAATAAAAGTGCATTTAATAAAAAGAAAACATATACCTATTCATGGCACTAGGCTGAGCCAACCTTTCACGCGAATCTCTCGCACATGCAGTTCTCGCCCCTGTAAAGAACGTATCCGATCACTCGTCGAGCGCCACTTCCGAACAGTATTGTGCGTAACCAAAACCTAACTAAAAGGGGACCTCGCAATGGAAACTACCTGAGAGGAAAAGCAATCGTAAACCATGACAGTGTCTCCGTGTGCCTCGTATAATTCCAGCTTCCCTCTCAGGTATATAAGAACCGTTCTGTGAAACTGGTAAATATGGTAGTCGTCGGAAAACCTATCTATTCCCGCCGCTCTCTGAAGCTTTGTCGACGACCTCCATATTTCAATCATACACTGGGCTGCTCTATTTTTAGGGTCTAACTTTTTCGGGTTAAACTGCTCTCCCGGATTCGGGTTGGAAGGGGGGGGAGGAGGATTGGATGCCATTTTGAAATCTGGAATTCGGGGTGAAATCGGGTGCTATTTTTATCGTGTTACTTTTTTTTTTCTGTACCACAAGCGGCCCGTAGTTTGAGGTGCACATATTGATCAAACATGCGTTCGTCGCGATTTGTAGTCACAGACACGACATGATGTAACATTAGAATAGAATCGAAGTAGAAAGAAAAAAATATGAACGTAGGTCGCGCTGGAGCAGCCAGCTGTTCCAGGACGCTTGACGTGTGAAAGCACTCAATGATTCATTGAATGAAGCACTAACATTAAATTTGCTTCGCATAGTTCACATAGTTCATTGTTGCGCTCAGATAATATTTTCATCAGACGCGCGCACAGATTGCCTCTAAATCGTGTACGTGACACATGACACAACGTAATACGTGATCGGAATTCCGGGAGATATCGCGTTTAACCCGACTTGGTGCGAAACTGATTCGGGAAAGAACACTCGGGCGGAATCGGGTTTAACCCGAGAAAGTCCGACCTTACCTATCTTCCGTCTTCTCGCAATGTGTCGATCAGAACTGCACAACTTCTAGGAAACTTGCAGGTCGAATTGTAGAAGAGCTAACTGCCAATGGTGAAGAGCGTATGGAACGGACGACCGTGCAATCCAGAGTAGATTCTGCTTGTACACTCTTGAAAACAAGGTGGGTTACCCTCGTTAAGGAGTCTCCTCACTCCTTAACGAGGGTAATGGAGAGTAATTGTACACTCCAAAGGGAGTGATATATGTGGCAAGGGTGTACTCCCCCAAAAGGAGTTACAACACACCCTTTTTTTAAGAGTTTTAAGGACTAACAGCTGACTGTAGTAGGCAGGCGCTGCTCTTAATTACCCGCAAGAACGTTGACCTTACCATCTTTCCCTTTTCGATCTTCAATTTATATGGACATAAAAACAATGTAGATGACGACAATCAAGTGTCCGGAATTGAACGCTGATCATCATGCCGTGCAATATTTCCTTTGCGGTAATATTGTGTTGATGTGCAGTGGACAGAAGTCGGAAGACGCATGGGACAGAGAGGTGAAGACGCATGGACAGAGGTCGGAAGACGCATAAGCCTTCTTGATGTGAGACTTGATCCGGTTTCACTCCTTCCTAATGGACCGCGCGCTCGCTGCACGTGCAGAAAGTGCTGCCCAAGGCTGTTGAGAATGTGCCTGAATTATTAACCACGACGACGACGAAGTGTTCTGACGTGCGCTTTCCTGCTCCGTAATTTTTCTGTCAATTCTTTCGCTTCCCTCTTTTTCTGTTCCTGCTTTATCTCATCCAGGCCTGGCTTTCAGCAGGCCCTGCCTCGCTGCAAGGCGCGGGACGGCCTGTGCATCTCCCCCGGGAATGGAGAGTGTTCGCAGCAACTGCAGCGCCGATAGTGACACTGACTGTTCCAGTAGCAGCACGATCATCCTCCGAAAGCGACTAAGCGACAACGCCATGGTCACGTCTTCGGACGACGATGATGACCAACCGTTCGAGGAAGTCCGCAAAAGGGCGCGGAAGACCGCCCGTCTGAACTCGGCGCGGCTTGCCCCGCCTGAGGGAAGTACGGTGATCTTTGCTCCACGGGACCCGACTGTGAGCCTTGCCAGGCTGAATCACCTGAGACTCTCCGAGTTCCTTACGTCTGAGCAACCGGGAAAAATTAAAGAAATACGACCGAACTATGCGAAGAACATCATCGCGGTGGAAGCCGTTTCCCCGCTTGCTAAAGGCCCTCTCTTGGGACTCGAGAGGATCTGCTCGATCCCTGTCCGTGCGTATGAACCGCGCCCGGCTGATTCGTGCTATGGCGTTATCACCGGTGTCGACACCTCACTGTCCGACGACCAGATAAGGCTGGCGATCCGGTCTGACGCCCCGGTCATTGCAGCGAGGCGAATAAAGAGGGATGCCGGTGCTGTGAGGCTCACATTCCTCGGGACTGTCAAGCCACGAGAGATCAGTCTTCATCTCCTCACGATGAGAGTTAAGCACTACCTACCGTACGCACCGCAATGCCACAACTGCCTGAGACATGGGCATGTTGCTGCGTGCTGCCTCCGGAAGAAGGTCTGCGCAAACTGTGGAACGTCTCATGACGGTTCTGCCTGCCCGCAAGACGACCCCCTATGCGCGAATTGCCAGGGCAATCATCTAGCAACATCCAACGACTGCCCCAAGCGGAAACAGCAGCGGCGCATTGCAAGGGAGCGTTCGCGCTCCAATAGCAGTTACCAGGAGGCAAAGGTGAAGGTCCAGAAAGAGGAACGCCGCGAGCACCGCAGACGGCGGCGGCGGCGAAGACTGCAGTCACGACACCGTGCTGCCTCTAGCAATGGGGCTGGTGGGCCCCCTCCATTGAGCGACAGTGACTTCCCCCCCCTGCCCCACCCTCGCGATGCTCTGCCAACGCATGTTGAGGCCAGTGGCGACCCGCTGCCGACCCACTCTCAGAAGGCCCGCCGGCCATCACCGATCCGAGCGAACGACGACCCTGGAGACATGCAGGTCGTGGTGATCAGGCTACTCTTCGCGGCATTAAAAGCCATCGTCGCCGCTTGTCCTGAGTGCAAGGCACTTGCTGAAATTAGATCCATCCTACAGCTCGAGAACGCCATCGCTCCCACCTTATTATCCGGCCCTAAGCGTAGCAGCCACTAAGATCAGCTGGGCGCCCTTACCGCTCCGCCACTGGCAGCATGGCTGTGCAGTACCAAACGACAACGATCTTTCAGTGGAACGCGAGAAGCCTGCAGTCGAAGCTACCTGATTTCCGTCAATTTTCCTGGAGGCACAAATTCCCTCTCATGTGCATATCGGAGTGCGGAATCCGTGATGACTTCCGCCTCTCCAACTATATCACCTTCGCCTCCAAGCCCAGAGGTGCCAAGAGTCGAGCAGCTGTTCTTGTTAGGTCGGACATACCCTCTCTGAGCAGGGACATCGGGCTAACCGATGGAGGGGAATACGCCTGCTGCTCGGTCCGGATGGGCACTACCGACCTCACCGTTGTTTCTGTGTATCTGCCCCCAGCCGTCTCCTATGATGTGAACGACTTAGGGTGCATTCTAGACCGCCTCCCGCCTCCATATGTACTGTGTGGGGACTTTAACGCGCACCATGTCACCTGGGGTAGTACACGCTCTGACTCGCGAGGGGAACGCCTTGCAGCGCTGTTTGAAGAACGAGACCTCCATCTCCTTAACGACGGTTCTCCAACGTTTGTACCGTCGTCTTCTGTCTCGTCATGCCTGGACCTCACGGTTGTATCCGCCTCGATTGCCCGGCAGTTCACATGGCAAGTTGATGCTGACACGCTGGGGAGTGATCACTTGCCGCTGTTGATCAACATCCGTGGAGCTCCTGGGACCCAACTCAGGCGTACCGCCAGGTCGACGAACTGGCACCGTTATAGGGCTGCTGTTGAATCCGCCCTCACGGACTCCGTGCTCCAGCGCGCCAACCATCAAGACTTCTGCCGTGCTGTGGTCGGCGCCACGCGCGCTTGCACAAGCGTCGTTCGCCTCCCGACGAAGTTCGCGGCCGTTGATGCGGAGTACGCGCGCCTGCGTGCGACACGCCGGAGAGCGGAAAGGCGCGCTCGTCGAACCCGCCTCCCTGATGACAAACGTGAAGCTCAACGGGTGCAGAAAGCCGTCGATAGGCACCTTCGCAAACTAGCCAGGAACCACTGGAGAAGCTTTGCATCGTCGCTGTCGCCACGCACACCTCTCTCCCGAATATGGGCGGTGATGAAGGGTCTAACCAAGCCGGTTACTCAGCGTGATCCGTTCCGGTCGCTATCCTTAGCCACAGGTCGTTCGGAGATGGAGCTTGCGGAAGACTATTGCAGTAGGCTGACCTCATCACCCACTGTCGACCTCACGTCAGCCTGCGATATCCCAGTTGTTCCTGATCCACCAATGGAGCCTTCCTTAAGCCACCCATTCTCTTCCATGGAGCTAGAGTCGGCCTTAAGACAGTCACCAGTGCACACCTCTCCTGGGGCAGACCTAGTGACATACAAGACCCTTCGCAACCTACCCCTCCGCGGACGCCAGCTGCTCTTGCGGCTCATTAATGAGTCGTGGCGCGCCGGTGTTGTTCCCGCAGAATGGAAGTCGGCAATGGTGGTCCCCATTTTAAAACCTGGAAAATCGCCCCATGACATCGATTCCTTTCGGCCGATTGCACTCACCAGCTGCGTGGCGAAGACAATGGAGCGCATGGTACACTCGCGGCTAACCTGGTACTTTGAAACTGTGAGGTACTTCCCCGAGGCCATGGCAGGGTTCAGACAAGGGAGGTCGTCCATCGACAACGTGATCGACCTGGTATCCAGTGTTCAAGAAGAACAGTCGGAAGCACGTTTTACTGTTGCTGTCTTTTTGGATGTCATGAAGGCGTATGATAGCGCTCTCCACAGTGCCGTTGTTGCTTCCCTGCAAGAGTCGGGAGTGGGAGCTCGAATGGTTTCTTGGGTCCGTGACTTTCTGTCCGGCCGGACGCTGTTCGTCCGTACTGCATCAGGAGATACTCCAGCTTTTCCCGTCTCCCGTGGAGTGCCACAAGGTAGTGTACTGAGTCCGCTGCTGTTCAATCTGATTATGGCATCACTCCCGGCGCGCCTCTCTGAGCATATCCGCATCACAATCTATGCCGACGACATCTGCATATGGACATCCGGGGTCCGACGGGACGCCATTCAACAACGCTTACAAGGCGCTCTCAACACCACCGCGTCTTACCTTGCCGACCGAGGACTCCGTGTATCCCCTAGCAAGACAGCCGCCATGGCGTTTACTCGGCGGCCCTTCACCAGCTACCCTCTCCATGTTGCCGGAACCCCGCTTCAATTTGTGACGCACTGCAAGTACCTTGGCGTGATTATTGACAGACAGCTCTCCTGGTCTAAGCACATAAAGAACCTCTCCGTCAAGACGAGCAGATCAGTGAACGTCCTACGCCGCATCTCCGGAGCGTCTTGGGGCCCCACCTGTCGCGATCTTCGCCAAATTCACAGCTCCCTCGTGCTCGGCCTCCTGCGGTACAGCATCCCAGTGCTGCACGGCCTGCGGACGACTCACGAGCGCGAACTCCTGAACATTCAGTCTCGCAGTCTTCGCGCATGCCTGGGCTTACCCAAGACAACGGAAACTTATTCGGTACTTGCAGAGGCCAGGGAACCACTTGTTACCACCCTGCGAGATAGAGAGACCCTCCGCATTTACACGCGGCTAATGACTCGGCACCCTTTCCACTACCTCAGGACCATTGACCACGACAGCCCCGCGTCTGCCTTTGGTAGCGCAGTGCGCCGTCTGAAGGGTGTTGTCCCACCTCCCACATCTCACGTATCGTATGCTACCCCAACATGGGCTCTCGACCAACCTCCCATATGCACATTTATCCATGGCCTCGGGAAAAAAAGCGACACGCCAGCGCCTGTAGCACATCAACTTGCCCTGGAACACCTATCCTCGCTGCACCACGGAAGGCAGACCGTCTATACTGATGGGTCTGTGATACCTGGTGGAGCAGCTGCAGCCTTTTATGTGCCCCACGAAGATTTTGAGAGAGCGTCCAAGCTCCCCAACGAGACGTCCTCCACGGAAGCAGAGCTATTCGCAATCAATATGGCCCTTCAGCACATCTCGTCCTCCCCACCTGCAGAGTGGACGATCCTCACCGACAGCAAGCCAGCCCTGGAGATCCTGGGTTCTCACGCCACCAAAATCATCAGCGACCTCCAAACGGCTATCATCGCCGCATGCGACTCTCTTTGCGCCTCTGGCCACGGTGTGCGGCTACAGTGGGTTCCCAGCCACATAGGCCTCAGTGGGAACTCCCGAGCGGACGCCGCCGCGAGGCGTGCCCACCAAGACGTCGGCCCGCCAGCTAGTATGCCGCTCACATCGTCCGCCTGCCTTATAAAGATCCGCGAGTGGTGTGCCTCCGAAATGCGTCGCTCTGTCGAAGACGCTGTACGCTCCAATGCGTATATCCAGTCCATTGACCCGACAATGCAATTCGCTCCATACCAGCAGCTCGTCCGCGCAGAAGAAACGCTGCTGCATCGGCTCCGGCTCAACGTCGCATATACACCGCAATACCTGTGCAGGGTCGGAAAGCGTCGCTCAGCCAGCTGCGCTACCTGTGGCGCAGTAGCAGACGTTGAGCACCTCCTACTAATCTGCTCGGAGTACTCTGCAGCCCGCGCTGTCCTCGCCAATCGCCTCCAACGCCTGGGACACGGCTCGCTCTCTCTGGCCGTGCTTCTCGGCCCCGTCGCACGCCAACAACAGGGAGCCGTTACAAGGGCTCTCCTGCAATACCTACAGGACACCCAACTGAGTGTTACGTTGTGAACTGAGAACCGCGGCCCTGGGCACTCGCCCCCACTGCAAAGAAACCGGCCGTTTTTTTTTTTTTTTTTTCTTCCTTTTTTTTTTGCTCCACCAGGGCGTAGCAAGCCGACATAGGTCTGGCTGACCTCTCCCTGCGTGGACGCCACCTCCTCTTTATTAAACCTATATACCCCCCCCCCCTGAATTATTTAAGCTGGCCTTGGATGTAGCACCTGGGAAAAAGCCTCACAGCAACCGAAAGAGGACAAGGAGAAAACATGTGTGCAAGGTGCCTCTGCCAGGGTAGATTATTTTCCATTCTTTTATAGAGGATCTTATCCGAATCACAGAAAACATCCCGTTACCTTGATGCGTCAATAAGATCAGTGAACTTGCCGCAAAACCCGGTTGAATTCTAGAAGAATGTCATGGACAAATTTCATTCCCCTTGTAGACGAGGAGGAGAAATCCGATAGGGGAGAGAAGGAGAAGGAAAAGAAAACCATTCTTTGGAATCTTCTGGGAGGGAACTGGCCTAGAGGACTACGTTCCCGTTATTTCCCCTTGGGGATACCACATGTTTTATTTCTGTCTGGCGTCCCCAACGAAGCCACGGCCGGATAAGAACACTCCGTGCAAAGTCGAAGTTGCTGTGGGGTCCAACTGATATCCTGTTTTACTAGGTCGTAAAAGAGAGACCACGGTAAGTGCAATATGACTCAACATGTGGTGTATTGTGTGTAAGTGTGTGTACGGAACAAACACTTCCAAGAGCCTGCCATATATTGTAGCGCCTGTGCACAGATAGGACAACAATCCATTTTATGAGGGCGGTCTCGCGCCAGTGTATTCGCTAAACGCCTACAGGGATCCTTGGTACTTTGTATAGATGCGCCATATTATTGCTTTGCATCATCCCGTTTCCTTTTTCCTATGTCGCATGGCTTGCACAGATTACGCAACAAATCCACGTAACGAGCGGCCGAGTGAGCCCATGCGGCAGTTCCAGCTACGCCCCTCACCGTCATACCATAACCATTCCCATGTGCATGAGCTCTCAATGCGCATACTTCCTGGTGTTGTGAAGCGGTCGAAATACAAATGCCTGTGCACGGAGAGTGACAGTGTTCCGCGTAGAAGATCTGCACTTTTTCTTTCGACGGATCGGGGCACACACCAAAAAATCGACGCATTTTCACGGATTTCGTCGAGCAACTGCACGGTACAGAGCTGCGTCAACAGTACTTACAGGACAGCACCGTTGCTATACCTAGAACGGGTACATGGCGCTAATCCAAACTTTGTTTGACGACAGTATCGTTTCCATGAACTTGTGGCCACTGACATCACTGGATTTGTTGAGGAAACCTTTACTAACACCGCCTACTACTAACAGTTCCTACACAGGTTATTACAATAT
Organism: Ornithodoros turicata; assembly: GCF_037126465.1. NCBI lineage: Eukaryota > Metazoa > Arthropoda > Arachnida > Ixodida > Argasidae > Ornithodoros > Ornithodoros turicata. The sequence continues at coordinate 41,880,117 of NC_088207.1, forward strand.
ATAATTTGTAAACACTACTGGAGACCCTCCACCGTCCTTTACCCCTCTCCTAAGGACTTATTGGAAATGTCATGTACTGAATGGCTGAAAGCTACACGTGTCTGCAAGAAGGTGAACAGGATGTAGAGCGCGATGGTTGACTTGAAACTAGAGCTCTCTATTAAACGTTTAAACGTCGAAACGTTTAACCGTTTTCTTAAAACACGTTTAAACGTGTTCTGTTAGATATACGTTCAACAGCACGTATACGTATGTGAACGTTTTCCCAGGATACGTTTAATCGTTTTCTTTTACATAAAAGGTCTCACGGTACGAATACGTACGTAAACGTTTCTTCAGGAAACGTTCCCTTTTCTTGTTTTGTTTTTTTGGTTACTATAAGCGATAGATTACATGTGCGTGGGCGCATTTTATTACGTTTCTTGGTGGTTAATAGAGCGTTGCCACGACCCCGTTCGCAGCGTACACCGAACTCCGCTCCGCTCATGGCATTGGAATCGCTACACTCCAAAAACTGAGCTTTATCTCATCGACATCGTCCGGCAGAATTACAATTATGGGTGTTATCCTTTTCTCCATCCCAATTTGTTCATAACGGGAGGTGTACGGCTCTTTGTGGGAATTCGCGTGCATGATGCCACAAAAGTCGTGCACATCCCTTTTTTCCCTCTCTGGCGCAAGAATGATATCTTTGGGGACAGTGATTGGTTCTTAAAGCATAATTGGCAAATGTTCTTGTTTTAGAGTGCAATAGTGGCAACCAGTAGGAAAGAGCAGGTTACATACTTCAGGCTAAAGTAGTCGCTCAAAGTCACACTCTTCCGCGTTAGTCTTTTCACCAAAATACTACTCGCGTAAAGAAGATAAATACGGAATTCTTAGTATAAACTACCCAAAAGACGACGAGCTCGACATGTTTCAAACTGTATTAAAACACGTCGGTTCATAATAAAATGTACGACGTAAATGAACACAAATGAGGGTTGCTTAAAAGTCAAATATGAACTGAAGTAATAAGCTAAAGACAGTGAGAAACTGGCGTATTTGGTAATTGCTGATGGGAACCATGGACACGCCAGGCATAACGGTGACAACTTCTGTCTCTGTCCCCGTAATGCCTGGCGCGTTCATGTTTCCCATTAATAAAGATAAGAATTAAGTTGCCTAAATAACTATGATTTCAGGGAAAAAAATCCAAAGGGAAAAAAGATCCATAGGGAAAGAAGATCCACTGGTGGATCTTCTTTCCCTATGGATCTTTTTGCCGCATGGATCTTCTTTCTCGCTTGGATCTTCTTTCCTTATGGATGTTTCTTCCGTATGGATCTTTATTCCCTCTGTCGCGTGACCACGTTGGAACTTCTTTGTGTTGTACAGTTGCAGTTCGCATTGCGACATGGCTCCTTGCGACGTACATGTTTTCCTCCTAAGAAGTAATGTAGTACCTATCCACGGCATGGTTTGCATTCGCCCCTGTCTCCAGCCAACCCAGCGAATCAGCTACGAGCTCTTCAAGCCCTCATCACATTTTTAACAGCAACAGGGCTCCTGCGTGAGCTCTGAACATTCATCATCATTCACCATTCCCCCTCAAGCAACGGGATGGGTTGCCGCCTCAGCACGAAACATCCCACTACATCGTCGTCACCGAGTAGGGTTCTTCGTTTTCGGGTTTTATGATTTTTCAAATTATTGAAAGAAAAATCGTGTGCTATTTACTTACTTATTTGCTTACTTACTTGCTATGCGTTTCGAAAAGCGTTGCGTTTCGTATGAACAAGACGTTTAAACGCTTCTCCTTGACATACGTTCAACAGCTTCATTTTAACAAAATGCTTAAACGTTTCGCATTAAACAAAACGCTTAAACGTTTCATAAGGAAACGTTTCCCAGACTATACGTGAATCTACACGGCGTATAAAACATTTAGACTGAAATGTTTTAAACGAAAATCGGAAAAACGTGTTAGATCCCGAGCCCTACTTGAAACATGTTGAAGCAACGAGAAAACGACGGACACGGACGGCGTCCGTCTGTTTCGTGTTGCCTCGTGTCTGTTTCGTGTTGGGTCTGAACATTGGACGATGTGAAGAGGGTCATGGGAATAACGACACAACGCTAACAACGAACATCGAACGCCGTTTTGAGCTGTGCCTCAGTGTTTAATGGAAAGAAAGTGACCTACAACGTTAATCTTTTATTTACAGCAATACATTGTCACTAGATTGTGTTATGTTGTTAAACACATTAGAAGAAATAAGGAAGAACAGTTGCTGCCGATAGTGGCATCCAAATACTAATGCCAAGCAAACACGTCCAAATAATGATATTTCAAAAAGCACGGAACAAGCAGCTTTTCTTTCCCCTTGCCAAGGTTATTATGGCGATGCTCTGCAATTAACGGTGCTCTTTTGCGCGGAAATCAATAGTCTAATGGTGTTACCCTGGATAACTTTAGTATGTTTGGTTGCACTTAACTGAACCCAATATCTTTTGTCTCAATGGAGTCATTATCCGTGCGTGTTGGTCAGTTGCATTCAGTTGCATCGATACATGCAGCTAAAAATAACTTCTGTTGCCTCCTCCGCTTTGCTCGTGAAGTACATACACTCACGTAGTCAGAATATCGCTTTTCTGATGCTTAGATTTCGAAATCTCTCGACAACAGAAACTCGAGAGGTATGTACATAACGATGAATAAGAATAAACCGAATGGAAGAACGAACACGGAGTAATTACTAAATGAAAAAAAAAATAGAATGTACGAACTACAGAACATAGGTTCGCAGGAGTAAAGCTTCACGAATGGCTCAGCAGCGAATATCAAAACCAAGATGTGTGACTCATGCTGTCATTAGTTTTAAAAAAAAGCCCCGTAACAGTCTTGACGACATTACGACACGTTTATATTGCTTCCTGTGCAGTGCTGCCGGATGTAATGATAGCGCTAATGGACCTGCCTGTGCAATGCTGTTTGCGTTCAATAAGACGAGCTCGCCAATCAGAGAGCGCACTGAAATCTCTAACGTATCATGCAATAAAAGGAGACAGACATAAACAGCCCATAAAACGTGCCCTGTTATACGCACATAACTAGAGGGCAGACAAATAGTTACAGCAAATTCAGCAAATATCACTGCAACTGTTTGGGTTGAGTGGTACAGCAACCACGTGGACACATTGCGCTCTTCTTGGCTGTCGTCAGTGTTTGTTACTAGCTACGGAGCTCTGTCTGGACGATCCTCTCGTACGCTCTGTTTCCCGCAAAGCACACCGTCCTGCAACCTGTCAAGCCAACGCATCCCGCCCATCGCGGTGTCGTTGCTGGGGTAACTTCGCCAATATCCTGGCGGTTACCGTGGTACAGGTAACATCCCAATGAAGACTACTGAGGGATGCTCGCATGTTGTCTTGCCTGTGGTGGGTAGTTCCTCTTGGACCACCCAAAACACAGCGCAAGAGGGACTGCACACCCTCCCTCTCCTGTACCACCATCACCTCTCTCCTCCCTCTTTCACCGTTCCTTCTTCTTCCTCCTTGGGTTCACCGAGGAGCCGCCACCCCCGAGCAGGCTGATCGCATCTTCCCCCAACATTATCACCATCTCCCCCCATCGCGATACAGCGTTATCGGCGATGTGTGCCGTCAAGCCACACTACGCGTCCCTCGGAACCACATGTACGACCTAGTTACCTGCTGTTTACGCTGTAAATGTGGGGATCATTGGGCTTGGTGGAACAGGAACTGTGCCCACATCTTACGTTCTGTGTACCGATGTTCCTTCTAGTGCTGCCAAACACACTTGCGTGCTCCTTACCGCTGTCAAGCTGCTAGTGATTAGATGACGATCTGTAAGGCTCCGTGCGCTAGTGTTTCGAGGAGGCGACGACAGCGCCCCAAGCCACCCAAGTGGCGAGGAGTGGCGAAACGGCACTGAAGGCGAATCCGCCCTCTCCTTCCTGCCGTATGCAGCTGCTGTTGATTTTCTTCGACTTTTACAATGACCAGTACGTTTCGGGTACCCCAAATCTGCATGGCTCATATTGCTGCGTCTTGGCAGCTCCGAGAACCGAGGGAAGTGTGAGGTTTTATCGTTTCCCTGCCCGGCTGTACAGACGCGGCCGCAGGCAACGCTGGATACACGTTATTTGGCGCGACAACGAAGTACGATCTATCCTGCAAATTCTACTCACGTGATACATGCGTCCTGTTTTACAGTGAATGTGAACGTCTTCATTTCTGCAATCTGCATATCATTTATTTTACTACGTTGTATAAAAAGCATCGAGGTAAAACTTCTGTACACACGTCATCTGCTGTGCATAATGTTTGCACACCAGTTTCATCGTATAGCAGGAGATAACTGGTGTTGAAAATAATAAGGCTTCTCTTAGTCTTCCCTTGTTTTCGAAATTGGGATTGATCCCCGCCACTGTTGCAAATCGGTGACAGACGCAAATTCGTGCCGATTGAGGAATATCGCCAGTGCCGCACCGTGTTTACATTTGCCGGCCGCTCCCGCTTTACACTCGCAGTGTCCCTTCATGGGTTTGTGGTTTTCGGCATTTACTTTCATATAAATTCAGGGTGTGTTTATCGACACTTATATGGTTTATTAAAAATCGGATTCTTTCTGTAGCCATGTTCCGTCGGGGCGGACGGGATGTCCGAATGCGGGATGTCGATTTAATTGCACGCGAAGCAATGCCTATTTTGTGAGTGAGTGAAACAACCAACAAGCAAAAGTGAAATACTAAATGAACAACGCCGTTTATCGTCAGTAGAAAACAGGCAAACAAGGAAAACCTATCTTTTGTTGTAGTAAATGCGAGCGTATATCACTATACTCACATCCGCATAGCGGTCCGCTTTTTCGGAATATGCCGAATTTAATAATAATAATAATAATAATTCGGGAAGTGTTTTTCGACATTTTTCGGAAAATGTCGAAAACCACAAAACCTACGTCTGAGATGTACATGAAGCTGACACGGGATGACCAGTTGAGAAAAGACATGTTGCTATCACCGCACTGTCTCCTACCCGGTGTTTGAGGACTCCACTCCATCTTCCACTTCAGAAACGTGTCCGGACTCATAAAGCCTTCCTTGGTCTACAGTTCTACAGTTGTACGTCAAAAAAAGAAAAAAAACTGCTTGTTTAGGAAGGCGCAAGCCGCATCTGAGCTTGATGCTAGCTGCTGCGTTCGCCATTGCGCAACACACGACAGTAGCCAGCGCTCAGTCCAGTCATACCGATTTTCTGTACAAGTGGCGCGCGTGTCAAATTTTCGCCGCGCCCTCTGGTTAGCGAATCTATAGAGCCTCTCTGGAACTGAAGGGGAGTCACCGTGATCGATGTTAAAAAACATCGACCACAGTCGCCACCACGGCTCCCGTGGCTTACTGGCTGCGATGATGGCGTGGAAGGAGTGACCTACGACTGGGAGGTGACCCGGGTTCGAATCCGGGTGCCAGCTGCGCTGTCTGGGCGTTTTTCCTGGGTTTGCCTCAAACGCTTTAAGATAAATGCCAGTACAGTTCGCTGTGAAGTCGGCCCAGGACGCACAATCCCCCCCGCGCAACATGCCGCCATATCGGCAGGCAGATCGCTCGGAAATAGCACGCCATCACCATCACAGTCGCCACGCACCGAACCATAAAACGATGGAACAGTAAACAATTTCAAGATGTCACACCTTTAAAAATCTGCCTGCATTGTGGGTCATTGAGCGAAACGCGTAACGTTATAGGGCCATCATTGGTAGCAAGCCTTTTGTAACGTGGTCGATGTCACGTGGTCTTATAAAGTCACGGACGGACCTAAACGGTGGTTGGCCGTGTAAAGCTTCCGCTTTAAAATAAAACGCACCGCTGCTGTTTACTATGAACGCTGTACTCGAAGATGTCAGCTGTACCCAAGTGCTCAGGTAAGCCGAACGAGGTCCCGGTTCCAGCGGGCTGTATGTACGAATATAGCTGTCAGATGCTCATCAACTTTTGGAGAAATCAATATTTTTGCCAATATTTATGAAAACGTATATCGTTTGACATTATTTAGTGTGAGCAACATTGAGCGCGAGTTAAAGGTGGTGTCCGGACAAAAGACGCAGGTGAACCGAAGGTGCGATCGGAAATGTGGGTGCCTGAAATACATGTAACCGGAATATTTAGTTTTGAAACAGTCGGAAACATTAGAAAATGAATTTAATCGGCTTTTGCAGAAGACTGCGAGCTCCAGGCTGAATTCAGGCAACAGTGTGCGGATCGACGTCACTGGAGTCTGTTATGAAGGCAGGCTGTCCGTCACAAAATGCGGTCTCCCGACTCGCAATCTGCTGCCGAACAGTCGCTAGAAACATCTGCGTTCATGCTTTCGGTAGTATATCGGATCGCAACAAGCCTGGCGACGCGGCCAGCTGAACGACTGTGAATATCGCTGACAACGCCAATTACGTCACCGGAAGAGGCGAAGCAGGCAAGGGCTGTTTCAAGAGTAAGCTGGCATTTGGTTTCGAATTCGATGTTTTTGATGTCTTATGAAAAAACACGAACGAATTTTGCAAAACTTTTTGTGGGTTTCCTTCTTGGAAGGTATCTTAGAGTGGGTATCACATTAACTTTATAATTCCAGAATCCTCGCGAGCTCTTTGCTATAGTTTTTGTTCAGACCGGCTGTTGTTTGAACACAAGAATGGTGGAACATTATCGCAACATAAATTGGTCTGTTTGCAGACACCTTCCCGTTTGAAACGAGAAAACCTGAGAGTCTGAGACAGGAAGCAAAAGGAACACAACAAAACACGTTCTGTTCGTTTGCGATGTACCAGCCCAGCTGCACTACTGCACCCTAGCACTGCATTGTTGTGCTGACCTTCACTCCAGAATTGAATTGGACCAAAACGTTGCTCCTCTTCAGCAACAAGTGGAGAACAGCATTAGGGGGTAATTGTGTAAGCATTCCTTCTGTGTACCAGCTTCCTTTCTTTCTTTTTTTGCCAACATCATCGTTCTACGTTGAGGGTTCTTGCTGTAAAGTGAACTGCTCTTGATGTGTTCGAGAATGTGTGGTGGTTTCTAATGCGTTCCTCAACGTTTCGTTTTCATCACCACGAGCGCTTTCCTTGCGCACATGCAGTACGATGTGGTCACTTTGGAGGGAGATCGGCCTCCCTTCAGGTAAACCAGAAGGACGACTACACAAACGTGTCTGATGTGAAATTTTGGCGAAAATATCTCGGACATTGGAGTGGCAGGTGAGTATTTGCTTATATCGCCGTGGCATAAGGTTGTGCAAATATTCGCATTTTTCGAACACCCAAGCGAATCATTGTGTGCTCGTTACAAATTTTGAATCGAATGTGGAATTGTATTCTGCAACTCTCGCCCTCGCAGTATGTCAAAATTGATTGGTTCCTGGCCAAATCCAGACCACCAGCGCTCTGTCCTAAAAGCACTTCTAACGTTTTTGGACACAGTAGGACTTAGGTGTAGGACTTAGGACTAGTAGGCGACGCATTATATCATTTCACCACATTTCCCTCTTTCACCCTCCCCTCCTCTCCCTCCCCTGGGTGCACCAGTCATTATATATGTCCGTTATGCACGTTTCTGTACACGTTGTTAAACACGCTTTGAAGCATTTGTATAACCAGTGTATATCCAAAACGAATTTACCAGGAAGGAATTAAGTGTGCTTTGTGGGGTGAATTACAGCACTGTATGCTGCACCTCCCAGTTGTTGTTGTCGCTGTTTTTCTTCTTTAACTGGTCATTTCCTGTAGAGAGGAAACCGAACCTTGTAACGCGACGTATCGTCGAAGAAAAACAATAGAGGATTTTAAAAAGAGGCGCGCGCCACCAAGCGCGCAGTGCAAAGCAGCATGGGAACTTTGAGGGACACTGCTTTGTCGTCTACTTCGGTTATGGTTTACCCCGGCCGCTGCTGCAGCGCTCACCGGGAATGTTGTTGTTGTTCTTCTACCTCCGCCTCTGGCCGTCTCGTAATAGACCTTGTATCGCCAACTGTAGGATGGGACAAGCGTTAGCTTGCCCACATCACGCTTCAAAAACAGACCACAAAACAGCAACTGCCTGAGATCCCTCAGAAGCCTTCATTCCTTTGTCCCATCCTTGTCCCAGAAGCCTTGTCCCATCCTACAGTTGGCGATACAAAGCCTTCATTCGAAGTTGGCGATACAAGCCTTCATTCCTACAGTCATCCTACAGTTGGCAATACAAAGCCTTCATTGGGATCGCAAGCGCCGCCTGTGGCGCGCAAGGGCTCACGGGAACTTATAGTGCTTGAAAGCATTACGAGACGGTCAGAGGCGGAGGTAAAGGAAGAATAACAGGGTAAACTATGACCGAAGCAGACGACAGGGCAGTGTCCCTCAAAGTTCCCATGCTGCTTTGCGCCGTGCGCTAGGTGGCACGCGCATCTTTTTAAAATCGTCTATGATGTTAGACGCTCTAAGTTCCCATGAGCCCTTGCGTGCGACAGGTGGCGCTTGCTTTTCTAAAAAGAAAACACATACAACACAAGGAGAAGCCGGGGTATCCGGATCGGAGTCAGGGGTTTTCGATGTGCGTCTGACTGTAAGCTAGGAGTGGATCAACAGTAAGTCACGAGGGAACGGGTTGTAGACGAAAAGAAGCCATACTGAGGCTGGCACAGAAACACATAAAACACAAGGAGAAACCGGGGTATTAGGCACGGGGACAGGGGTCTCCCAAGTGCATCTGACTGGAATTTCTGAAAGCCGGCAGTGGAGCAACAGTAAGTCACATGGGAACGGGTCGCAGACGAAAAGCAGCCATACTGAGGTTGGCACACCCGGAAAGAGGCACGGACAGACACAACACAAATTTCAAGCACAGCAAGGGGCAGGTGAAATCACTGTCATCAGTGTCGGAGAGACTATCTCAATAGAGACATACTAATGGACTGTCGCGTGTATGGTGGCGCATGCTAAATATCATCTACCAGACAGCGAGAACGGTGCCCTGGACGATATGATGCTCCCCAGAGGGGCGCTCTCCGAAACACTCCGGAGAACTCGGCATCCAGGACGATTCCTTCGAGAAGAGGGGACAAGTATGGAGAACTGTATGGCATGTTCTAATAGGGTTATGGGCCTTGGCTTGCTCATAGCTGGGACTAGGCTCGGTCTTTGCACCAACCATTGCCTCATACGCTCATCTAATTGGGAACTATGAAAGGCTAGACTGGCTACAGTGACGACAACCGCTTTATTGGCGATGGTCGCGAGACTGGGAACTCGAATGCTCGCGGGAGCTGCTGATGACGATAGCAATGGTGATGCTGTTTACGATGCACATGGCATTACAGTGGCCCCCTCCCGCGGAGATGTGGTTAAAAGATGATGGGTTCCGTCAACGACTGCGTCGGGTGGTCGCTTCAGCGGGGCGTTCGCGGCGAAGAACTGTCCCGGAAGCCGCAGTGACGTGTCATGTACAGCTTGGGACAAAAGTTTACGGAACACCGGTTTGTCGCATTTCTCCCTTGGAGCGACACCCTACACCAAACAGAAGCGGACACACGCACTGAGAGATGTACAGAATAGCCACCCGTTTCCTATCCGATCTCTTCCAGAAAGGCAGCAGGGGCCCGCTCCGACGAAGAAATACGACAGCGCCGTATTCCGTAAACTTTTGTCCCAAGCTGTACGAATTCCGCCGCTGTGCACCCGATGTCTGGCTTGTTCGCTGTGCGAAGGTCGAGCACGACGAGCGGAAGCTTGGTGTCCCAATGTGCGGCCTAATTGGCCCGAAGGGCGGTTTTGAGCTGTCGGCGAAAACGTTGCAGAACGCCATTCACCGGTGGGTGGTAAGCGTTTGCGTGTATGTGCTTGACGACGAGCAGGGAGCAAAACTGGGCAAAGAGGCGCCATGCAAACTGGCGTCCCCGGTCGGTCGTAACTGAAGCCAGAACACCGAAGCGAGCGATCCAGTGGTGGAGAAATTCGCGTGCTACTGTTGCCGCGGTGGCGTCGGATATGGTTATCGCTTGAGGCCAGCGCGTGAAGCGGTGGATGCAGGTGAGCAAGTAGCACCGACCTTAAGATAGAGGAAGTGTATGGCCCGACGAGATCAAAGTGGAAACGGGCGGTGGGTGTCGGAAAAGTCGACAGCGAAGCTGCCGTGTGGCAGTGAATTTTAGCGCGCTGACACAGTAGGCATGTGGGTGCGCCTTCGCCTCACGTCGCGTTACGTCGGCATTCATTCCCGGTCATACGTATCGTTCGGCGACGAGTCCCTGCGTGGCACGTATATGCGGGGATGAGAAGGATCGTGTAGAAGGTGGTACGCATGCCGCCGGTCTTACAGTTCGGTATCCTAACACTGAGCTTTGGCCAGAACGTCCCACACTCTAAGAAAAAAAAAAGGAGCAAAACGGGGAGTAATTGCATCTTCTACTCCCTTTATCTGCAATTACTCCCCATTTCATTCCCCTAACACGACATTTAGTCTTGACATTTACTCCCTAGGACTGCAAATTGTCACTAAACTTCGCGAATGGTCTCCTGAATGCAACAGTCTACGTAAATATGTGCCCTTGGTCTATTTGAACGACATAAGGCTGTATAACTCGGCCAACGTAGCAATTTTCCAGCCACACAGAGTAAGAAACAGTTAGCGCATCTTTCTTCGCAAATTGTGTCCTATGTATGGCGCAAGATTTTATATCACTCGATATATCACGGTTGACGGTTTCCTGCAAAGTATTTTCATGCATGCACACGAATTATGTACCTGGGATACTTACAACAGCGCGTGAAATGCAGTCTCCACTTGTGACATTCATTTACTCCCGTGCATTTGCTCCCGGAAGGGACTATTTTTTGTGGCAATGCATTTAGTCCCCAAAAGGAGTAAAAGTACTCCGTTTTTTCTTAAAGTGCAGTGGAAAACAGCAGTTCGTGATGTGTTAATTGCGTGAAGGAACGGGACAGACAAGGCATCGCCGACTGAGTTGCCGCGTGCGGAAATGCATCGAATGTCGGTCGTAACCTCGCTGATAAATGAGAGATATCGGATCTCGCGAGGCGAATGGTTTGCGCTGGTGCAGTGGATAGCGAAAGTGAGCGGCTTGTTGTCCGTGAAGACGCTGAACGTGCTGTACCATGTTTTGGGGGCAAAAAACTTGCGGGAGACGACGAGCGGAAGAAACGTGCCATCGGGAGTGCTCTGGTGTAGAGCTGCCCGGACCGAAATGGTGGATTTTTCGACCATGCGGGATGTCGGGGCGTGTGCCCGTGCGTTGGTGGGGAAGCTCAGATGTATTAGCTATGGAGTCTTTATATTGGCTTGAAACGCGGACAACGCTCCTGGCGTCCAATGCAGCGGTGCGGTGGGGCCTTTGTCACCGTCAAGAAGTTGGAGGGGGCTCGAGGATGTGGGCGCAATGTGGCAGGAAACGCCGATAAGAATTGACGAGGCCCAGGAACTGATGTAGTTTGCGACGTGCGGTTGGCGGGGGAAGCTCACGAATAGCTTGGGTTGTGGCAGGCAAGGGTGTTATGCCAAATTGAGTTATAAATAAATTTGCTTGGTTGGTGCTAGAAAGGCGTAAGACTCAGCCGGAGATGCCAGACCGGGTACTTTTCGCTGAGTCACAGGACCGGGCCATTTTTCGAAGCGCCTGTGACGGGTCGGGCCCGAAAAAGTCGGCCCGTGCAGCGCTCTAGATTTTTTTTCAAGTTCCGTGTTACCGCTGCGAAGTTAATGTGGCTATAGACAGTCTATAGACGTGGACTGGTGGAGAGAGGACAACAAGAAGGAGTGGGGGACAGGGGGAGCTCTAGTTTGAGTTTCCTATTGATGTTGGTCTGAAATGGAAATGTGACATTCACTACTACGGCTACCACGTTATGGATAACGGGTATGACCTTCGAAACTGGTGTAACGGCAGATAGTATGGTTCTAACAAGGAGGAACAAACACGGAGGAAGTCTGGGGCAGTTCGGAAGAGGGTGTCTGTGGCCGTGTTAACGTGCCACTCCGGACTCTGAGAACATCGTTTATTTTATTCAGTCCGTGAAAAGAAGGTGCCTCAAGGATTCTATACACGAAATTTCAATCCTGTTTACGAACGCTGTGCATTTCTGTAAATTTTTGAAGACATGCTGAGCCTCCACAAGTTTCGATGACGCGAGGAGCGGGTGACGTAATCATAAGCCCACATATGTCATGTACTGGAGAGGGCACTCGTCTTCTAGCAACGACGCCGGCGTCTGGGGAGGGTCCCGTGGTGGAGAACTCACGTGAAGATGATCGAAAGAGGGGAAGATGGGAGAGATGTCTTCTCCCTCTGTGTTTTCTCGAAGGTCGGAGCGGTCGGACGATATGTCACGTGGGACTCCGCTAATGGAGTGCAAAAAGTGAGCCGCCTCGAAGACGCGAAGTGGAACAACGTTGCCAGATGAGAGCCGTGCGCTTCGTCGGAGCCTAACATGACGTCACAGTTCTCAACAATAAAAATTAATTTTCTCTAGCTTTCGCGTCACGTAGAGCCAAAATATTTTGCAGGAATGAGAAGTGAGACAAGAAGGTTTCAGTAACATAACTTTGGTAGGATTCTGAAGACACGAGATTTAGTTAGCCAAGCAAAGGTAATGTTTTTCTTGATGAATTCGGAAGCCAATGGCCATAGCACACTATTCCACCCGAAATCACAGGTTTTTTCAGAAGATTTGTACAAAACTTTGACAGCCGCAAAACCGTCACTTGGCAAGGCGTGCTCCATGAAATTTGCGTTTGAGTAAATGCTGGCTCTGCCTTTATGGAGAGAAAGGGGAAACAGTCACACCCGATCGAGGGCATTAGAGTAGCCGACGTTATCAGTGGCTGGGGACTGACGGTATGCTCGTAGATAAGGGCGGTAGGTGTGATTATGTCCTTGTTCACATAGGAGGGAGGGTATTTGGATCGAACGAAAAGTTCCGCAAACGTAAATATCAGCAAACGCACCTCGCACAGGGACGGTTTTGCGGCTGTCAAATTTTTGTACAAATCTTCTGAAAAAACCTGTGATTTCGGTTGGAATAGTGTGCTATGGCCATTGGCTTCTGAATTCATCAAGAAAAACGTTACCTTTGCTTGGCTAATTTTTTAGTTCAATTAGCAAAATTAGCTTAATTAATGTGTGACGCGAATGCAACTGGCCTGAATCTGTGGCAAACGTCTCTGTGTGTGTGTGTATTCCAAGTAGTTTCATAATTTTCTTAAGTTAAACCTATTTTTAGAAATTTAATGACACTTTCTCACCGGACACCCTGTAGATATAAACAGGGTGTTTCAAAAAACGTGTCATTCGGACTTTATAAGAAAATGGGGCGACGGAAAAATACGGGGAAAACGGCACTTGTGTGGCAACTGAATTTGCCATCTTGCAAAAATATTTTCATTTGATTTTAATTAAAATAAATTGAATTTATTTAATTGAACTCCAAAATTTCCCAAGTCAACCTAACGTTTTTTTGTGTTTTTTTTTTACAGAATTTGAGAGCCCGTAGCGAACTTAGTCAGATCCACCAAGAAATCCGCTCGATATTGCAAATGGAACTGCCCAAAAAAATTCCCGAAATTGAGGCTTCAAAGTTTCGGGCATTCAACGGCGCACCAAATCAGTCGCCAAGATGCGCAGAGAGCAGCACATGCTCCTGCCCCCATGAAAGATAGAAGGTCGAAAAAAAAGAGGGCGGGAAAAAAGAGGCGGAATCATTTTTGTTTGCCGCTTATCAACGTATGCTGCAATGTCAACCGCCTTGTTATCGGCACGTCTTGTGCTGCACGCCGATTCGGCGATAAATTGTACTAGCTTCGTGGGGGCAGGAGCATGTCAGGCTCTCCGCGCGTCTTTGCGACTGATTTTGTGCGCCGTTGAATACCTGAAACTCTGAAGCCTCAATTTCGGGGCAGTTCTATTTGCAATATCGTGCGAATTTCTTGGTGGATCTGACTAAGTTAGCTACGGGCTCTCTACTTCTGTAAAAAAAACGTTAGGTTGACTTGGGAAATTTTGAAGTTGAATTAAAGAAATTAAATTTATTTTAATTAAAATAAAATGAAAACATTTTTGCAAGATGGCAAATTCAGTTGCCACACAAATGCCGTTTACCCCGTATTTTTCCGTCGCCTCGTTTTTTTATAAGGTCCGAATGACACGTTTTTTGAAACACCCTGTATATATATATATATATTTGTTGTTGTTTTTTTTGTGTTTTTTTTTGCGGTATACTTGTATAAGATCACGGAGGGACTACGTTCAAACCGCGCCGATATACAATATATTCGCTTATTCTGCCGTCCGATTGGCTGCCACCGTTTCTGCTTCTTCGGGATCCGATCGACCGCCGCCAACGATAGCGTTTCTGGGAAATGTTTCGATAGCGTTTTTTTTTTTTTTTTTTTTTTTTTTACTTTAGTGTCCATTTAAGAGGCGGGCCTTTCGTATATACAAATGACATCTTCGTGCCGTGCAGTTATTCATCTAACAACTTCGTGACAGCCCCGAGCAACATATCATTACTCAATTGGTAGGTAGCTAACCCCTACACGACAACGTGTATCAAGCAACGCGCTGTGCTACAGTAGAATAGAAAAAGCAAAACGAGGAACAGCTGTTTTTTTCAGTGCCTGAGTAATTGCCCACGACATTTCTTTTCTTTATCATATTATAAAGGCGCCAGCATTGTCGCTCCAGTAAGTTGTTACTCTCTACATTTCAAACTTTTGGAAATGGCATGTCGCGTCGTTGCCTTCTTTGTTTTCGCGGTGTTTCACGCCACCGGTGAGTACTTTTATTGACTTGGGATGTAGAATGGGGAAAGGAGCAGGGTACGTACTTTCGAAATGGCATCCGTGAACCCACGTACCGACAACATTCAAACATGTATTAACTGGATGTATTTATATGGGCAATACTGACCACGGAACCGGCCATATTCGTTTTCATGAAGCGTTTAGAAAAGCTGTGTTGCTACCGCGCCCAAAGACCGATATGTATTCAGGATGTGACAAAACCTGAATTCCTTAAAAATCTATGGCTCGTCCCAGTCCTTCAAAAATTGCGTCACTCCCTGTAGAGAAAAGCAAAAGGAACACGCAAGTATAGCTGCCCTGCAAAGATATTCAGCGTGGGTTGCGCGTGCCGCGCGAAAGAAAGTTTCCCATAGGCTTCTGAAGAGGTAAGTAAAGGAACCAGAGTGCAAAAAAATTGTACTCGCGTTGTTACCTTGACAACAGAAGGAACGGAACGGTGCGTTGCGTCATTGGTGACGGACACCGACTTTGGTGTCCCTTCAAAGTTAGTTATGTAGAGGGATGGCTAAATTCTCTTTAGCCTTGACTTGGATGTGGTTTGCATGTAGCGACAGTTTCTTTTGCCGCATGGACACCTGGAACTCAGGGGATAGTTGCCGCCATTGAACTTATCCGCTGAACTGGACTGTAGTTGTGGACAGCCGCTAAGCCTTATGTGCACATAGCGCGTGTTATGTCCCCTGGTCTACCTTAAGCTGTACAGTGTCTCAACTGTCAACATAAGTCCACTGGTTAACGTCCTATTGCCATTATATGCGTCACTGTATCCCCAGGCGCTGAGGTGCTCACCAAACACTACCCACCAGGCGGTTTCCTGCCGTACGGAGAATGTGACGTAAGTAATCTTTGTTGCACTGGTAGACCGATGGAGAAAAAGACACTACTATAGCGTGCCTCATTATAGGATATATTGGAGATCCCAGAAGCCACAGCGTTCCTACTGTCAAGCTGCTGCTCGTTTACGGGAGCTGTGGAGAACGGGTCACAGCAGTTTAAGCGTCTCCCGTGCGTTGCATTGATAGTTTTTTGCTTAGAACTTAGTTAAAATTCGATTATAAGAATGCGCGACGCGGCGGCGATCTCTCCCAGGTGCTTCTGGCGTGTTGTGACGTCAGATCGTCGAGCATTTTTATTGGCTGCCGAGAATTGTCTGCTAGGGCGACGGAGGAATGTGACCAGTCGATTGCTCCGCGATAGACGTGGAATCTGGCGGCGCCGAAGAGAACTGCAAAAATGATAGAAAGAAAAACGAAGGCACGCGCCTCACTATTGGGTGGAAGACGTGACGTCACAGACCGAGGAAGCGAAGGAAGAAGCGTTTCTTGCGCATGAGATTGAAAGCACTCTTCCGCACCAGGATTGCGCTCGTGCTTTTTTTTTTTTTTTTGTACGAATGTGTGTCTCAGGAATTCTAATTTCTACTCCACCTGACTCCCTTCTTCCTTCTTTATGGAGCCCTCCCATGCTCCTTTAACCCTGGTCACTTTGCTACGCACGCATTTTACGCTTGTACACAAAGACAAGAGAAGAAGAAGGAAAAGGAAAACGCTATCCGGTGACAGAAGTTTTCCATCGCAAAATCATCTGCAATGCTCACAGTAAACACTCTGTTAAACTCACCATCCCACAGCCTTACATCCACTTTTGGTACGCGTGGACTTCTTGCGAGATCCCTGGTTGCGATATTTCCGATCTTGAAGTCCTCGGACTCAAAATAAATAAATTACCAAACCATTTATTAAGTCTTTTTACTTACGATACGTACTTTTACTTACATACGAACCCCCCTATCACCCTCCATGCTGCTGTCCTCTCTCCATCTCTCTAGCGTCTGTACGCGTCTCATGGCCGCAGTTGCTTCGCGGCGCTCACATGAAAATAAAAATCTATCTCTGTGGCAATTAAAACAAACGTAAAGTGTCACAAAAAGGCGTACGCCGCCCAGTTTCAACAAACCAGGGGATAACGATGTCATTCGGATTGGCTAGAAGCGTGCCCAGTTGTTTCTTTAAGAGTGCGCGGGTTGACGCGCAGGGTGGTAGGTAAAAAGAAAAAGAAAATGTAGAAAGAAAAGCAAAAACAAAAACGGTCAAGCAAAAAATGTATTTTAATGTGTCTAGCGGTGTCAGGAGCCTCTTGACTCCCTAGGAAAAGTAATCCCCCTAGGCAAAGGTAGGCTATGTGAGCCTATGAGCATGTGTGTGCGTTACATTGCGTGCAGCCAAGAGCTTCGGCTGATTTTTTCCCCCTGTGTGTGAATAGTCATTCTAATACCGATTTTAGCGCTCACTTTGTTTTCTGCCCTGCCGTGCCTACCTTATGTGTGCAGCTTCGGGACTATTCCGATATCTTCGGTTTGGAAGAAAAAAATAACAAAGGCGGTTAAGAGTATCAACTGTTTACTATATACAAATTAAAAACAAGACTTTCGTGCAGTCTTGTTTTTAATTTGTATATAGTAAACAGTTGATGCTCTTAACCGTCTTTGTTATTTTTGATTCTACATCGGCGGAAGCTTGCACATTGAGTTTCTTCACGTTCTACGATGTTTGGAAGAAACATCAATTCGATTCGGAAATCGAATAGAGTATACGATTATTCACTTCGGTTCTCGAAAAATTCCAAAATTCGTAATGTCCTAGTAAAAAGTCAACGCCCAAAGTCAACAAGTCCACTCGTATCAAAAGTGGATGTTTCTCAGGAGACAATTTTTTTTTCAGGGACATTTTATTTCAGGGGACATTTCTTGCGGCAACATTTTTTCCGGGGGTACTTCTTCCGGGGACATCTTTTCCTGGTGCCCTTCTTTTTGGGTACCGTGTTAGCTGCACCCTTTTCACATCTCAACTCTTTCGAGACACGAGCGCTTGTGTGAGCCACGAATAACACGCGAACGGGTAGAGAAACAAAATGAGAACGCTTTCCAAAATGATTGAGAAAAACCACCATTCCGAAAGTAACTAGGTACTTTAACTATTTACATCTAATTAAGTGCCACATGGTTTGAAATTCGAGTGCAAAGAGACGTATATGCGACGTCATACAAAACGTCAGGAGGACGTGTGGGGCAGGGCGCTGACACTTCACGGTAAGGCCTCGCGAGCCGATGAGGAGATTCTCCGGTTGCTCCCCCTGTTTCGAGTGCGCTGCCGTCTGTCACGACAAAGTACGAGTAACTATGGAAATATGTCGGTTTCGGAGTAGCCAGTCGCGAGTAGCTCGGGTCTAACACCTTCATTTTTTTCTTTTACAAATCAATCAATGTCAGTTTCAAGCGAAAGGGCTCCCGGGAAAATTGTTTTGGAGCCGAATGCTCCAGCCGGACATATTTAGTTCGACGCAAGGAGCGAATTTTATCTTTAAAGTACACGTGACAAACTTTCCTTCCAGCCGCTGCTCCAGGACTGTCCACTACCACTAGAGTGTGCCCTGGTCGAGGAACCATACAACCCAGAACCAGTACCCTTATGTGAGTTACGTTGGTGCTCTACAATTTGTTCATATTTCATTCATTGGCTCATTGTCTGTCTGGAAATCTGCTTGCGACTGTGGCAGAATGTTGGGTTATTCGAATGTTCGAAGCGCTATCTGACAAACTGTAACACTCATCGTCGCTATACATGTATTTGTTGTCGTTGTTGTTGACGGTTGCAGTTCGCTTTACTGTTCCTTTAAATCAGTTACACGCTTCGAAAGCTACGAGTGTTCTGTACGCTATCCAGAACAGAGCGGATATAAACTGGGGAGAACAAAAAAACTGGCTGCAGGTGTATACTCCCTGTAGTACGAGCACCTCTGGTTCATGTCTTGCCCAAAGTACTACAGCCATGCTTCCACAGCACATGAATATGGTAGTATTATCTATCGCATGTAATAGCATAATGAAATAACACGTGCTTGTGAGTTGAACGAGTATCAGCTGAGACATCAAATTAAGTTATTTGAGTAAGATGCAGAAAAGTGTAATCGTCACAAAACTAAGCAATATCGAGTAACCGTACATGACAAGACACGTACAATGTGACCATTTTCTTTTCTCAAGGTGTGGATTTGGCCCCAGGCTGTCACTGTCCTGTGCCCTGCTTCTTCTCAGCTTATGAAGACCCCGCATTTTGCCCTTGTGTTTGCCCTTAGTGTCGGCACCCTTTGTGTAGCAAGGCACAGAATAAATCTGAAAAGCACACTTTGTCCTGATTACACGAACAATAAACAACTACAGGGGCAGCTTCCACGACCTCAGGGTAAATGCTTACGTACTGAACGGTAGTAAAAAAAATGTTGATTGAATGTATGAAGGTTTCAGAACAAAAATACTAAGCAGCAGTTCACTGCGAGGGCATCGCAGAGGTTTTAAATATGTGAGGTCGTGTTGCATGGACACAACTGCAGCACCATAAACTGCCCTAAGGATTATCATCCTGATATAGAGGTAACTGGTCACACTTGGCTGTTATTTAGGGCAAATGTAACAACATTTGCATTGACGTAGTACACCCAGATGGGTACGAGATTCTACAAAAACGAATTTCAAATAGCAGTCTGTTTTTGAGTGTTACAAAAATACGATACGCAGTAAAAGACGGATTGAGCTGAGTTTGAGTTCGATTTTCGATTTTCGATTTTCGATTTCGATTTTCGATTGTAGAAAAAAGAAAACGGAAGATATTGAATTCGTCACCTGGCGAATTCTGCTGCTCCCACAAATGAAATGATATGAATGAAAGGAAAAAGAAAACTGAAGAGATGAAAAGGGTACAAATAGAAAAACATCACCCCTCCTAGTCACCGAACTGTACATGCACATGCGTAGTGAAATGAATTGCGAGAAACGAGCAGGAACGGGGGAACTCGACGACACATGCCTAGAATGCGGTCCTATAAAATACAGCTTCCATATCAGTTCTCACTATGAAGTTGACAAGCGCTGACAACGCCGCATCTTTCTTCTTGGGTTCCGATACACCCAGCGGTCCAAGCGGTCTAGAGCAGCCTTCAATGTAGCTCTTTGGGATGCATATCTTGTGCAGTGCATAACGATGTGTTCCGTCTTTTCCACAGATGTACACACTAGACAGCTGGAAGAATAAAGCTGTTCGGCTTTGTTGCCCTACGGTGTGTAGTATCACAGGACACGGTTCGTTGCGTTTTCTCAAAAGATGGAAAGGAAACGATAGATTGTACTTGCCGATTTCACTAACATTCGTACACACGCTAGAATCCCCATTCTGCCCTACACCATTGTTTCGTTTTGCCCCACGTCAGTAGTGCTTGGTATACCTGTGGTGGTGTTGGTGAAACTGCTCGCAGGTACGCCGTCCGCTCGCGGGTGGTATAGGCCTAAATGTGGTAAAGGTGGCATTTGTGCAGTCCGGTATTTTTCCTTGTTCCGGTACTCCGGACATGTGTACTCCGTGTACACGTGTCCTGTGGTGCTGTCGCATCGTTCCATGAGTATCTGTTTCTCTGCGTGCAGCCATAGAAGCCATCTTAATCTGTAATTTTGAACTTCAAACATGTCTTGTATCGCCAACTGTAGGATGGGACAAGTGTTAGTATCATTTACTTGTTACTTTAATGTTTTTTTTAATAGCTCCGGCTGTTTTTTTTCCTTTGTATACTTGACTGGCTTTGCACTGGGCTTTCAGTGGTGACTTAGCTCACCCTGACGGGAGGAATCACGTGTTACGTGACCTTCTGACGCCATCCAGTCAAACGTTGCCTTCCTGCCTACTGCTGATGAGGCCCAAGAAGGCCGAAACAGCTGTCCAGTACTGGCATGGTGACGTTTGACTTACAAACATATGCTATACATGCAGCCAAAGAGCTCCGGCTATTTTTTTCCTTTGTATACTTTGTAGCGCCATTATCATCGTCAGCACGCAGCCTGCCAAGGCGCGCGAGAAATAAATCAGCGCTCGTTCAGTTGCCCTCTGACGAGCATCCAGCGAACAGCTGTCCTGGTCTCTCCCTCGTCTAGCAACAACTGGTGACCCGGACGTTCCATTCCACCATCGTCGCCATTATGCATTCCGGCGACGCCCCCATGAATGGGCACCCCCAGCGACGACATCTTCGACAACTCCTATGATGCCGGTCTCTTCCATCGCAGTTAAGCTCCCTCCATATTGGGACCGGATCCCCTCGACATGGTTCATCCAAGCCGAGGCGAAGTTCCATCTTGCCGGCATCTCGTCCCAACGCACCAAATTCTATCATGTCATCGCGGCCCTTTCTCCATCGGCGGCGGAAGAGGTATTTGACATCATCGCAAGTCCCCCCGCCGACGACCCGTACGATTCACTGAAGAACGCTTTACTTAAACGAACGTCCCCCTCTGACCGCGCACGGCTCCAGCAGCTTCTCTCTTCGGAGGAACTTCGCGACCGACGCCCCTCTCAACTTCTGCGCCGCATGTGGCAGTTACACGGCGAAGGAACTGACGCTACGACTCAAAACTTCCTCCGCGAGTTGTTCCTTCAACGCCTTCCTCGCAACGTTCAGACAGTCCTTGCCACCGCCTCCAAGCTATCTATCGACGAGCTGGCTAGTTTAGTCGATGCTGTCATGGAAGTTGCTGCACCTTCCATACCAAGTGTTGCAGCGTTACAGGCCTCCGCTGCGGACAGTCGTCCATCACAAGATAATTCTCCCGCACAGCCCAGCCTGGCCGCTTTTTCGCAGCAAGTCAACCATCTCACCAGCCTCGTCGTGGCTTTGACAGCTCGTTCCAGGTCCCCTCCACCACGACGTCAACGTTCCCGCTCCCCGAGGCACCCGCGGCGTGGATCTCCCAACGGCCTTTGCACAGTCGTTTCGGCCATAACGCCCACCACTGCCTCCAACCATGTACGTGGTCGGGAAACCCGCCAGCCAACCACTGATGGCTGGGAGTGGACATGGCCTTACCGGCTGCCGCCTATTTTACATCACGGACCGCTCGTCCGGCTTGCGTTTTTTGGTTGATACCGGCGCGGAGGTCAGCGTTATA
This sequence comes from Ornithodoros turicata, assembly GCF_037126465.1. NCBI lineage: Eukaryota > Metazoa > Arthropoda > Arachnida > Ixodida > Argasidae > Ornithodoros > Ornithodoros turicata. The sequence continues at coordinate 41,901,951 of NC_088207.1, forward strand.
CCTGCCCCCAAGTTGTACCGCCGATCACGAGAAGCATGTTTCAAGCTTAAAGCAGCCAATGCCTCAACGATCCCCGTCTACGGCCAAAAGTCTTTGACCTTGAACGTTGGCCTTCGACGATCTTTCCAGTGGCTCTTCTTGGTCGCTGACGTTACTCAGGCAATCTTGATGAGAGAGGCGGTACCCGAGACGGGGAGGGAGAGAGACGACACAACAAGAATTCTCGAACACAGCAAAAAATTTTATTTACCAGAGCTCTATATATTCAAAAACCTCCGGAGAGGAGGAAGAGGAAGGAGGGAAGGCTTGCTTACGCAGTTGCCACGTGTACTAATCTCACAGGTCTCCCTGAGCAACCTACAATCTTGGGAGCAGACTTTCTCCACCACTTCCACCTGATCGTCGACGTTGCCAAGAAGCGCCTCGTTGACTCTTTGACCCACTTGTCAGTCCACGGAATTTGCGCCCAACCTGTTCCGCAGCGAATTCTGACCCTTATCGAACCGGAATCACCATACGCGCACATCCTCAAAGATTTTCCAGCACTTACTAAGCCACCGGATTGGAATCAGCTTGTACAGCACGATGTTGTGCACCATGTCATCACCAAGGGCCCACCTGTACATTTCCGACCTCGCAGGCTTGCGCCCGAAAATATAAGATTGCCAGGGCTGATTTCAACCATATGCTCGAGGTCGGCATCATCCGCCCATCATCGAGCACCTGGGCATCGGCTCTACATATGGTGCCGAAAAAGACTGGGGATTGGCGCCCCTGCGGGGATTATCGCGCGCTAAATCGTGTCACCGTACCGGACCGTTATCTTGTTCCCCACATTTTGGATTTTGCTGCCAACATGTCTGGTGCCTCCATCTTCTCCAAGATAGACCTCGTGCGCGCTGATCACCAAATCCCCATGGCGCAAGAAGACATTTCCAAGACTGCTATCACCACCCCGTTTGGTTTGTACGAGTTCCTGGGAATGCCTTTCGGGCTGCGAAATGCCGCACAGACGTTCCAAAGGTTTATCGATTCGGTAACCCGTGGCCTCCCGTTCGTCTACGCCTATATTGACGATCTGCTGGTCGCTAGACGCTCGCCTGAGGAAGACGCCCAACACCTCCGTGTGCTCTTCTCGCGACTCCAACAGCATGGCATCGTGATCAACGCCGCGAAGAGCGAATTCGGCGTTACCGAACTCGACTTCCTTGGACACCGGATAACCAAAGACGGCATTCTCCCCGTACCATCCAAAGTCGCCGCTATCCGCAGTTTTCCCCGACCTGACTTCATCACCAAGCTGCGCCAATTCCTCGGGATGGTAAATTTGTACCGCCGTTTCGTCCCTCCCATCGCGGCTACTCTCCAACCACTTGACGACCTCCTATCATTGCGCTAGCAGCGTTCGTCGACCTTACTCTGGACACATGATGCCTCAAGCGCATTCGAGAAGCTACGACTTGACGTCGCTGCAGCATCCCTACTCATTCACCCACGGCACGACGCCGCAACATGCCTCATGGTGGGTGCCTCCGATACTGCCGTCGGCGCGGTGCTCCAGCAGCGGGTGTCTTCTTCGTGGCAGCCTTTGGCATTTTTCTCGCGTAAGCTGAAACCCGCAGAACAACGGTACAGCACATTTGGTCGTGAGCTTCTCGCTGCTTACCTCACCGTGAAGCACTTCAGACATTTTCTTGAAGGTCGTTCTTTCACCATCTACACCGACCACAAACCGCTCACCTACGCGTTGTCATCTGCTGGAAGTTCATACGCACCAAAAGAGATTCGACATCTTTCCTTTATCTCCGAATTCACTACGGATATTCAGCACGTGAGCGGAGCTAACAACCCCGTCGCGGACGCTCTCAGCCGCGCCGTCACCAACAACCAGACCGCCGAAGAGCCACGGTCTTGAGGGGATTACGATATGGTCCCTTAAAGGAACGCGACCCTCGGTCCTACTTTTCTCTCAATGGGAGGCAGCGAACAAGTGCCAGTTCGTAGAACCCAGCCCTCTCCTTCCGATTTGTTTCGGTTTCAGTCTGTCTATGTCATGATGACGTTTCTCTGGTGGAGGTCTATTCGAACGCTTTGCATCTTACTCCCCCAGTGGGCGCACAATGGTTCAGCTTCATTTCAATGGCAGCGGTTCTTACTTCCTGAATAAAATACTGTAATTGATTGAATATCACGTTTTATGGCAAAAAATGCCATGAAGGAACCGGAGAGAAAGCAAGAAAATATGTGGACGTGAGTGAAAATCGAGTTAAAAGTAACTTGGAACTTAAGTTACTTTGGCAAAGTTACCTAAAAAAGGAACGAGAAAGTTACCACGGCGCAAAAGTACCGAGTTAGGTTACAAGTTACCAAAAAAAGGAACTTTGTTACAGTAACGAGTTACTTCTAACGAGTTACCTCGAACTCTGGTCAAATCAAGGTTGCGTTGCGGCATCCGCGTAATGTTGACGGACCCCATCCTTGCCTAAAGGTCTTCCCTACCTTGTCAAAGTGTACACACAAATCAAAGGAAGCACAGATGATATTACAAATCGTTTTCTTCAAAGTGCATCTTTTGTAACAACGCAGACAGGACGCACGCAAAAGCTGCCTGACGACTGTGTCAAAGAATATCCATATTTCGAGATGTTCACGTCACCAGGCGATCCTGATACGGATGTCGTCTGCAGGTTGTTCTGCCTCATAGCTGTACAAAAAGAATAAGATTCTGCTACGCAAAAACAAATGTGTTTGCAAGGCATTCTCATTCTCGCTGTATTAGTAGGTCGTTTCAAAGCCAGCGCTTTTTCTCATAATTTTGCGTATTAACTCAGTTGTTAAAAAAATATTAAAAAATGAACGACCAAAAACTCCGAAATCTCGGAAGGATGTAAAGCTCTGGAAAAGAACAAACCCGAACATTACACAAAATAAACTCCGAAAGCCCACAACCCTGACTGCAACTAACTACACCACTCAGAAGTACTTCATTACATAAGCCATCTAGCGATTTATTTAGCAAGTTTCCTTCTCATTATAATTATAATATTTGACCACGTAGCACACGATTGCGTGAGTAATGCAAAATTGCTAGTCCAATTGTGCAGAAAACATAGCACAGGGTACTCTTGCAACTTCATTAGGTATCCTGTCGAAGAAAGCAACGCAGACAGTATGAATGTGGAGACTCCAAAGGCTCTCATCCCTTGTTCGTCTCTTTTCGTCTCTTTTCTCTCTACCCCCACCTTAACGTCTTACCGATCCACACAAAGGGGAAGCATGAAGCTTGCAAATCTTGTAGACTAAAGGGTGTCTTAATCACGTCCCTTTCGTGCAACGAGTGCGCCTAAACTAACGACAGGGCATTGCACGTAGATCCATTCAGCGAACGCTCGATATCGGTAATGATGCCATCGGGAAGCAGCACGAGATAGAGATAATTTTCCTTTCTCACTTCCTTCCTTCACATTTTCTATCCTGTTCATCTCCGAAGTAACTTTGAACACGAGTGCCCGTACACCTAATTATTAGCACAATTTCTATAAAGCGATCTGCTCTGAACAGAAGAAAATTGTAGTTACTTGATAGGAGGAGGATTGGGCCATTTCTGAAAAGATCGATCAAAGCTTTGTCCAAAGAACAAAGTGTGTGTTTTCCCGCGCCGCGAGCCCTGGCCGTTCTCCCTTTGCCGATCAAGGCCACTGGACGAGGGAGAAGAAGCAGAAGTTTCACATTCTAGAACGTTTTGGTTAAGAAGGAAGAGCGGGAGAAAAAGAAGCTCTACGTTGAGCAACCTTTCGCAAAGACAACATCCCATTGCGTTGGGGAATAATGAGTCGATGAGAGACTGTCGGCTTTGGCTAATACGCCGTTGGCGCTGTAGGAACGCACCGCAACTGCTTTTCGCCGAACAACTCATCACGCCATTGAGGATCTCTTCGGCGGATGTGTGTGTACTTGGTCCTCGCCGGCATGCGTAATTTTAAAACACTACCCTGTACAACGGATCGCGCTGTGTTTAGCTTTGGCGGGCGATAGCTGATCCTCTGGCAACCTATGTTACCATGGCCACTCCGAGACGCTACTGCATTTCCACCGGTTTCAAATATCGATGGAGGAAAAGAAAGCAGATCTCTTTTCCAGTTGATGTCTCGTCAGCGATACTTTTTGAGTCTGCCTTGTTTCTGTTTCGTTTTTATTTAGTTCGTACGATTGCATCAATGGCATCAGAAACATAAAGCGGAACACCCAGTAGGAAAAATTTCATGTAATTTGTAAGTTCATGGCTCGATTTCCTGTCGTCCGATATGTTGTACTGTGAATCATGCAAGATATCAGCTGAGACATCGTATCAAGAGACATAGTGGTGGCGTAAAATGACGAAATGTGGTCCACAACTTCTGGCTTAGAGCTTGTGAACTGTTATGGTCTTTTTATTTACTATATTTTTGCTGTTACGTCAGCACAAACAGCCACCTTCCGGTTTTCGGTGTTCACAATGTTTGAGACCTCTCGAAGTACGTAAAAATGAGTGTCAAACCAAATTACAGTAGCACAAGATTGAATTGGCATACAACATAATCAAATAAGAAGATAACTTCTCTTTGTCACTTATCTTTGCTCTATCTCGTAATACATCGGAAAACATAAACACCGAAAACAAGAAAGCTTAAATGATTGCGTTTTTTTTTTTTTTTTTCTTGGGTGCTATCTCTAGGAAACTGAACATGTTTGCTGACTGATACTTATAAATATGCGACGAGCAGTGTGAGAGCAGTTGGCGCGTCGTACACATAATTATACTTGATATATACTCAGCAATTAGTTGCTGCAGAGCAATACTGAAACATACGTCGGCGCTTTTCACTGACACCTTTATATGGTGCACCACTCTCAACTGGAAGTTAAAACTGCCACGTATGTGCCCTTTGTGCGATTTGAAATTATACTCATAACTAAAGAAGCATCCCCCTTTGCGTTCTGATTCTATTTTTTCTGTCCACGCATGTACCTCCCATTTACGCTAGCAGTTCGCCTGAACGATATCACAGTTTTATGTGCATTTCACGCCTATAACATTGAGGAATTTATTCACGATTCCCGAAATATCGCTGTCATCTCAGTTGGAGGGAAATTATCACACTACAAGCACCACGAGTCTTCGCAGCTCCCCTGGCTCTGTTAGCGTGCCAAACACACGACACATTTTCTCATAGTTCAATTCAAATAATGAACAAGAACAGGCTGCCTTCGTCGACGGCCTATGCATGGCTTGTATCCTACCTTAGGAGTACCAAGCCATTAAAACTGGCTGACCACGCTCTCCCCATACCAAGAAGAAGTATCCTACTTTCCATGGTGAATCACAGGTCCTAATTTAACACAATCAGTCCACTTGGAAAGTACCACGTGGCCAACATCTGTAATTTAACACAGCTTATAGAAAGTTCGGCCGCAGGAGTGGAAAGGTATGCTGACAAAAGATCCAGGCTGCATTCTTTCCTCCAACGATATTTGAAACCACTCGGAAGGCAGTGGCGTCTCGGCGTCGCCATGCCAACATAGGTTGCCAGAGCATCACCTATCATCAGGGGCGTCGGAACAGGGGGAGCAGGGGGAGCGGCTGCTCCCCTTCATTTACAAATGAGGTAGCACGGCTCCCCCAGTCAAAGGCCACTGCCACAGGGCGACAAGTTCTTGCGCGAATTTTCGTTTAAACCACTTTTTTTTACGAGTTAAGTTTGAGAAGAGTTAAAGACAACTGGCAATGAAATCTTCGTTCCGTACCGCGGCTCCCACTCAGACATGCATATCATGTTCCTTCTGTTGCGTCTTCCATTATTGGAGCTGCTGCGCTGGCAACAAGCTAAAAAAAAAATATCATTGACTGCAAAAAAAGAAAAAGAAACCGGGCTCTCGCGGCTAGTAGCGCTCGTTTATCTTTTTTGTTTGTGAAGTATGTGTAAAAGATGTGTAAGTTATGTTTGTAATTATATTACCGTTATCTTCTCACTGACATATTCATACACATTACTTCTGCAATGTCCGTTTAGGTCTGCTGTACAAGTATGCACAGGTCGTAATATGTCTGGAGCAAGTTTTGAAATTCTGTACCACCCCTGCATCGCCTACATGGTCCCTCAAGGCAAACAAACAAAGAAGATAATGATGATGATGTTAATGATAGCTTTTTTTTTTCGCTCCCCCAGTGAAAAAATAGTTCCGACGCCACTGCCTATCATCCGCTAAGAGTAGAGAAAGCACGGTCTGTTGCACTGGGTAGTGTTTTGGAATTACGCCACCGGCATGCTCCCTCGGTTCAAAATCGTTGGCATATTTCGCGCGGATGCTAAACCACCTTCTACCGATCACTCTACAGAGGACATTAACGGACCACCTAAACCGCTATGCGTAGTACTTAATCGTTGCAACTCACTGAGGATTGCGCTGGAGCTGCTTTGTTTTTTCCTCAGCTTGGTTCCTACTCTCCGGTTCGGTCCCCAGACTTTACCCATTCTTTTGGCAGCGAGTTTTTAGATATCAGCCTTGCCCTCAAGAGGGTTCCTGCCACCTTCGAAATGATTATCTTGCTGTCGGACTCTCAAACAGTCATTGCAGCTTTGGCGTCGCCCTCGGACCTGCTGCCACCCTCAGAGTCATTGGTATGCATTTCGGTACATCTTGCCTTGCATTAGCGATGTCATCATCACGTGGATTACTGGCCACCGTGGACTCAACTTTAACGAAACCGCCGACACCCTCTTAAAATGTCCCTCTGAGGGGAGATATTTCCTTTCTTCCCTGTCCTTGGGCGTACTTCTGTTGCCAGGTATAGACGACACACAAGCCTATCTCGAGCTGTCCTTCCATGACCCCCTATGGACATCTCTCCTTCTGGTGGAAGCCTAACCTGTGCAGCTCCATGCAGCCAGAAGTCTGGTTGATGCGAGCTCAATGCATGGCGCTACCCTTAAATTGTTACCTTCATCGTGCTGCTGCTGGTGGTAATGCTGAAAGTTGTCGTTGTCGGCCTCACAAAGGTGGGCAACGTCATTCTGGTGTCTTACACCGTATTGTAGCGCATCAAGGAATATCCCAGCCTCATTCCATCATTCTCAGACTTTATTTTTCTTGCTCACGTGCCGTGATGTACGTACAATACCCGATACTGTTCTGGGGGGAATTTGCGTGATGTGCAGACTTCTAACAGAACTGTGCCGACATATGCCTGACAGCGTCTGAGGAAAACCCAGGAAAATCCTCAGACAGCACAACCGGCACCAGGATTCGAACCCGGGGACCTCCCAGTATCGGCGTGACATGGCAAGCACGCAAACTACTGAGCCACGCGTGCTGGTCATCGTGCTGGACGCTCTGTGTCCCCTGTTTCCTTCCTGGCCAGATTTTCTTCATGGCTCACGGTTATCTTTCGATTTGACGAAGAAGAAGACTGGCGCCGCCGTGCGGTCAACCCGCAAAGTGAAGTGGCTGGCATGAGCGTACGTAGCGCGTAGTGTGTTCTCTTCGTATCAACGATGGACATGGAAGGCTATTTTCGTTCTAATATCAAGGTCATAGAGCCCCAGGAGGCGTCATCGACCACTTAGGACACTCATTCACTCATTAGGACACTCATCACAAACTCCAGGAAGATTGTAAGCAGTTTGCTCTGCCCCACCAGCGTGCAAATATAGGACTTCTCGCGTGCGCCGGATTGTCAAAGTTCATGGCAAGCGAAGAAGCGATTTCCTCTGACGACGGAGGAATACAGTTGCAACATCGATGTCAGCGAGCTGCCGAATAACAGTAATGAGCGACGTTTTAGAGCACTTGCCACTTTTTACACCTGCCACCGACGAGGAACTGCATAAACGATCTGAGGTGTTACAATATGCGTGTGCCTTCGGTAAATAAAAGTGAGAAGTCCGCAATGTCTTGGGGTTGCTGAATTAATGCAGGAGAGCAAGATACCACAGAAAATGAACAAATGATGTTGTGTACCAGACCGCGAAACCTTTGTGTACCAGACTGCGGATCAAAAACGTGCAACACAGCGTTGAGGACAAGTGTCGTGGGTCTAGACCGGAGCCCGGTCCGCGCCCAAACGCAAAATAACTTTGGGGCCAGAATCCGGCCTGCAGGCTCCCGCTTTCAGGTTTGGGGCACGTTTCCAGACTGAAAAAAAAAATCGGTGCCTAACCCTGACCGGTTCGGGCTAGGGTTTTCATGCCAATGCTATCCGTTGCAGCGCCCTATGGGCCCTACTTCAAACGCTAGCTTCTGCTTCACGTGCCAACCAATTGGCTTCCTTAAAATCCCGCTGCGACCAGCCACCGTCTCGTGCATGCGTGGTCATCTGGTGATCGTGACGGATAGAAGAAAAAAATGGGGAGGTGCATCACGACCAAATCGGACTGACTACCCCAGTCTACGTAGAACAAAAAGGAAAACAAAAACGAAACAGGGAATGGTGTCGTAATCTTTTTCTGAAATGGCCCATTAGGCGTAAGAAACGTGCCTTACAACGAGCCGTGTTAGCGCTACCACGAATGACTTCCACATGTATCGTTGTAAGATACGTTCCTTACGCCCCCTTATGCCCAATGGGCCATTCCAGAAAGAGACTGGGAGTGGACCCGGTTTCGAATTCGGGCGACGGCTGTGCTGTCTGGGTGTTTTTCTTGGGTTTTCTTCAATCGCTTTAAGACACATGTCGGCAGAGTTTCCTGTGAAGTCGGCCCAGGACGCACGCCCCCCCCCCCCCTCCCTGCGATAGTCGTGACGTTGCCCGCCTGGACGACTACGGCCAGCAGTTCCACCGTCACCACCACCACCGTGGTAGCCTGCGGTCCTGCAAATTGGGCAATTTTCAACAAATTTCGGTTCGATTCCTTTGGATGGCGTCTACGCCCTACAAGCTGGCTTCGCCTTGACTTCACCATGACTACGCAAGACCACCATGACTACGCATGACTTCACCTCGTAATTTTTGGCGTTACGTGAAGCCTACTTTCACTCTTTGCTGATGTTTCTGTAACAATATCCGAAAATTGGCCTTACCTTATACATGTCAGGGTGAGGCAAAGCAGGATTTACAACATTATAATACCTTCCGTCACGAAGTTTACCTCGCCCTTCAAAACGCTAGGTGAAAAACCTCTACGAAACTGTCGTCTGAACATGAAGTTGGCTGCGCCTTGTGTTCGCAAGCGTTAGGCGAAGCACGCTTTACGTAACCGTACATCATTTTCTTTGCTCCAGGTGGGCGCACCTTAGTTTTAATGCTCTTAGTACTTAATTTTCCAGTATTTTTAATTCTATGTTGTAAAGAGAGAGAGGGAACAGAGAGAATCAGAACAAATGAGGAAAGTATGAGTCTCGTCATACGTCAACGCTCCCTCGAAGCATCCCATCACTCATCTACAGGCTACGCCTCAACGTGCCATACAACGGCAGATTATTGTTTAAGCTCGGAAGGGTTTCTTCCCCCAACTGCGTTCTGTGTGGTGTAGTTGTAGACGTGGATCAAATACGTACTCCAAGACTGCCTGAGGTACAGTGCGCACCGTTTTACCCTTGTGTCATCGCTGACCTGCCTGAATAATCGCCCATACTCCATCGAAAAGGTTCTTAGGTACTCGCCTGGAAATCAGCTCACACCCGCCATGCGCGCCCTTGTGCAATTCCTCGTCTCGACGGATCTGTTCGACACTCTGTGACGCTCTTTTTGTTGCCTGTGTTTGTTTTTCGTGCATTGGGTTTTTCGCACTTTCGCACTTGCTTGAGTTTTTCCCACTCGCGTCTAGGCATGTGTGCATCAGAAAGTACACAGATTTGTACGGCTTTCCCTTTCTTTTTTCCCCGCCCTCGTTTCCCTTCATTTGCTTTCCATATATTAAGCCCTAAATAACGCGTTCTCGAGTTGCCAGTTCTGAGTAGTTTGGGACTAACATCTCCATTTTTCCTTTATCAATCAATCAATCAATCCTCGTGTGTACTTTGTGTTCCGGATTGCGTTTCTCCTTTCCGCGAACCTCAAGGGAACGTTATCTTCTTCGAATCTACGCCACCTCGCTTGCATCCAGAGTTGTACGTAACTCGTTACAAGTAACTCGTTACCCAGTAACCAGTTGCTTTTTCAGTAACGAAGTAACGACCTAGTTACTTTCCTAAAAATTGTAACTAATAACGTATTCAGTTACAAAAATCGGTAACGCGTTACTCACGTTACTCGTTCCTTTCCTTGGTTTACGCTCGGCTTCAACATGGAATGACATGGTCAATTACTATGTGGAAATTCCCGAAATCTCGCACGCTTCTAACACGAGGTGACCTGACCTGGATGTTCAGCTCCTGAGAGCCTCTGGTCAACAGTCATTCTTTTGTTGAGGCCTAAGGTGACCGGCATGACGAATGCCGCAACACTTCCCGGTCGTGTCATTGACCATGAAAGCATTCTTGGAAAAATAACCCTGGATTTGTTTGTGGTTGTGGGTGTTATCTCCCAGCAGCTGCCAATGGATATATTAGAGTAACTAAGCTCGCCGAAACTCGTATCCTGAGATGGCTTTGTCATTCTCTGCTGATTAGCTGTGTTGTAAAGTGGGTCCACCCGAGGTGGACCACCAAATTCTGAGTTTATTATATGCAGCTGGCGCGTGTCATTGGCCTAGCAGCGTATCCCGGAAAGAAACCTTAGTCCCTGTATTTTCGCTCCCCCCTCCACACTTGTGGACTCCAGTGAGGATCACTCATTGGATTATAAGATGGCACAGACGATAATCACGTGAGTGTGGCCTGGGTTGGACGAGATGTTCCGGGTGAAGGCGGCAAAAGGTGACGGGAATGTAGTATTTTGGTGTCTTCTTTGCCTTCCCAAACTAAAATGACCGAGTGCATCCCATTCGTCGCATTCGAATTTGGAGAAGCGTGCTCAGGTAAGCGTCTTGAATATCTTAGCTGTAGCAGTTACCGTATCAAGGATTATACGTTAAAGGCACTGTTTTCCACGCATCAATCGAATACCTCGTGGAGCCAATGCCGTGTTCTGAGGAGGTAGCCCGGGAACCTGAGAACCCTGGCTGTTTTGATGGTTTACAACGAGGGGGGGGGGGCGGTTATGTTTACTAAAAGAAAGGAAAGGTTAGCCACGCAAAGAGCCAGCTTATAAAACGGCTTGTAGACGTTGGTGTAGCATTTATCAGTTTGCATAAACGCACAATATCGCGCTGACGTCGTGCAGCCTCCTAACAGTGAATAAGGGAATAAAACCAGATGTTGTCCTTGAATTCAGAGAACAAAAAAAAGAAGGAAAGTTAGCCTCGCTGTTGATCAGGCGCATCCAACACATGTGATTGTGGTATCAAACAAAGGGTGCTGTATCTGATGCCTTTCCACAGCAATTCTTCAGTCTTGCCACAGAGGCTCTCTCGAGCAAACGCACCAAAAATAAAATATGCCTATTTCGGTTACCAAGTATTCTTCAAAGCGAATTCCATGGAAATTGTCGGACGAAATGAAGCACGTGTCAATTTTGACATGGTTGTGGCTCTGTAATAGCGTGGTAACGTAAAAGTAACTCGTTACTATCGAGTAACGGGAACGCGTTCCTTTTGTTACTTTAGTAACGGGTAACGTATTTAGTTCCTTTTTTTCGTGGTAACGAGTAACGGAATTTAGTTCCTTTTTTTCGGTAACGTGTACAAGTCTGCTTGAAGTTGCATCATACTTCAGTGTTCAAAGAATACATACTGTTGCGGCTACAGGGGGATCAGAATATCCCTGCAGGAGCCGACATTTGCCTTGCAAAAGAAACGGGAAACTGCTGGCAGCACACGGGATTACGAAACTTCATTCGAGGAGACTGCTATGTGCAAGTACATATGCGAAGACGGGTCGTCATACGATAGGTCTTTTATTATTACGCTCTTTCTGTCGACATCACCTCTCACAATATCTCTCTTGCGTCATGCAAATGATTTTGATCGTAAGCTTGGTGTTCCTCGTTTGACGATGCGTTTTTTTCATATTACGACCGCAGACACATATTGTTCTCTTTCCTCTCCACTTTTTCATAAATATTTCAAGGCAGGAAGACGGAAACTTTTCTTTGGGTCTCATGCGTGCGATAGGTGAAGCCATGTAAATCGTGATTGTTCTTCATTTGTCTAATGGATCACTCACCGTCTGCATTAGATCATGTTTTAAGCGAAAATAGGGCAGGATTCGACATCTCCATCGCATCTCTATCGTATTTGTATGGTAGTATTTGTCTCTCATATCACTTTCTTTTTCCTTTTCGCTTTTGAGCAGAACTTTTGCATCCTGATCACCTAATGATACCAAGTTTTGGAATAAACTGCAGCAATGATTCCAGATTTTCCTCATTACTAAAGTACATGAAGAGGTGCTGCATTAGGGATTACAATCATGAAAAACGTTTAGGAAAACAGCTGCATCAAACCTGCATATACGCACACTAGGTTCACGCGCACATCAAACTGCAGTCACAAATACATGCGTAGTTTGCAGTGCACATGCATGCACACTTCGTGGCCAGCCGTACCCACTTTATACAGGACATAAAGGACATAAACAAGTTAAAGGAGATTTTCGTACTTGTGAACTTTCCGTGGGTTATGTAAAGCTATAGCCGTTTGCAACATAGAGTCTGCAGTCTAAGCAATGCCTCATCTTCACAACGACTGACGGGAAAGTCGCAGAGGCAAAGCTCATCCACGGCAGACGAAGTAAAAATAAGTTATATAAAGTCTGCAACATACTTCCCCTTCATTTATCTTCTACCTATACGCAATCCTAACCTATGATATGAATAAACGTAAACGCATGAACAAAATGCAGTGACAGGCTTTGGTTTTCGATGCCCCAAACCAAACAAAAACGACCTGTTAGATTGAAACAAATGTCGCAGGTCGTGCTTGCGACCTGAGGTAAAGCTCTGCATCGTATTGTATTGCCGCAATGCACAATTCTTTCCTACCTACAGCCATCAGCCCACGAGTGTATTTTGCTTTGCTTGCTTCACAGAACAGATTATTTTACGAAGGAATACGACAAACTGCTTCATACCTTGGCCAAATACGACAAAAACAAGGCATTGAAAGAGAATATAGTTCGAGACAAATAGAGTTTTAGTAGCGCGTGCACAATCGCTTTGTGTTCGGAAGAAAACAACACGAGCACACTCCGCAAGCGCAGAACGTGGCTTTGCGTATAATACGTGCGCAATACGAACACGGCAAGGTTAGGCTACAACAAGGCGAACACGTGCGCTACGATAAAAACTCCCTCTTCGTTTGCATCGTATCGTATACGCACACGAGCGAAGATCTATTTATGGAACTACGTATGGTACACAGACATAAAAAAGTTACTGATACCGATAACGTTCTGATCTCCATCTTCCGTAACACAGAGTATAACAACGTCTTAAGTGCTACCAGAGTATTCCAACGTAATTCGCATATCTGGTTTCAGTAAATCGTGGGTGGTATATTCTGTTAGCCTCCCGCTCGACCTTTCCACAAATTGTTTACCGAGACTCGTCCAGAAGCTAGTCCATGAATTAATGAGGAAAAACACATGTCTCGCATTACCGACGTTGAATGCTAAGGCAACTGGCGGCACCAATTATGATGAGACCAACCTGCTGTCAAAGAAGGAGTATCCGTCGTACAGGATTACTGTGAAAGAAATAGATACCTGTAGACCCGAAACCGTTCTACTGTTTGGATGAAACGTTTTTAAACGTGTAAGGCTATTTTGGGTACCTGAGAAAACAGTGACTGGAGGCATTTACTTCTACTTATTTAGTGAGTGCCTGCTGTCTTAACTAAGAGAAGACGGTGTAAACTTTATTTTCATGTGGAGCTCCCCCTCCCTGGCACTTGAAGGCTCTACATCAACAATTGCCTCGACATTGGATTGGCCGCTCAAACAGGAACCGGTTTGTTGGGAACGAATCATCGTCAAACCATCCGCGTCATCGGTGACGAGTACATATCAAGTATCTGTGGACGATGCCACAAAGAATACCGTGCTAACTGATGATGTGCTGTGTGCAGCCCTGAATGCTGACTTGTCTGGCGGAGCTCAACGCCGCTTCGAAATCAAGACGAGGCAAATCACCGCCTGGTCCTGACGGTATCACCTATTAGCACATCGCCAACTTGTCCATCGCTGCTCAGGAAGCCTTGTTGGGTGTTATGAATTGTGATAACTAGTACAGACATTGAGTAGCAACAGCAACGTGGAACCAAGGTGGAACCGCGACTGGAATGCAGCGCGGACCGGCAAACAAGCACACAAAACAACCACTCAGCGCGAGCCAAAATCAACCTTAGCTTCGTCACCTGAAGCTCTATCACATGAATAAGAGGTGGAAAACTCCCTTTCGGTTGGAAGGTCTCTAAGGTGATTTCACTGTTGAAACCTGGAAAATCCCCCGGAGATATGGCATCGTTCAGACCTATAGGTCTGTCGAGCTGCGTCTGCAGAGTTGTGGAAAAATGGTGCTCAGCCGCATAGAATGGGCACTAGAGAGAGAAAAACTCCTTCCAGAATGTATGCCAGGTTGCCGTAATGGACGAAGTACTATGGACGGAGTATTGGATTTGATGCCTTGAGTGGAACATGAACGTGCTCGTCATCGTATCATTGTGGCTGCCCTTTTAGATATCAAACGAGCGTACGACACGGTCAGCTACAGCCACGCCCTACATGCTCTGTACAGCCGAAGGATCCGCGGTCGGTCCCTCCCCGTTGGATTGCAGACTACCTCACCGGCAGGACAGTGTATATGCACACTGAAGGTGGAGATAGTGACCATCACGATATTTCGAGCGGTGAGCCGGAGGGCGGCGTCCTCAGCCCCCTGCTTTTCAACGTGATTATGGCAAGTTTACCCCATTGTCGGCCCAAACATGTGCACATTAGAATGTATGCCGACGACATATGTGCATGGTCTTCTGTAGTACAATTACCAGCATTGCAGTAGTGCCTCCAGAATGCATTAGATTGTACAGTTGCCTTTTTAACCCAAAAGGAGCATGGAACTGTCCCCCGAGAAGACAGCTTTCCTTCCCTTTACTAGAAACAAATGACCAGGCGATAAAGAGGGTGTCCCATCACAGGTCCTTGGGAATAGTTATTAATGCGCAGCTTTCATGGGCTGCTAACATCCATCATATTATGGGCAAAGCCGACGCACGAGTAAACATTTTACGCCGTATAATGGGCTCCCGCTGAGGAATGTCGACGAGGTTCCTATACTCTCCAGGGGCCGGCGAAAGTGGTTTTCTTCTCTTTTTTTCCCCCCTGTTTTCGGGAAAAAGGGATGTGTAAGGGGGTAGCCGAATTTTTCGTGTGGTGAATTCAATCTCCCCCTTCTTTTCCTTTTTTTTTTTTTTTTGCTAACATCAACATCATCGTCCGATATGTCTCGCGTGAGATAAGGCTGATGCGTAGAACGACAACAACACCTACATGAATGATTATGGGATGAGGTGATTCACCGCAACAATTGCGGTGCCATACCTGAGTGCATGTGAATTAGTATATGAGTGGGATGACGATGAAAAAGATGAGGCATACACACTCGCCCACACGCATGACACACGCAAATGAGATATCACACACGCAGGTGCGTCGTAACTGATGGGGATAGTAGTTCATCCGCTCCGCCACCGGAGATGAAATGCTGTGAAGAGTACATCTCCGCACATAGAACATTTGTAACGTAGTCGTACAAACTTTCTGGAACATAATGAAATACTTTGTCCAAATACCTTTGGAAAGGTGAATTAATTTCAGGACAACCCTTCGTATTTCGACCATACCAATAATATTTTGGTTTTCGTCGAAAGTCTACTTTTCTTGATTGATTGATTGTAGTGATCCCTCATACTTGCTCCTCCCGCTACATGTTTATGCGCCAAAGACAATATCGATATCCCACATACCAGCTTGTTTCCTTGGCGCCGTACTACGTATGTGGCATATTGCATCAACCAAACTTGAAGTTTCAAGACACGTACTCTACATACTGCACTGAATAAAAAGAAGAATCATATTCAGTGACCAGCCTCTTTCTATTTCACGACAGCGACTTTTTCTGCTTTAGGGTAAGGTGGGGCAAAATGAGACAGAAATTTGCAATTCAATATGAATTTTTTATTTTCAGTGTTTCTCACCAAAATAAAAAGAAAAAAAACTAGCCATAGGCGCATTCTCGGGGGTCTAGAGCTTCTTACCTTCAAATGCAGAACGAACGTAGCCGGTCTAAAATAAAGACAGAACAAGAAATTTAAAAAATGCAGATTGTCTCATCTTGTCCCAACCCTTGGGCAAAACAAGACATCGTGTGGGGCAAGATGAGACACGCCGTGGTAATGAACTATACAAATAAGTTTTTTTTTCAACCCAGGCAGACAAAGTAAAGCCCGTGGGCCCCTACGCAACCCCTTGGGTCCACCGCCCACATGATGTGCAATAAAACCACACAGAACCCGGTGCTATTTTGCTTCACCGTCATTTGCAAACGAGGCACCGCCAGTCGGGGGGGGGGGGGGGGGGAATATGTTTAATGCAAAGTAAGAAAAAAGGGAAGGGAAAGGTTAGCCACGGTGTGGGCTTGCTATTGCCTAATGCGCCAGCCGGATGTATCGCTGGTCACTCGCTTTTGCGTGCGCTTCTGCTCTGCTGGAAATATCCTAGGAAACAGGAAAATTTGCTGGAGTACCCTAGGCCATATACAACAACGAAATTTCTGAGGAGCAAGCGTAGAGCCACCTAATAGTTGACTTATCCGTTTGTAAATTACATTAAAATTAAATTGCAATAAATTTAAATTACATTAAATTGTATTGTATTGCATTAAATTGTACATTAAACACCGGATAACCAAGAGTGCACATATTTTGCATATATCTAGCTGAATGAATGAAGAAATAGCATGTGGACTTATAATGGCAGAATAAGCCTTCGAGACCCTGCTGCACAGATGAGAAGAAAAAAAGACTATACAGAAAATCGCACCTGTTTGGCGGGTCTCGACATTCCAGGCAGAAGTAACGAATTTTCTTTCTCTCTTTCTCTCTTCAACGCATACACCAATCCGGACAATTCTCACGTGCAACAAAGCGGATATGCAGAGCTACCTATAAGTGAAGTTTCAAGCGCATGGAGCAACGCGTCTCTGAGACAGGCGGCGTCGAGCAAAAAAATGTCGCGTCTTTCCCCGTGTCTCATCTTGCCCCGCCTTACCCTATATCTTGCAGAGTTGTGCCTAACTCGTTACTTGGTAACGGTTACTTTTTTTGGTAACGAAGTAACGATTCAGTTACTTTTTAAAATATGGGTATAATAACGGAATCAGTTACAAAAATTGGTAACTCGTTACTGACGTTACTCGTTCCTTTTCTTCAGCGTGGGGGAGCACATTTCGGCACTCCGTGTGGCGCAATGTGTGCAGATCTGACCTGCGTTACCCACGACCACGTGTGACTGAAAGTATTATTGCATCCCTCGCTGGATGTGTTGTTGTCTTTTCTCTTGTTTCCATAACCTCCGACCACCACTCCTTCCCAAGAATGGGCACCAATTGTGCAATGGCTACAAAAAACGCGTTTAGACTTCAAGCCTTTTCTTGTCTTTGCTAAGCCTCTGAGCGCCCTAAATTATGACGCAGGCCCTCGTTTGTTTTTGAGAACCGTTGGTGATCGGTGGCACGAAAACCGGTGTCTTTTCTTGTGTTTTCATAGTCTCCGATCACCCCCACTTCGGAAAGAAGGGAGGGTCCAGCAAGCTGATATGGACTCACGGTAAGAGGCCGAGAGACAGGAACACGAAGGATGGACGACAAATTATCAGACTCAGCAAAAGGTTTATTACAATGACCCATACCCAAGACGCGACGCAGAGGGTCAACAAGACAAAACGAAGGGTCACTAACCACGTTGCCAGGTGTGGCGGCATGTTTGTTGGCTCCTTTAACTATGCGGAGGTAACGTAAAAGTAACTCGATACCTGTGAGTAACGAGAACTCGTTACTTTTGTATGTCGGTAACGAGTCTGAAGTAACGGGTAACGGTATTCTTCTTTTTTTTTTTTTTTTTTTTGGTAACGGGCACAAGTCTGATATCTTGGCGTTTGTTTCATATTATCTTTAGGACGGCGTCCTAAGGTTTGAGAATAAAACTATAGAAGTATGACGAAAATGGTTTCATAATCGTGCGTTCACGAAATTGGATGTAACGTTAGTCCACGAAGACGCAGGGGATCTCTACAGGGTAATTCGTGACGGATGGAGAAACTCGTCCACATCTGCCATATAAACAGGCCTTTACCTTCAGACGTCTTTCGTTTCGTCTTTCAGACAGTTATATCTTACTGTATATCCGAAAACACGGAGAAACTAGGGACTGTATTGAATTGGATATCTTGTTGCACAGCGCAATTCCGAGCATTTCTTTCTGTAATTCAACAAAAGGAAGATAAAGGGAGGTATAAATAAGAAAAGATGAGATTCCGAGAAATTGTCCAACAAAAAGAACCTCCCACGGGACATCGCAAGTAGTGTTTCTCAAACAGTTGAGTAACTTTCTTCTAGTTCGCCAAGATTGCAGCATCTCAAGTTCTGTACTTCAAACCAGAAAGTCCCACGTGTGTCAATGCGGGACTGCTTTCGTACTGGGCTACCACTGTCTTATCGTATTATGTAACAACAACAAATAAGTTAGTGATAATGAATGGGGAAATTCGCCACGTAAGGTGCCACGTATGTAAGCATCATTAGCGAATGTGGAAAACTCTGGTTCCCAGCACGGCGTCTATCTGCGAAAAAAGTTGGCCATCGCAACAATCACGTTCGTGATAAATAACTGGATATCATCCATCGCAAAACAACTACAGTCAAAAAGAGAACGTCGTACGGCTATAGTTAGTGACCCTGAACCATCGACAATAGCAAGCGGAATGGGAATAGCAAGCCGCCGTAGCGCAGGCTAACCTTTCCCTCCTATTTTTTATATAATAAACATATCACACACACACACACACACACACACCACCACCACCACCGACAATTGAGTGCTACCAGTGTTGAACATAGCGCCGTTACCGTATTCGCGCTACTTTTTTCAGTAGCATGCTGAGTAACCATCCCGCTACATTTTAAATTGGTAATGGAAAAAGTATTCCCGCTACAAATATGGGTAGCGGCGAACTCTACTACTACTGCTACTTTTCATAATATGGAAGACGGAATATATACAATATGTAGACGGAATATGGAACACAGCGAGTTAACGGCGAAGCGGAAATTTTTCTAGTTCCCTTTAGTTACTTGGTGATCACGCAGACTTGTGGAGTACGGCCGGCTTCGGCATAAAGACGGGAGCCAAGAGGGCAACCCTGGATGTATCGCGCGAGAACATGCAACAGTATCTGTAACGTCATCTGTAGACCCTGTAACGTCATGGGTGACGTGGCATCATGCTTCTCCTCCTCATTATACCCGGAGTGGAGAGTTAAGGGTGAACGCGCGGAGCTATGTTTATGTGAGTTTTTCTTTTTTTTCTGGGAAACCAATTGCACACTTCAAAACCTTTCGTGCTATTCGGTAAATTGACACACACATACTTTCATCAGACGTCTTAATCTGAAAAAAAAATTTTGGATGGCCCTCTGTACTCCTTTAAACAGTTAACTTTACTCTTGTTGTTAAAGGAAAATTTATTAAAAGTAAGAACGGAATAAGAACTGCTACTTCCCACGTTAGTTGACGTACACCTTACATACACATATGCTTACAAACCACTCTAGATCCACTACTTCACACTTCCTTACATATATACATACAAACATACATACAGTACTCCATAAGACCACCACCCTAGATGTCTGCGATTATGTACAGTATGGAATGCAGTACATAATAAGTAGGAATATATACACAGGTGCAGAGTATTTACAGGGCAAATAAGAGCACGTGAATGACGTTCATGGGGGCGCACCAGAGACGGTCACACACCCATTGTGATACAAGATCGAGGGGTGATGACACCATTTGCGCGCGAACCCCTGCACACCTAAAGCGAGTAGTTCGTGCTGTAACACTTTGGTGAGCAAAACGCGCACGTTGCGAACCAACAAGAAGATAGGCGTCGTCCGCTGACGTCGGGCCACAGCAGAACAACGAGCTTTCCACAGCACAGAAGCACCACACGCGGTGAGCAATACACTTAGCCGATGTTTACTCTTGTTAGCTACGGAATATGACGCGTTGTTCCGCACGTGTGGGGTGGCGTTCTTGATTGTCGCCTGTTACCGGTTTGTGTGCTTACGCCTGCTTGTATACTTTTTTGTACAACAGTGTCAGTTGTGAGTTACGCCTGTCCTGTGTGGTTCCTTGAGTTCATTACGACGGGAAAGTTATTAAATGTACATATGCGCCATGTGCATTAAATTATATCTTCAATGCGCATCATCTCAAGGTCAAGATCAGTGTAAATTAACATATATTGGCTGAAGGTAGTGGTATATTTTATGCTGCATGCTTTTTCAAACCTGTAGCGACGCTAGTTTTGCGCTACTTTTTCGTGCAGCAGCGGGTAGCGGTATTCCGTAGCTTCATTTTGGTAGCGGGTACAACACTGGTGCTAGCACATTAAAGGCAGGACGCAGCCGGACACAGAGTGCTGGTGTGTCTGGTAGTCTTCCCTCTTCATGTGTATCAACACTCAATTGTCAATGATTCCACTACAGGTAAACTTCTGTACTCACCCATATGAGGTCCACTAATGAATCCGTTATTAATCAAGTCTGTGCCGCGCAAGCATATGATGATCTCGGCAGGCACTCAAATCTCTAATAACACTACACCATCTATCAGTCTCTTGAAATTGACACTTAACTCGAGTCACGCGCACTCTGTCGCACATAGGTCGTGCAACCCATTGCACATCACAACCGAGGCGGTAAGGGTCACGGTAAACTCCCATCTGCTTCACCACCATAACCTTCGTGCCACACCAGCTGAAATAACGTGAAAAAGTGTGGGTACCCCAGGCAAACGTTACGCCAGTGTCTGTCAACGTCGTTGGAACTTGGCATTGTCCCGTTCCGACAGACATGCATCGCCACACTGAGCATGCGTACTTATGAGTCAGCACCCACGAGGACAGTAAAGTCGTGTGCTGCGCATGATAGGTACGAGCAACAACCCAAGCAGCACAATGTACTGAAAGTCGAGTGCAATAGGGGTGGTCGGTATGTGTCTTATCAGAGTACTTCAGTTTCACGAGTCTGTTCAATGCCTTCCACCTACCCGTCCACCCCTATTGCACTCGACGTTCAGTACATTGTGCTGCTTGGGAAGCGTGCTGGGACCTTTTATCAGATATCATCAGATAATTTCCTGGACGCGTGTCGTCAATACGATAGAAAGAAACGCTACTGAAAGAAAGTGCGCAGAATGTATTTTTGCTTGAGATACGCACACACGTGCGAAAAATTCCCCTCGCGGTATGAAAGGTGCCGTTACCTTGACAACAATGCAAAAGAAACGAGATTCGTCCATTGAGTCGTTCGTGGTTTACGAGCGAACGAAGCTGCCATTTTACGTTTTCCCTCTTCCCTCCTTCTCGGAAAGGGCTTTAATGCGGAGCGCCCTGTCATTGGTCTCCTCAAACGTTTTACCCAATCATCGCGGGAGGTCGTTTGAGGAGTCCAATGAGGGCCCGCTCATCATTACCGGCTGTCCTCAGAATCAAAGAGAGAATGAAAGCACAATTTGCGTTCGTTTATTTATTTATGTTATGTTATGTATGTTATTTTCTATCGATTATAGATCACGAACGACTCAACGGATGAATCCTGTTTCTTTTGTATTGATGCCACGGTAACAACTTGTTTCATTGCGAGAGGAGTATTTTTTGCACTTTAGTGGCCTCTAACTTCGACATGCGATTTTGAATACAAACAACCGATATACGGCCTATGTACGCCCAACGGGCTCTTGGTGTTGAAGCGCGGATGGGCGATGGCCAGAGCGCTGCCTTTTATTCTCTTCCTTTCACTGATTTCTCGTGCTGTAATGGACATGCGAAAGCTTTTACAAGAGTACTTTCTTTTGCATCGGTTCAACTTAGAACAAACAGAAGATGACACCGTGTGATGTAACAGGCCTTGACTCCTAAGCGTTGTATCCAGTCGGATATGATACTGCGCGTGGAACTTTTTTAAGCAAATGAATATAAAGAAAAACGTTAAACCCGCACTCCAATCTCTGATCATTCGCACAGCTGTCATTATACCGAACTTCAAGCAACAATGCACCTAATTCACTATTTTCTCTTTGTACTTTCACACTGTGACATGGTATAGCCTACAGACTATATAACTGATGAAATTTAGATGTATATAGTGTGCATAGTTGTATGGTAGTTATATAGTTGCACAGTGTGCACATATTGCCTGTGTTTTGCGTGCCGATAGTCCTTTAGTGTAGCCATCAAATTACTGTGTGCTGAGGACCGCTTGTGTATTTCGTTCATAATAAATTTTCCCTTAACAACACTATTTCGAATTTTGTTTACTGTTTGGTTTGCGATTATACATAAACACTTCCCGATAAGTTGATAAGTAAATTAAAAAATATATGAAGAAATTGAATTCGGCACCCAGACAATTCTGTAACTCCGAAGAAGAAGAAGAAAAATACTTATACAGAAACACTTTCCGAGTTACAATGCAATCGTACCCCTCTGTGAGCTGTAGAAATAGAGACGGTGCTAAAAAACAAACAAAAAAAAACTCCAGAATAGCCTGAAACGCTACGAATGGGATGAATAGGGGATAAGGAGGTCGGGAGATACTGTGATCAAAAGCAAAAGTACGGCCGAAAGATCTGTTCCTCCACGTACCTTTTACCTTATCCACCTCTCATCCTGACGAGGAGGAGGGGAGCCCAGCTGTGTAAGCCAAGTGGCGGGACAAGGAAGTGCCAGGCTGAAGCACGTCCATGGAAGGTGACCATATGCTAAATAGTCGAACATCCCCCTTCATTATTTCCCCTACCTCCATATTTTCCTTTCATCCATCCAAGTCAAGCCATGCAAGAGGCTTTCTGTTACGTGTCTCTTTGAAATTGATAGACTTTATCGTTTCAAATTTAATCGTTTACCTCGTTTGCTGAACAGTATAGCGGGTTCAAACCCGGCCGAGTACGGTAGCAATGGGGGGAGGTAAACATCGCTTCCAGCACCGTGTGTCAAAAGAAGCCCAGGTGGTCGAAATTATGCGCAGTCCTACACTGCGGCACGTGCAACATGACGCCATACTATAGGCAGACAAACCTGACGTGTAACATCACGGCATCATTATTATTGCAGAATAGGTAATACCATGGTTGGCTACCGGAAACGGAAGCAAGAAACGGTAATTACCGAAATTCAACAGGAAATGAAAATGGAAACAGAAACAAAATTGTTTTAGTTTCCACTACCAGAAACGGAAACGAAATTCAAAAGTGGTAACGTTAACGGAAACCAAATTCGGAGGACGTTTCCCTCAGTGTTTTCGCGTTCATATGAAAATGATATATATCCCCACTATTCTTCCAGTCAACATTCATTCATTCGTTTATTTTCTCCATTCATCTATGTTGTTGTTGTTGTTCGTTTATTTTCGGGACTTTCTTTCGTGTTGAGCCCACTGCGCAGCAAGATGGACGCCAAAGTTTTGGCTGACGTGTTATTTTTGCGCACGAGCGGATACTTTTGAAACTTAAAAGCATGTATGTTCGCAACCTCGCGAGGCATCTACTTGCGGTGTATAAGATTCGTGACGAACTTTGCATTAAAGTCTTTAGTGTTTGTGTTTGGCGTGACCGTCTTTTTGCACACATTACGTAACTAGAATACCTGACATGAAAAACTCAGAACCAGACAGTACGAGTTCCGGATGTGACACAGAGACCAGTACCGAAATTACCTCGGAAACAGAAACGAATTTCTTAAAAGGAAACGGAAACAGAAACCGCTACCGAAAATCGTCTAGAAACGGAAACGAAACGCCGAGTTTTTCAGTTACCGGAGACGGAACCGGAAACAATAATATTTTCGGTAACCAACCCTGGTTAATGCCTGCAAATAGAGGTGTCATCGTGAAGTTGTCGTACGTATCGGCACCAAATGCAGTGTACATGACTCAGAATCTTCTCGGTTGATCGGATGCGGCAGATATTGCCAGCATGTTAATGATTCGTATTAACACTCTCATGGCACGCAAGCAAAGCACAGTTAGCCGCCAAGCAGGTTATGCTTTTGCTTTCTATATGTGCGCCAAGCACAGGATGCACATTTATAACAAACACAGTTTATTACGTGTTTAATTCGACATTGTCATCACAGCAATGGTCCTTCCCTCCGCCATGGAAGTAGCGAAATGTCACTCACTGCTTCTGCGGCTGTCGTTAACGGTAATAAAGCTCTATGATATGTCAACATGCGGCAAACGTTTTTGTAGCTTGTATGCGTCACGAAAATGGAAAACAACATGTCGTCGAGTACTGAGTGTACAGATACAGTGAGCCCTCGTTAATATGACCCCATAATATGACATAATAATGATAATATGACATACTCGCTTTATGACCGTTTTCCTTGGGAAACGTTCCGCCGCCATGTAAATCCATCTCGTTAGTATGACAATCCGCTTATCCGACTATGACTGAGATTTTTGTCACAAGTAGGGTCAAACACAGGTATTATCTCCTCGTTTTTATGACCACGTCACATGACCCGCAGAGTAGCCCCAGGGAGAGGCTACACGCATACCTCAGGCAGAGAGTGACACGTGTTCAAGTAGGGCACCAAGGTTTGGCATGACTCCTGATGTTGTTGACCTCGGAATTACTCATAGCGCTTTTCGGACTGCCAAAGCACTGTAGTACTTAAAACAGCAGTGACCACGAGACCAGGTCACACTGTGCTGCTGCTGCTGTTGTGCACCTAAGAATGGCCGGAACGAAGCGGTCTCTGAGGTCAGCGGATTGTGCGTTTCTCGTTAGTATGACAATTTGCTTTATGGCCAAAATCAGCGGGAACGGTGGTGGTCATATTAACGAGGGTTCACTGTAGACAAAAGACACATGCCATGCGCAGCCATCATATGAACGCACAACCTATAAATGCGCAGCGTACTTCACTTGTGTGGGTTGTGCATGGACTTCGTTCTTCCCGTTTAACAAGAGACAAACATTTTACACAGCGTGAAGTTACTGCTATCTACAATGATATTAGCATGTTGCCACAGAGATGCACACGCGGACATGCAATTAGAAAGCACTTTGTTATGTACACTGTGTCAAGTAGGCCACTCATAAGGCGTAGGAGCTCTCTGGGGAACAAACTGTTTCCAGTATTGAAGACACAACAAAATAAAGTCTGCTGCTCCCTGCTTAAACAATGTTCGAGATGCCTTCATCCGAAAGAGCACTAAATGCGTCCTCAAGGCCGAAAGTCATATGGAACCTGACGTGGTGATCCAAAGGATAATCTTGTATTGTGAGATGTTTGTTATTAATTGTTAATATGCTCTTAGATTCTATGGTGCGTGTCTACCTGCGCAAAGCGCAAGTCAAGCTCGAAAGGAAGAAAAGCGAAGAAGTTGTTAAGAGCGTCTCCTTACTCCACGAAATGAATGCGAATGGAATATTCAAGGGAGATCAGAATCAGACCCAAATATAGCGGTACCGACAACTTATTAACAAATAATAAATGCTAGACAGCACCAGATTGTCCTTTTCTTCTTTTCTTTTTTTTTTTACTTTCGTTCCATCCCTATCCGTTTTGCTCAAAGTTGCCAACCTCTCAGAACGGCTCGCATGAGGGCCCTCACGCATTTTTGAAATATCCAGGCATGTACCGGACGTCTGCCTCCGGAGACTAGGCTAAAACTGACGCATCGCACTTCCTCTACAAGGGCACGGAGAGTAATGCGGTGTCGAATGCGGTGTCGAGTGCGGTGCGGTGCTCAGCAGAAGGGCACTCTCAACGGAAAAAAGTCACGTGACTATGGTATCTCGCAATCACAAGTATGCGGCCAGGTAAATTTGTACTCTAAATAAAATGCATATATCTCACTAGAAGCTTTCATAAGTATTCATTTAACGATAAACGCCGAGACAAGTTTGAAACATGACTGCTACGGCGCAAACGTTGTTAAAGAGGCATATCAAAAGACTAGTTCACAAAATAGTCATCCATGCTTACTTACTGCATCTGTTTACATAACGAATGCACATCAGCGGAAGCGTTAAAGCACATCAAATTTACTTGCACAAAAAAGATTCCTTCACTGTATAGCGCACGGCTTCATGCAGATGGAAGAGTTGGGCTAGGGGGTTATGCTGCACTGAAACTACGGATTCTCCACATGTGCTAAAACAGTGGCGTCTTTATGTATATTTATTCACTAGACAGTACTTACAAAATAAATAAAGTAATTCGTCGTAAACTTCCGATGTCGCGAAGTTCACAGAGTAAGCCAAAGAGCTATGAAGAACTGAAGGGTCAACATATAAGTAGCACTCCTGCAAACGGACAAAGGGGTAATACCTCACATGAAACTCAATGAATGAACGCATATTCTTTTTTTTTCTTTTTTTTAAGTTAACTTTGCACTATCGGCTACGCAAGCTAACGAACCCTGCCACATGTCTCAACCTGATCTGCAAAGGCAACGAGAGTGCACCATGCCGTTTTTATAAAACAACTTTGGAAGTGTAGCACCACGATTCAGTTCGTTTTCTTCAGTCTAACTCTCTCGTGTGTGGAAGAAGCTCCGTGAGGAAGAAGCTTCGTGAGGAAAGGACAAGTGGCAGCCGTTTATGCTGACAGCCGCACTTTCCTCGTCGGCCAGGCGTCTGGTCGTGTTCCTGCATGTTGCGGTACAGTCTTACATCAGCTTCTGCCTGGCGCATTCGGGACAGAGGACATCGGGTCCATCGGTGATGAAACCCTTGCCGACCAGAGAGTTATTGCACATGGCGCAGAAGAAGCAGTCGTTGTGCCAGTTACGATCTTCAAAAGAGATGAAGCGGGTGCCGCCGATACCTGTTTGTGGACGCCCAAGACAAACGTTACACATGGGGCATCATTTTACGACTTAAAGGTTTAATTGTATTACATCAAAAATCATCGCAAACGACCTCCTCAACTTCTGTCAAACTTTTATTATAACTTCTGTGAATACGCTGAGTTGGGAGTGTTTTCCTTTTTTTTTCCCCTTAGCTACAGGGGCACTACAGGGGCGTAATACTCTTTACGGGAATGTTTGTTAATTATGATGACGGTTGGTACTTTTTTGGCGTTATAGCAAGGATAGTTGGGGATATGCAAACATATTTTTATTCGCGATGTATTAATTTTCGCGAATCGCGCATTCAGTCATTTGCGAAGTTATTCGCGTATATTTAATTTCGCGATTCCAGGCCTGTTTCCTTTCGCGGGATAAACGTCAAGCTGTGTTCGCGTGTACACATTTTCGCGATTTTTTAGCGGTTGCGAAAATTCACGAAAATTAATACGTCGCTAAAATACGCTTACAGTACGCTTAAGTGCAAAAGTTGGAGTCGACAGGAAACTACGTATGTTACCTGTTATTGGCTTGGAACAGGCAGTGCATCTCTTGGCGAAGAGTTCTCCAAAGCATTCGGCACAGTAGGGTTTCTCATCACGTGACGTGAACCGTTGCCCAGCCAGAGAAGCGTCGCAGTTGGTGCACGTGAAGCACTCACGGTGCCAGGGGTCGTTGCGGTACGTCACGCCACCAGTGGTGATAATCTGAGATTAATTGAACTGGATCAGTCAATGACCACGCAACCAGTATCCGAGCCACGACCTTCTAGATTACAGCGGCCATGTCATAATCGGCAACACCTATGAGGAGCCCGTCCACACGATCCGCTAGGAGCGCTACACATCGGCCCGCGAGATCTGCGTCATGATCTGACAATGGAAATTTCAATTTTAAACGCGCAGGTGCGGACGTACGACTACCGTAGCAGACGACAGCAACAGCTTCTTGAAAAACGCGTAGATAGATGATGATAATCAACTTAAGAAAGAAGCATCTCTCGTGGGACATCCACCCCTTGTACAAAAATACTAAGGTGAAGAATAAAGCTGAAGTACAAAGTATTGTAGACATTGAGGAAGCAATAACCGGGCCGATGAGTAGCGCCACCGCTAGCGTTCGAATGCGGCGCTAGGAAATGGTGCCTATGACGTGGTCGCTATAATCTAGTAGGTCGTGATCCGAGCATTCGGCTTCACAGGATTGCTTGTTCGCTGTATAGCACTTTGAGAACGTGACACGAACGTTACAACTTATGGCAGTGACAACCGCCGGTATTATCGATTTGTTTACCACTATGAGAGCAAAGTCATGTCATCATCAATGCGTCGAGGGACTGACTTCTTGAAAACGAAAGTAAGACCCATCGTGGGGGCGAATAATAAGAGAATATCACCTGGTTGCACTTGACACATCGTGTCGCAAACTTCTCTTCGTAGCAGGTGGTGCAATAGACGTCGTTTTCCCGAGGGATGAAGCTACGAGTTCCAATGGGGTTCCTGCAGACGCAGCAGCAGAAGCACTTATCGTGCCACTGGTGGCCCTTGTACTCCATCTTCTTGGTGCCTACGGAATTTCGGAGACGTCGCGTCACACCATTTGTCATTCTTTGCCAACACCCAAGACATCAACAGACAGATCATTCACGGTACATTGTGTGAGGAAAAATCCATACTCAATGTTGACTCAATGTTTTATGTTGACAAATGTGTTGAAAAGCATCGTCATCGGGAGTATTGTGTCGCAAACGTCAACTCAATAACGCGACCAATGTCTCGATAGCACTTCGGAACAAATAGGACTCTGTCGAGGAGTCTATTGACCTGCGCAGTTTGACATCACGCTGTGAACTCACATGAATATTTCAGTTCCCAAAGGCGTGCTGTCATTTTTTGTAGCCTTCTCCGGTGTATTAAAGCAATTAACTGATGTTACCAGAGATGAGATTCACCTTGTTCTACGTTCTCTTATCATCCAGATGCATGCAATTCGTGCTATGGGATAGTACACTAGTGCATTGCGTTGCGTTCTGTGCAGTGCATGGCATTATATTTAACCTCTCCATATAGTGCAACTCCGCAACCGCTATTCGAAATGGAGGAGAGGCAAAGGAATGAGTCTAAGGTCGCTCGCAAAGATACACAGCATCATCGGATCCCGTCTCTCTTTTGAGCACTTCGGTGACCTGTCGGTTTGTACACCACGTTTCTACTTAATTCAATTTTTGTCCTATCACCGCACGTGACTGCTATAGCTTCGCTCATACACCGTCTCGCTTCCTGCAATCACGAAGCGCAAACACGACATCTCGTTCACAAATTAGCGTATTACAATACTTCATATGTACCTCCTGTGCAGAGCTACTCCTCTGAATTGCAACCCAATTTCGCGTGATCGATTTCATTCCGCGAGCTAACGAGTGCGAGCAGGAAAGGCGCATAATCTTCTTCAATTCCTTAGTACCGAAGTATTCCCGGAGCTAATGAGTAATGTTCCGACTTTGCTGAACGATTTATCCAGATCAGATATGCGGAAAGCCCCCAGTCAAAGCTCGCAGATACCGTACGGCTTAGAGAAGCAACCACCTTGTACATCACGAAAAGACGTCAGGGCTGCAAAATTCCCTGCCGTATACGAGCATCGATACAGCTAGCAGAGTACAGCAAACAGCAGAGTCACGCAGCACAAAAGACTCGAACACACTCACTCAGGTCGTCGCTCCAAAACTTCATTTCTGCTCTGCCACGACGAGGGTCTAATTTTTCCAGCGACTCTGGGGCGAAACTCGCGTAGCAACCACGGGCATGGAGTCTCCTCTTTTCTACAACCTATCATCTGACCTATACGATTTCTTTATATCCTAGCGACGCGTTGCCATGGCTACACAATGACGCCTATCGAACGAGGTCAAATACCCTCTCTTCATCAGAGAAGAAGAAGAATATGACGACAAAAATGCCACACTGTTGCCGTGCTGTGCATAACTTCCGTTAGTGATAGCTTTGTCCTTCTCCACCCATCGGTATACGACGCGCAATGCAGGATATTACGAGAGAGAGAGAGAGAGAGGGGGGGAGAGAGGGGGAGGTCAGCTGTGACAACGTTATCATTTTTGCATGTTCTTCGTTTACGACTGCCAGCTCGCAAATAGGGCAAGAGAAATGGGCGTGCGAATGGCACGACTGTGGGTAGCACGCGATTCACTTTGTCTAGACTGCTGGGCGTCCATTAGTGTTCGGCTGGTCTGGCTGATCGGGTCATGGCCTCAACGTCATTGGGGACAACTTGATCTGGCGTTTCTGTGCTATTCCTGACGTCAGGTAGCGTCACGCGACAGGTCCCCATTTGCGTTTGACATTCATGATCGAAGGTTCTTCGTTGCCTCCGGAATCAGGAAGCTTCCGTTTGCGATTAGAGTAGATTAGATTACGCAATAACTGCAATCCTGGCAGAGTTGAAATACAGGCCTACCCCTATAGTTTATTCCAGCCCCCTCCTCTCTCTTTGGGGGCGATACTCTCAAAGGAAACATGAAGGCTAAATAGGTGTCTTTATATGGACACTCTAGGGAAAATAGGGGTAACTTTAGTCCTTTCGGGACTAAATACACTGAAGCTTATGCGAAGTCTAGGGACTTTTTTTGCAGTGCTGGTGAGTAAGTTTGAAGGTCAGGGGTGTAAAATGGGGAGTGGTTGCAACCTAAGGGACTAGAGGCTGCAATTGAACCCCAATTTACTCTAATCGCCTTTTATGCTGACAAATGTGTTGAAACCCTCTCTCTCTCTCTCTCTCTCTCTCTCTCTCTCTTTATTTTTTATTTTTTACGAGTCTACGCTTATTTCAGGTGGACAGCGAGCTCGAAGAGGACGTCATCAACAGTGATACCAATATGCGAGTAGCATATCCCAAAACTTTCGGCGAATCGATTAGTGGGAAATCATGTTGAGAATCAGGGCAGCTCATCTGATGTGGACACAATAATTTGGCATGCTCAGGAAAATAATCAGGACACAAGGAACAAATGGCGAGCTGTTAAAGCTGTGTGTGTGTGTGTGGGTGGATGTGTCTGGCATTCCTTTCCTTAAGTTATCTGGGGTAGCCGGCCCTCGTGATGAGGGCTACAATCTCCATTTTTTTCTTTTAATCATCATCATCATCATCAGTAACGGCCGTAGGTGGACGTCAATGTTTCAAACTCGTTATTCAATATATTTTGAACAGAAACGTCTCTGACACATGCTCCTTTGTATTTTGGACATTGCTGGGAGCAGAATCCCGTTTAGGTCAATCCCGTTACTTCCTGAACTTCGAACGTTCTATGTCCACTTTTATGTGCGGCGTCACTGCAGCGAAATCGTCGGACACTGAATTATAGATCGGTTGGTTGGTTTAAAGGAGGGCTTAATGTTGTCGCTTCCGCTTTTCTTCCCCTTGACGGGTTGAGAATTGAAGACGAGTTCCTGAGCCATAAACGCTCGATGAAGAGAGCCCGCTTTCGGAGCGGTGCCGTTCGACCTGGAAGTTCAAACAGTTGGACTCCTGGATATATAAAGTAGTTCATTTCAAACCCCCTTAAAATCCATCATGCACTTGAGTCGGGAGCGCACAACGAAATATATCATACTGTCTACAATGTCGCTGCTCGGTCTATACTCGTAGCTCCCTCACATGCCAAACAATCCAGCAATGCAAGACCTCTTTAAAACCTGAGAGGTGACTTTGGAAGCTATTGTAACAACGTACGATCTGGCTGAAGATAAAGCGCCACTCATGTTCGCGATACCATACCATATGATAAAGTATTCCAAATACATAGTTGTTGTAATGATAATGATCCAGATGCAGCGTTGGCGTTGCAACCATCAGTGTAGAATGTTGAGGGAGATTATAGTTACCAGCACGGAAGACATCACTGCATCCATCGCAACGGGAGGCGAAAGCGGCGTCGTAGCAGTTGGCACAATACACTCGTTCTGCCTTGGACCCGAACGGTTTGTCGACCAGAGATACCCGGCACTTGTTACACAGAAAGCAGGACTCGTGCCAGTGTTTCTCCTTGTATGACAGATCCTGCAGGACAAGACATTTTTACCAATGGACCAATTTTAGTGACTTTAATAACGTAGTCACTACAGCGCTGCATGTATGCACTTCACAGCTGCACATGAAATAGGGATTCGTAATACACTCAAGTTCCACAGAACTAAGCGCAGTCAACAAGCGGTAATGATTGCAGTTTACTTATGCACCCAACTCGCATGCACCTCTGTGCATGAAGTGCAGTCCTCTCGAGATACCTAAAGAATAACTGTTACTTAACAGGCTATATCTGCACCACCTTGTGTGCGTGTTTGTGTTAGAGGTCGAACGTAGCAATGACAAGGGAAAGGGAAGCTACTCTCTTCAATCGTACTTGGTATTTCTCCTTTCGGCGTCCTAACGTAGTATGACCTATAAAATATTCGGATTGAAAAAAACAAACAAAACTGTTTTGAACACAAGTGCCTCCTGGGCGTTACAACCCTGACTACACTCCGCCTTGCCAAAAACCGAAAGTAAATTCGAAAATAACATGAAGGACAGATGATATGATTATGATCAAGTTCCCAGTGAAGTGAACAATGTTCACCAATAAAAAAACAACAAAGCAAAGCGAAATAATGTAATTGTAAGTGCAGTCTTTCTCTGTCAAACGCCGAGAGCAACCAACGTGCATTGACAAAATTTTACCCGAGAATCGCAAACTTATTCACTGCCGCATGCCAGTATGCAAGCGCATGAATCGAAGAGAAATTATGGAGTATAGCTCCTGGAAATATTTTCCCTAATTTTACGCAACCGCACGCGAATGTGTGCTCCAGAAATGCCCAACACATGCGTGCTCAAATGCACATTTCACCCGCAACGCCGTCGACTTTCGTGAAAAATTCTAGCATCACATACGCAACGGAGTTCATCCAGGTAAGCCCGTTCACGCACACACACACACATAGAAAAACTCTTACCTTGGAGTCGATGCCTATGACTTTGTTGCACTCGTCGCATGAGTTCGCGAACACCTGTTCGTAGCAGCGAACGCAGTAAGGATGTTCATCCCGGAGCACATATCGCTGTCCCGTTAGGGAGTCGTCGCATTGCCAACAACAGAAGTGGCCAGAATGCCAGTCCTTGTTCATGGCCTTCGTGTACTCGCCCGAAAAAATGAGCTGCAAAGGACAGACAAAAATGCAGATGAATGGCTGGGGAAGTTGTATGGCCCCACTACAAGAGGTTTCGTCCTGTGGCCAAGCAGTACACGGGTACCGGTGCCAGCAATGTGCCAGTACTGAATATGTGAATTTGACACCTGCAAGTTTCAGCTGTGTTTTTCGATGTCCTACGTCGTTTTCGTTTCACAAAGATGTACAAACAGAAAGAAAAGTCGGCCCAGGACACACATTCCCCCCAGAGCGTTAGTCGTGACGTTGCCCACCTGTGTGAAACCGACGACGGCGAGCTCTTACAGCAGTACCCCCCCCCCCCCACCCCACCCCCACAGAGAAAGAAGAATCACGCGACGCCAATAAGTATATAGAAAACTCTCAACCTATACGATGTCGCGTATCTTATATTCTGGCGAGTTACTTCATGCGTGAGTAGGCGGTCTTATTAACAAATTGAACATTGACCTATCTAACGTGTGGACGCAGTTACAGTGGCCAAGGGTCGGTCCTTCAAAGTAAACCTCTCCTCCGCTGTTGTCAGTCAGTATACTCTATTTCAAAATAACTTCTAGTGAGCTATCAGGCTAAATTGACGAGCACGATTTTTTAACTCACTATAGTATGACTCCCACAACGGACAACCAGAAAGGTTACGTTTACCAAATACCAAACGGCGCAGTAATACTTCATCAGTTCGACAATGTTTCCAATGCATGTCATGTTGACGTATAATATGTCAAAACTTTGTCGCGTTTTAGGTCATCAAAGGTTGTGGGTTCGAAACCGGCCGAGGATCCCAGAGATATTAAATGTGATCTGCTGTCTGGTGAGATTTCAGCACACGCTAAAGAACCCTCATGTGGGCAAAATCAGACAGACCGAATATAGTGTTGCGTCGCTCATGATCGCGGTTGTCTCGCGAAGTAAAGCAGGAAGTAGTAGTAATAATAATAATGCAATTTTTATTATCGGAAAACGTCAACGACCTTGAAATGACGCTCTACAAATACTTTTTTTAACAGACCCATCGATACTAATTGGTTTCGCATCACGCCATCATTATACGCCTCAGGCGCTTTACGAAAAATGTCGACGCAGTTCCCTGAGAAGTCGGCAAAGACGCTCGATCCCCCACCTCCCTGCGATAGTCCTAACGTTGCCCGCTCTGGTGTGGCCGACTACGGCAAACAGTCCCACCACCACCACCACGCCAGCATTATATTGTATTGCTGACTGGTTATATGAACATGAGACAGGCACCTTTCATGGTTATATGAGTGACAAAAATTGCGAGACCATCTTCCTTAATGTTGTATCCTGCTATTTTCTCCTTAATATATTATATTTCAGCAGAGCATCTTCCCATCGTCCCCATGCGATTTTCGGTGTTTTAATAGCGTGTTCTTTTTGTCCCATATCCCACTTCGACAATGTCACGTGCGGCGATTCGTGGTAGGCGTATCATACATACAGAACCATTCCTGTAGAGCACGCAGTGTTTGGCCCCCCGAGTACCTCACAAAAAAGCCGCATTGCCTTTGGTGGACGCGAAGGAGAATATGTACAGGAACTGCACCTGTGCCGACAGATACATACTGAGTATAAACTATATAGTGCTGGCGTATTAGAAACATATTGTTGGCCGCTGACGTGTGCTGACCAGCAATGGGGTAGAGTATCGCCCCTGGCGATGCAGCTCCCAAATCATAATCACTAAATATATAGTTGTTGTTCTTGTTGTTAAATATGGAATTCACCACCAGAAAAACGACAATGAAGAAGAAAAGGGCGAGAATTAGCTGTTCAAACACTTCATTGAATTGAATTGAATTCAACTGAATCTTCATTAAATAATGCGACTTTGCCCTATGCGAATTGTTGCCAATGGATAACTGAAGCGAGGTGTGAATGTTTAATTAGTGTTAGTTCTTCCTGCGGGAATGCAGGGAGGTACATATTTAATACTGTTGTAAAGGCACATTGCGCTAAACGCGCTATTGCTTCACACACACACACACAAAAAAAAGAAGTTCCCAGCATTCTAAACTTTTGCTCTCATTTACGTCAAAGCCGAAGTACGAAGCGCCTGCGAGCATAGTCCTTACGCTGTATAATACTCGTCAAACCGTAGCGTTGTTATTTGCAGTTATCTTGTTTGGCGGTGACATGGTTAGTCGATATAAAATATTCCAAATTAGAAAGGGGGAAAAAAACTGAAGCTGCTCATACGAATAATAATAAAGCCTCGGCTTTACAGCGCTAATCGGATGTATGAACTTTCCTAAGCAACGCTTTCGTTCGCCTCAAATTGTATGCGGAAGTCCCAGGAGTAGTTAGTTTTAATTACTTGATAACTTATACGACACGAGAGATTAGCCATTTACCCGTGTTTACCCTCGGCTAGGCCTACTGCTCTGTTCGCAATTACCTGCAATTTGGCTAATGGCTAAGAGTCATCCGCCTCATGCAGCACGAGAGCGCCGGCAGCACACATACAGATTATACGCACTTATACGGAAAACACTTTTGCGCCAAAAACCTCCAATTATCATCATCATCATACGGAAAACAAACTACAGTTGGACGAGCAAAATTGCAGAGTCCTCTTTTTGTTTACTCTGCAGATCTCGTCTCTCTCGCCTTTCGAGATCCAACATCTGCTGCATGAAACGCTCCAACGAACGCTGTGTTGTTTCTTTCTTTTTGTGCCTTCTTTTTAGTCGTTTCACTTCTGTCACTAAACAAACAGAGCTTCGGGCGTTGAAAATAGCGCACTTCGTCATACCTTCCCCCTTTTTGTATGAACATAGTGAACCGATTGGTACACGGTGCAGCGTGTCTATATATCGACGAGTAGACATCCAACCGAAACAAGACTTCTCGTTCACCCCACACACCCTTTTTCCTTTCTTTTTTCTTTTTTTTAGATGTTTTACTCGTTCTTATCTCTCGACGCAATATTGCACACGTCATGTTCTACTCCCGGTTTTAATCCTGTGACCCTGAAATTTACGCCCCAGTCCCCAAACTTTTGCATAAACTTCAGTGAATTTAATGACGAAACGGACTAATTCGTCTCCAGAAGGCCTAAAATTACTCCTCCCCCACCCCTTGGAGTGCACAGAGCAAAAGGAGCGAACAACAACAACAATTATATTCTGACGATGAAGTGAAGTTTTTATACTACTTCTCCGTAACGACATAATAATTACTCTCCATCTCCGTTATATTAAAGTCACCAGTGAACATATGCTACGAAGAAGCACATTCGTATTTTAACGAAGCAAGACGACCCACATAAAAGTAACCGTAAACTGAATTGGCAAAATGCACAGGGAGAACGAGAGGAACTTCATTTCACAACTCGAGGAAATTAGCCTTAAGATCAGCAGTGCCTCGCCTAACTTTGACACTGGCTGTGTTAGTTGTGCTGAGGGCAAACCGGAAGGTCATCGAAATGCGTACGTGGACTGGAACGTCGGTCTTTGATGCGTTATTAAACAGCAATCGCGACGCTTACTTCAAAGGAGCGCACTGCCGCGCTTACATAATATCTGAGAGCCGCTTTCTGAACCCTCCGAGGGGGTGACACCTAGAACCACAACCGAAACCATGACAATGTGTGTACCGCCTATAAAGAATAACGTCCAGATATGACATGTTCTATAAACTATCGAACGTATACTGTCACTAGGTCCGATATAATCGCGCCGACAATGAACACGAAAGCTGAAGCCAAACAATACCTCCTCACTGTTTTGTTGATAGCCATTCTGCCCTGGAGTTCTGCTCTCATCCACCTCAACATCACCCACGGTGACCCTGGTCTTCTTTTTCACTTTCTTGACTTTCTTGACAGTTTCCACTTCCTCAGACATGCTTGCGATCGCAGTACAGGCTCGGTGAAGTGGAAATCCCGATCAAGTCTGGGAGCCGGGCACGGAGCGAAGTGGAGCAGATTTGTGAATCGTGATGGGTGGGGGGATCCCAGGATGCTCGAGCTGCACACAGCTCCTTTGCTGAGGGGGAGGAGGGCGCTTACCCTCTCAAACCTACTTAGGAGGCCCAAAGTTGCGAGCATTGTCCGGATACATTTGCACGTCATCGCGGTGCATAAAGCACCTGCAGGAGTGCGTGCTGGTGCACATTTCACAGTAGAGAGAGCCCTTCTTTGTTCGGGAACCTTGTCTTACTAAGCACCCGCGCGGAGAGCGCCAGAATAAACGGATGGCTTCACTCACTTGTCGCGGCAAAAACGTTGCTCTACGTTGACCTTCAAATAGTGTGGAACTTAGTTTCGTGCAAATATGGGGTCAGTTATCCTGAATCTTTTAGGTATTTGATAGTGAAAATAAATAAACGTCCAAACTCGGATGCTTATCGATTCATCGTACAGAGTGTGAGTCATGCATTTAAAAACGAATATGACCTACATCAGTAACACCTGGTAACGCCTGAGCGCTATTTCCTACAGTAAAGAAAATTAATTAAATAGTTCACGGGTACGAAGTACCAGCTGCACATAAAAATATGCAAAGCGTCATATTGTCATTATAACAGAGCTCCATTTGACAAACGGACCGCTACGATCACAGGAACGATAAATTTGTTTACGACACGTTCTCAAGAGGATCTTAGTCGTCACTGAACGATTTTTCTTTTTCCTTTTTTTTTTTCTTTTTCGTGTGCCAAAAAACACGTAACTATAATATTTGTCACTGGTAGATATCATAAATAAATACTTTGATTACAGAGAGCAGCGCGTCAAAAAGAAAGCGACGTTGTGAGACCCCCTTGGGTAGCTCAATCAGCTGCTATTCGACGCATGATTAATTCCTCGAACGCTGCCGAGCATCCAGGGATGTATTTAGCAATTGTTTGTAGCAGCTGTCTTACAAGTTCCCTGGAGCAAACGGGTGAGAATGAAAAGTGACGAACATTGCTGGATCCTTTCGGCGAGTCAGCGCTCTACCACTTCTTTCGTAGGAGACCGAAAGGGACGGTGGAATTCGCTTGCGCTCGAAGCACCCGCCTATTCCTGTTGCAGCGAGAAACACGCTAACACACGAAAACTTCACCCTACATTTATAGAGGAACATTTCGTGCTGCCCATGGTATAGGATTCGAGCTCTGCCAAAAAAAGTACCATATTACCATATTTCTCAGATATTACACTTCAGCCATATTGAATTTCAAAATGCCCGCATGGGACTGAAAGATTTCGCGTCTGGAGGCATTGTGTCAAAACAATCTCTGTGAGATTGAGACCTTTTGCGTTGCTTTTGTCGTTCATGGAATAACCGCTGAAAAAGTAGCATTAGGTCACAAAGTTTAGTCCAGGAAAAATAAACAAAACTATTGTGGGAAAAGTCCTGTACGCAGGGAGAGGCAAAATTTTCAGTAAACACATGCAGTAAAATAGCACGTTTCGATGCGGCTGTTTAGGCCCGCCACTCGTGTCTTCTGCCACCTTCTGTATACAACCTCATTTTAGAAATATAGAAATGTGCAATATTATTTTAGTGGCCAATCGCACCGTGTTCTTATGTCGTGCTTTCGAAATCGTTAAAAAAAAGGATACCAAACGCCAAATTACCATAACGTTGTTCTGTTTCCAGCCCTCAAAGTACATGATGCTGCCTGTAAAATATTGCAGGTCTCCTCTAATTGACCAATCAAAAGTTATACCGCATTTATTAGGGACTGTGATAGGACACGCACAAGGATAAAACACGTAACACACCATTCTCAGGTATCACCACATTCGCAGTGTTTCTGGTACATAAAACGCTAGAACGGAAGCAGTATTCGTTCTGCGGTAATTCTTCGTATCATGTATCGGTAACATGGCCCCAAAAGAAGCTTGTCTGAAGTTTGAAATAAATTTCACGCAGAGTGTAATATTCGACGTGAGGCAGCATAGCTTAGCGTAGACACCCACGGCATTGCGCGTTGGAGCAGGTTTTTGCGGCCGTACGAAGAGCGCGCCAGAAATGCGCCGTTCTCAGAATAACACTATCGGGTCGTGCGCAAAATGTGAGAGCGAGAGAGAGGAGAAATCTTGTGTTTCTGAGGCCTTTTACGGAACACCCAAGGCAACGCCTCCCACGCCCAGTGTTGCCTTCACTAGGAGCCAAGGAGGTACTACCCATACTGAATGGCTGTATACTCAAGTGGTTCACTAACCGGGTCAGCTCAATAACGAAGCCTAAAATTCTTTTCTTTTCTTTTCTATTTATTTCATTCCTCTTTCTTTTATTTTTCTTTTTTCTTTGCGGAATAGCATGCCGACGTCCTCTTTGGGTGACCTCCCCCCCCCCCCCCCCGTGTTTTTTTTCTTTGGTCTAATAAATATATCCCCCTCCCTAAAATCTTCAAAAAGGTGCATCAGCTATCTATAATTATCGTTCTCGTATTACGACACTGAGAAAGAAGGGTAAAATGGATGAAATTAAGACGAGTTACCTTCTGCACTGAGGAACAGCTAACTAACAGGAGTTGCTGCTCCCTGTGCTGAGATTTGCACGCACGTTGAAGGACACTTGGGGGGGGGGGGGGGGGGGTAAATTTAATTCACAGACCTACCACTGCGGCGTCGCTCATAATCCTGGTCCTGTCGCAACGTGCAGCCACTAATTATCAATTACGAAATTATCGATTGAGTTGCTACTGGACTTTACTCTGTCAGCTTCGAGAAAGGAACCGCGCAATGAAATATGTCGCTGTTGCGTAATTTCTGAAGTAATTAGATTAGGCTGTAGGTGAAGAAAACTCAATACCCAAAAAGGCTTTCTACACTGTCCTAAAATTAAAACTTACTGCACTGCTGAATTTGTGAATGGTACGATGCAAGTCGAATTTACCGCAGCTCAAAAATATTTGAATTTATGATGTCCGCTGTTCTTTTCTGCCAAGTACGGACAAGTTATGAAAACTGACTATAAAACGCAAGAATTTAGGCTGCAGTAAGGAAATTTAGAATTATCTGAGCCGGGTGAATAATTATAATACGTGAGTAAATACATGTGGCAGGTGAAAACTACATCAAGGCAACCCGTGTCATCAGTAATTAACACATTGTAGCATCCTAATTATCATCCTAGACTATCCTTTATTTCCTAATTATTTTATTTCTGTCTTTATTTATTTACTTATTTATTCTTTGGAGTGTCAAGTTGACATACCGTTTGGCTGACCTTTCCTCCTTTTTTCCCTCTGTTCTAATAAATATATCGCCCTTCCCACTCCCCTAATTACCATGCTGTTATAGTGCACGCGCGTCGAGGATGACCAGAAAAAAATTAAGAAAATATCTGTAAGTGGAGTGCCTCAATAGTACTACCCCAATACTCAATACTACTGAATACGAGCCCCTCTGCACACAGAGGGAGCTAGTATTCAAGCAACCTATCTCTAAGGTTCGTCAATATATTATCAATTCGCTGTGTGACCCGAGGTAAGGGGACGTGTCGTTGTAAAAAGAGCATTCTTAATTCCTTCCAGAAATTTCGTGTGTACTTGTTTGAAACTAATCTGAAAAGGCATTTTCGCGCATACTGTAATGCGCCTTCGTTGTCATTAATGAGGTCGAACTTAGACAAAAGTGCAACACCGGGCTTGAATGCAACGGCGTGACAATGCCACCATCCCTGTGCTCACTCCGCCGCCACCTGAAACCGTCTTCAATGAAAGCGCAGGAACCTGACACGCCATAGTTAGGGCGGATATTTTGTCAAGACCTAATTGGCCTGTGTCACCGTCGTGTATCGCGCCCAAGTTGCCCAAGTGCCAAAGAATTGCCAGAGTGCCAAAAAAGAGACAAGGACAATAGGTAGTTTTAGCAGATCGTTCGTAACGTCAACCTGAAGGTATCGTACCTACCGGAACCAATGCAGCGCAGTGTGACATCCTGAGTCGTGCACGCTGTCATTGGTTCCGTTATGTACGATATCTGCACTGTGACGTCGTCAACGGTCTACTTACGTTCTCTACTCTTTATTAGCGGGTTTCAGTAGATCGGAACGTACTCCCGATAACGGTTCCGAAACCTTGATAAGCCAATCGCTTTATTTATTTCAAGTAAGTGACATCACGTCGCTTATCTTTGATCTGACAGCTTCCTGCACCGTATCGTTTTTGTAGGTTGCTAGGTCTATTAAACTCCCTATTAACAGATCC
Source organism: Ornithodoros turicata (assembly GCF_037126465.1). Taxonomy (NCBI): domain Eukaryota; kingdom Metazoa; phylum Arthropoda; class Arachnida; order Ixodida; family Argasidae; genus Ornithodoros; species Ornithodoros turicata. The sequence continues at coordinate 41,943,488 of NC_088207.1, forward strand.
GTGTCCATTACGGCCAAAGACTCTTACCGTAACTCGTGAACGTAGCTTTGACAAATGCAGCTACATGGTCGAGACATACTTCTGGACTATGTGCTAAGAAAGCAACGCACGAAGCTCTGTCACAGAGTTCAGCTGCACCTTGTATATTATAGATTTTGCATTTAAAAATCCCCAGCCGAAAGTCAAAGTCATTCTGTATGCGTTCTCCGCTTTTGGAGTACGCTGTCTGTGTTTGGGTTGCTAGGGAAAACGCTGTTCAATCACACTAAAGGCAATCCAAATCGAGACTGCTCAGCATGTATCCAAAAATTATTCTACGCTCACTTGTTTTTCACAAATACCGCCTCGGGCAGGCTGGAAACACACATATGATTATGTTATGACATGATTGAACGCAGTGGCGTCACTAGGGGGGTGCGGTCCGCACCGGGTGATGCGACAGAAGGGGGTGACGTGCTGCACCAGTACCGCCGCCTCCTCTCTTTTTCTGTAGCGAGGTGACGCCAAAAACAAAATAAGAAGCCCTCGGCGAGCATGTGATTTTTTTTCTGCGTACGATACGATGCTGTTATTTATCGTGTATCGTCTCGAATGGAAAGGGACACATTATTGCGGGAGGGGGGTGACGGAGCTCCCGCACCGGGTGAAGCATACCCTAGTGACGCCACTGATTGAACGGCTGCATGACAAGGGACGACAGTTCGCTTTCCTACTTCCAGCACAGTGTACATCCGAGAGAAACGATTAAGTTCAACAATGCCAGACTAAATTTAATTTCCTGTTCGGGAATGCACCTATGGGGACAGCGGAAGAAGCCATGGAGGCCACGGGCTCAGAAGTTCCTCAGCACGTCCTGTACTCTGGGGCATGCCGTCATCAACGACCCGGACTCATGTTGGTGCATGCTGCACATGCGTCAAGAATGAGATGGTTCCTACAGCTATACTTTTGAAAGGGGTACATATAGCACGCATCAATCATCATGTAGTGCACAGTCGTTACTGCCCCGTGAGTCGATTTTCCACTTGATTGCGCTGTCACCTGGAGTGACGACAAGACAGAACGCGCGTATTGGTATCGTTTCTCCCAAGCACGCACCCTCTCCCGAAGCCTCCGCCAAGGAAACGCCGTCAGCATGAGTGGTAGTGGGGCGCGCCCTAGAGTCGCAACTAGACCAGTTGCAATACGCCGATTTTGCGCGTGGCACCACAGGGTCATGTCTGGCACGTTTTTGCAAAAAAGAAAAAAAGAAAAGGAAACCCTCTAAGCTGTCACTCCTCCTTGGATCGGAGCCCGGAGTGAAATATGTTGCTGTTGCGTTGTTCTTTACTCTCCTTCAATTCGTGATTCGCTGTTTCCCTTTTGTGACCCGTGCTCTTCCATTATGATGCAGAAAACGTGTACACCATAGGCATGTACACCATCCTCTAAAAGTACGTAGCAAAGTTTCAGAAAACTGCAACTGAAAACTCACATAAAACGGTTAAACCTATACGAGAAAGCTCACAAAGTACGGTTTGTTTCGGAATGTCGTTCTTTATAGTTAGACTCACAGTGACACAGGGCGGTTCTCGAAGCCAACGACAAAGGCTCCCGTCCGACGCGGGATCCCATGCAAAGGCTGCATCTGCACGCGAATATAACAACTGTTTTGAATTGCCTGTACATTATAAGACGCAACGTACCAAGCCGTCGATAACGTTATCGGGATACTTCATCTTCTTACGTTATTCTGGATGTACCCAAAAATAAAACATTTGTAGCTGTGAATGTTTTAACGGTCCGCTAGGAATGCCGGCGCACTTTATGGAGATAAATACAGCGCTCCGTTGCTGTATCCATCGTTGCATCCACTCCTATAGCTATCATGCAGGCTTTCTTTGTCTTCTTCTTCTTCTTTTACTCTCTCTCTCTCTCTCTTTTTACAAGATATGGGCTCGGAAACTTATACATCTTGATACTGTACTTTTATCTTACCCTTACGCAGCTTATAGCGTCAAGCGTGTTTACTGCGTTGTCAATTTGAAACGTCGCAGGTAGCAATATCAATAAGCGATCTAGATTTTGAAGATCTAGCAGCCTCCGGCTGACTGTGTAAGCCAAAGATGTGTTGCACGGGGTACGTGGATGAATCGATTGCTTTATGTTTAGCTTCAGTTTTGTACTTATGACTTATTCGAATATCTGCTCTGAAATATTTACGAGGACAAACACCGTGTTCCTTACTGTAGACGCCTGTTGTCTTGCAGTACAGCGACTGGAATCTAAAATGCTGTGACCCTCCGAGAACCTTCAGCAGCAAAGCGCTATTGAAAAGTGACGTTCCTGAAGAAGAACTGTTGTACAATGATACACAAAGCGGGGGGGGGGGGATTACTGAATTGGCTCGCCGTTACTGCAACACTGCTATATGGGGGGGGGGAGGGGTCGAAGTAGCTTGCTTTTGTTGGCCGCACTGAAGTGGGCATCGTCACGACTATAGCCACAAAAAGGAAAGTGGGAGAGGGGAGTTGTGGACTTCAAAGTGATGCATAGGCAGGATAACCGATATTGATGGGACGGAGGCACACTGTAGGTGAGAGGTGCACTAGAGTGGTCTTTCCGCTAGGCACTGCTATGTCCTTCGCACATGTACCAGCGAGCGGCCAATGGGAATGTTCTACGGCGCTGTTCCAGATCTGGCGCTGTTCAAGTTACAGATCCTACATTCTAGTACTTTTCAAAATTACAAAGGCCACAAGCCTTCAAGGTAACCTACAATAGAATAGAATAGAAGTACAAAGAAAAAAATGGAAACGTAGGTCGCACTGGTGCGACCAGCTGTTACAGGACGCCTTGACGTGTGAAAACACTGAATGATTTAAAAGATTATTTTATCGCGTATGTCCTTGAGGTAGTTCGCCAGGGCACACAGCGCAGGTTGCTTGTGTTGCTTTGGCCAGCTCCCCAGTACCTTCTCAACACTAAAAAGTCGGTTGTCAAGCTTCGGGAGGGCGATCTTCAGTGTTCGCCGAGTAGAGTCGAAGCGTCGGCAGGTGACCAGCACGTGCTCCGTGTTCACCACAGTTCCGCAAGTTCCGCAGTTCGGCGATCCAATGACACATATCTTATGAAGGAATGCTGCTGCGAACGGCACGTTGAGTCGCAATCGATGGATGACGGACTCTAACAGCCTTGGCATCTTCGATGGGAGGCAGTAAGTGCAGTTGGGGTCGATTCGCGCGAGGAACGAGTAATTCATGACGTCGCCTGTCCACATGGTTTTAGAGAGGCGATTACGTAAGGAGGCGAGCAAGTACTTTGCAACAGATTGCGTAAAGTAGATTTTATGAGTAGTTCTTTTATGGTGAGCAATTCGAGCAGCCTGGTCCGCCTTCTCATTTCCAGTGATACCGCAGTGCCCTGTGATCCACTGGATGGTGATGTTGTTACCCTTTGTTTCGGCAGAATTGTGTGCTGCGATAACACTGTAGACGACCGGCGCAAGTGAGGATGTCGTCGAACTTTGCATTGCTTTGAGGCCAGATTTTGAGCCAGAGAAAATAGCCCATGTAGTCGGGGTTTCTTTTGACGCTATGTGTACAAGAGCTTCCTCGATGGCGTAGAGCTCTGCAGCAGTTGAGGACGTCCTGTGAGACAGACGGATCGCACGGTGCTCTCCCGAGGACGGGATGACGAATGCGCATGCCGACGACTCTTGTGATGTGGACGCATCTGTAAATATCTGCTGGAGTTCGGAGTACTGAGCAACCACATCCCGTGCGAGCTGTATTACAATAGGCCCTGGAGTGTCCTTCTTTGACTTGAGGCCTGGCACCTATGGCGACACAGTAGGGAGTTTCAGCGTCCAATAGGGAATGGGAGCTGCAGACAGAGGCTTGAACCGAGGAATTTCTTGGAAGTAGGGCTCCAGAGCTTGGTGAATGCTCGACCTTGTTCGCGTACGAATCCAGCGGGCCAACGGGTGTTTGACATGTCGAGACACCAAACGTCTGTAATGCCTGAGGGATTCGGTCACTCGCAGAACAGATATAGGTGGCTCTCTAGCTTCAGCAATAGCTGCGCGGTTGGAGGTTGCTCGCGGGACGCCTAGGCACCCTCCTACAGTAACCTACAGTTTCGTTGTACCTTAATGTGTTGTACTGGCTGTCCACCAATGACCTGCGGTACGTATGACTCATCAGACATTAAAATGGCTTCGTCTTTTCGTTCGCGCCTAGCTGTGCCCAGGAATCTCCCTTTCATGGTGCGAAAACCTTCCGCTGGATCTTTCCTGTCTTCAAGAACTAAAATGTGGCGGAGGCTTACTGATCTGCGAATGTCCTCCTTTTGCTCCAAGACTCACCGCGAGCTCCGGCGTCCGTCGCCGTGCAAGAGCGCGCGTACCCTCCCGGTCCCCGCCGGACGTTGAAAGAGACCTTTTTGATTCCGTGTTAGCACCCTGGAGCAACTGTGGCCATGAGCAACGTACAGACGTGGACAGATGGAGAGAGGAGAGCAGGAAGGAGAGCGGGGACTGAGTGATTAGTATGCGTCCTGGGTCGACTTCAGGGGAACTCTGCCGTCACTCGCCTCGAAAGTATGCGGGGAAACCCAGAGAAACCCTCAGACAGCACAGCCGGCGGTAGGATTCGAACCCACCACCTCCCAGTCTTCAGCACGACCTTGGCTACCACCAACAAGCGGATACTATTATCCACTCAGCCATGGCGCTGCTTTGGCAGAGACCGCCAACAGGTGTGGTGAGGGGACGGAAATCCACCTTCGAGGAGCAATATGTTGCCAGGCGCCCGTCAGATTGCGCGCCGTACGGCGTCATACTTCTTAAAACCGGTCATTAATTTTGTTATACTTACGCGTCCCATAGCGAAACAATTATTTTGGGAGAATACTGTGTGAGACGCGTAGATTCCAGAGGCTGGGATTCGCTAGGATTCTGAAGACGCGAGATTTAGTCTGTAGTGGAACTTCCCCTGGATCTTCCATTGGAACCTCCCTTGGAACTTCCCCGCAATTCCGCGTCCTCTCAGAAAGATCCTGCCCATTATTATGAATGCATAGAGGCGTTGTTGTTGTTCGTTCCTCACGGGCGCTCAAAAGCACGCTGACACCAAGCCTACGATCTTGAACTTTCGTAGAGCGATCGTTATCATTATATGTAAAGTTAGCGCGCTCCAAAGCCGCTCTGATAGGCTCGCGCAAGAGCTCGTGGCGAATCACGAGCAAAAGTGATCCATTTAACGCGCGTTACGGGATAACGGCTCGCGTGGCTCAGTGCTTAGCGTGCTGGCCGTGTCACGTCGAGACTGGAAGGTACCCAGGTTCGAATCCCAGTGCCGGCTGTGCTGTCTGGGGTTTTTCCTGGGCTTTCCTCAGACGATTTCAGACATATGTCGGCACAGTTCCCTTAGAAGTCAGCCCAGTACGCACATTCACCCAGGGCAACAACGGCGGGCCCTTTCACCACCGAGTAAGAGCCCATTTTTCCCGTTTCTTGCAGTACCCCGCACGTATCAGCGCCCGTAGAGCCCAGTCAGTGACGCGCGCGCTTCACTGGATGTATTGTCCCTCCTCACGACACACGCGTTCGCCTCGGGGACATTGAAGTTTATCCGCTTAGACAAACACTCTGAACCGTATATGTAGCAGCATCTACACACTGTGCTGTACACTAGACCCATATGGATAGCAATTTGTTATCAATAGGAGTGCATGCACAAATAACACAGTTGGGAAAACGGGGGCTAGATGATGGAGGACGACGAATTGTTTGTTTTACCTATCCACACACAGTATAAAATGACGACATTTTGCGAGTCGATAGCCCCTTCAGATGCACATAGTAGGAATGGGATAGACAAGTACTTATCGTGCTTCGGCTACAGAGGTCAAGATCCGTTGAATTGCCTCTTGTGGATTTTCAAATTGCATGCGGCACACAGCATCATATATGTAAACCTCCTTCTGCAGCACAGGAGGAGGTTCATATAAAATCGAATCGCTATTAAAAAAAATACGGATGGCAAAACAAAAAGAAAACGTCCAGACAGTCAATGTATTACAAATGTTAAAGTGTCTATTGCCAATACAGAAGTGAAATTAGCTCTTGAAGCACGGCTGAGTACACCTCAAATGCAAACGTTCACGAATGAAATTACAGTGTTAAAATATGTGACGAAATTCTTGAGATAAGCGAGTGATTCGTATCTGTGATATGCTATATCAGTTACTTCCCGCATGTGACAAAAAAAACATTTACTTAGTGGTCCAACTGTAAAATGCTTTGCTGTAGAATGTTACGAGCCGTGGCTGTCGCCCTTGCGAAACGCAAGAGCACGGCTCCCGCCCAAGCTCAAAGAAAAATGCAACAGCCAGCACTACCCCCAAATAGAACGCACTAATAAACGGTCTACCTATTTTGAGCCGCGTGTGGAATTACTGAACTCCTGTTTCATGTGGTATAAGCTATCCGAGGACATCTAGTTCGTGTTCAGCACGAGTAATGTCCGGCATGAGCGTTGTGCCGGGCACGGAGTTGATGGTGATGTTGACGAAAAAAAAATGATAGGGGCACGAAGTGTTGATAACATCACCGTAAAGTTATCGTGCCTAAACCCGAACCAATGGCAGAGTGTATGACTCAGAATCTTATCCGTTGAATGGCGTGGCACATACGTTGTCTCGGAAGCCACATTAGCAACGGTCTACTAACTCTCGCTATTACTATGCTTACGACTGGGTAAGGTCGTCTTCGTGGCAACTGCGGACACTGCCCAGCGAACTGAAACCGTCCAACAATATCGAAAGAGTTTGTCGTAGATACATAATGAAGTGCGCATAAGGTACCTTGCGCGATCCAGAAATGGTAATCTGTACTATGTCCTACAGCCCAGAATTAAGGTACGCTAAAACCCCTAACTCAACGCGCTTTGCTCGGTGACTTAGTCACCCATTGACTCTACTTTATAAGTTGCTCGTTCATAAGTTTACTTTAACAATCATCTGGTACTGACGTCCTCTCCTGCACAGAGATCGAGCGAGGTAAATGCAGGATTGCTGGTGGACAAACTCTAGTATATAACTAGTGGACTAAACTGGTGTCGTGTTTTCTCTTCGTGTTCGCCCTTGGTCAGGCTTGTTTACTATGGAGTACTCTGCATAGAGTGCACAATATGGGTACTGTACGTACGTGTAATACCGTGTACGTGTGATTATTTCTGCTTTCTGTGCGAGCCATATAGACCTCGTCAGGAATGTTTTGCTATTCAATGTACGTAACGTACGTGCAGTTCTAATTTCAATTTGTAGTTTCCAATTTGTAATTCCAATTTGTAGTTGGTGCCAAGCTTGGTGATGATGTTCTCATTTATTCTTTCAAAGCGTTTCAAAGCGTCGAGGTTAGTGTAGTTTCCCTTTCTTTTATTAATAACGCGTCCTGGAGTAGCCAGTCCCGAGTGGCTCGAGATTACCATCTCCATTTTTTTCTTTTCAAATCAATCAATCAATCAATCAATTTGTAGTTTTGTCGATGATCTTTCAGGTAATCGACACTAACTTTACAAATATGAGCTGCAGGTAATACTATACACGCCAGGTTGTGCAAAAGAAGTTAGCTGATTACTAGCGGCAGATCAATAGATAAGTGCACACTTATTGACAGTGCACACAAGTAGAAAAACTATATATCATCTTCATTACTGGTATCATGTTTTCCGTCTTTTTCCTTTCTTTTTTTTATGTCTAAAAGTTGCATAATCAGGTAGGTCCTTACTGTGTTTTGCTTCTCCCCGCCCTTATGGATACGGTGACTTTTTTCTGTGTGTATGTGTGCTTTGAGGCTCAGGTCTTATAAACATGGACTGAATTTTGCTGTGTGTTCATGCTGTCTCCGAAATATATTTGTTACCTTACAACATTTTTTGTTTATTTTCTACAGATCGTACAGTACGCACTCGAATATAGTACGCGACGCAAATGAGTATGTCGCAAGTCTTTAACAGCGCATTATATGTGCGAGAACTGAAAAATTATATCAAGCGTAATTAGCCTCGGACGAGGTTCGCAGTCTAAGCCTCCAGAACATTCCACGCTCGGCGACACATTTCCGAGTTGAACACAAAACCAAAAACAAGGACAAAGAGGCTGTTTACCATGATAGCTCGCGGAGGCCCCGAAAGCAAACATCAAGATCATTTCGCCGTTCCGTAAAAATATCCGAGGTAGACGTGTGCAAAGCTTGCATCCAGAGCGGCCACGCCGAGGTAACCACAGAGTGTCGTGCGCAAAACTGCGGAGGCGCAGTAAACGACTTTCGAGCCTTCGCCACTGCAAATATCTCGGACAGCCAATCAAGAAATAGAACTGTCGTGACGTCGAGACCTGGCGCCATTTCCAAGGTCCCAATTTTAGATGGCGACCCCTTGGCTCTATATCAAGTACAACTCGTGTTTTGCTTTGCTGCAAGTGAGATAAAAGGCGGTAATCCTAGGAGCACGGCGGGCAGTGCTTGTGTTGATGTTAGAAGCCAATGATCGATGGAAAGGAATATTTTACGAAGGGCGCAATGAACGGAAGTGTTCGAAATTTACTTTTAGACTGCAATTAGGCCAAGCTATGCAAACACTGAACTGAGAAGCGATGCGGCGTTGCGGTACTGGGTTTCTGTGGGGGGACGTTAGTCATGCGTACAATTGGTGTGCGTGCGTTTTGCTGTGGCTGCGGAGATTTTTATGAGGGTGGTCACAGTGTACTGTATTAGATGATCGCACATTATGTCTTTCGAATATATCCTTCTGACTACATCGCAACCACTGGAATTTAATGGGCACTTATTATACTGAAGCGAGAGTGATGTGTGATTCAAGATTCAAATATGTGATGCCACGCTTAAGTCTGAAACCTTGCCCATTTATATTTACGAGGACATTGTTGTAGCGCCTTTCAGGCAGACATCAATGCAGAATTCAATGGTTAACTCTGATAGAAACAGCGGCACGGATGGAGAGAAGTCAAGTTCTCGGCGATCAAACAGCACTAAAAAAGTAGACACTGAAGGTTTTTGCATTTATTAAGAACACGGCTTATTAAAGCTTCAATGTCTATAATCTCGAGCAGACTTACACAACTTACCTCTAGCTCTTCCTAAAGCAAAGCGTACAGGAACGTCACAGGAAGGCATATTGCTCGTGTAAAACTGTGGAGCGCCGACCCTTATCTCCTTGAATGCAATATCAAACTACGGCAAACTCACACTGTAAAATCCCAGCAGAGTCACGCGGTCGATGACTCAGCCAGTGTAGCGGGACGTAAGGCAACTGTAAAGTGATGTACTTTGCATAAGGTATGTTCACGAAGACATTCTCATCTCAAAATAGAGTTGTTGCTGTTGTTGACATTTTACTTTTCTTCTTCTTCTTTTTCTTTTTTTTTTTTAGCGGTCACGATGTACCAGGTGGTGCTGATCCCAACGTTGCGGGTTAGAACCCGGTCGAGGACGGCAGCGGCTTGGTGGCAGGGTACAAGTTGCCTACAGGGGTTGCGACAGGTCGTCCGAGGTTATACCAGATAAACGTAAAAGACAGTTCTTTGCAGCGATGTGAACTCCCATTGAAAGTTTCACATCGATGAGGGTAATAGAAGCAAAGAAAACTGGCCCCGCGAATACCGAACATCATGGTGGCGGTAGTGGTGGTGGTGGTGGTGGTGTAATGATGGTGAAAGGGCTCGCCGTTGTCGGCCTCACAGATGTGGACAACGTCACGACTGACGCCCTGGGGAATGTGCGTCCTGGGCCGACTTCTAAGGGAACTGTGCCGACGTATGTCTGAATGCCCCTCTGAGGAAAACCCAGGAAAAAGCAGAGACAGCACAGCCGGCGCCGGGATTCGAACCCGTGCACCACGGGTAATTCATGCTGCTCTGATCCACAGCCCTCGCCGCCACCAGTGAGGCATCGCACGTGCTTACGGCTGCCAATGGGAATGGACGCAACTCTGAACTCTCTGACGCCCCCGCTACGCTCGCGAGAGTGTTCGGGGGGCTTGTATCTCGCTCAGTACGACACGTAGAAGAGTCATTCTTTTTCTCCTCAGTATTCTTGCGTGCAGTACCATGCGTACATGATGTAATAAACCACATCTATGAAAGTATCCCGACCCCTTTAAATCACGTCTTCAGTGCACGTACACGTTGAGTGCACGTTAATGAACCCTCAGGTGGGCAAAATTAATCCATAAATTAATTTATAGACCGATCACTGTGCTGTCGCCCATGATTGTACTAGTCTCTTCGCGGTATGGCAATAAAGCTTTCGATATATTTCAAGTATTGAGCGGGAAAACGGTTCTAGCTATGAATTTGGACGGCGTTACAATTTATCCCGTTATAAATCCCCGTTATAAGAGAGAGGTCGAGAGGATCGCGCGAAGGAGAAGCCCTTGGTGACCTACAAAATATCTGCAACCATACCATACGCAACCATCGTTGTACGAAAGATTGTTGTAAAAGAATTACGTAAATCTGTAAATGCCCGAGAGAGTGCGTATAGGAAACTGTAAATATCTAGTGGTTGGACTGCAGCACTCTTGTGATAGTGGTAGCGAGCGACACACTGTATTCGTGTATTCACCCTGTGTTCCCAAATTGGTAGTTGTTTATGGTTGTCAAATTTGGTCAGCATTTACAACTGCTGGTTCCCACGCAGCGGCCACTGGCCTCATCGCAATGTTGCCCTCGGCACGAGCGTTTTCTATGCAGTTAGGTGAAAACTCACGCGCTCTCTTCATTTTCTTTCTTATTTTCGTGTTATTTCATTTATGTGTTCTTTTTTAATCTGAAGTCCTTAGCTTTACTGGAGCTTTGTCTCAAAGTAAAGTCTCATTGTACCGGGATCTTTGTCTGCCACCCAACCACAGAGCACATATGCTGCGGGTAGCGGTAAAGTGCTACGAAATGCATCAGACGTACAGCTCCGGTCAACCTTAATAATAACACTGGGGGGGAAAATCCATTTCATTTCCCAAGCGCTATAGCAGTCATCCTTGGGGCACTAGGGGAATGTTAAATGAACAAAATGCTTGCGTTAAACTAACAGAATAATTTTGTTCAATTAAGATTTCCTCATGGCTCCAAAGGTTGTTGTAATCGCGCTCAGGAACGAGACCACATTTTTTTCCGGTGTTATTATTAAGGTTGACCGGAGCTGTACACATTATCCAGTCCTCTTCACACCGAGAAACTCAGTGACTCCCCTACCGTCTATCGTAGAGCTGTGTTCTACTCCCTGATCTCGTCACATTAAACGTGCTGGGATAGCCGGCATAGTGCAGAAGATGGGCCGCCCTTTTCATATTTATCTTTCTCTCAACCAGTCAACCAACGAGCCACCAGTAGGCGACATGATCCTCTTCTCCGAGTGGCGATGTGCTCTATACCCATAGCGACATACTGGCCCATGGGACGCCATCCTACACGCCAAGGTTAAATTATAGTGTCGTAACCGCTCTCCCGAGGAGTGTGTTTTCCTCGCTACCTACCTACGACACCCAATCATAGGCTGGCTCAGGTGACCTGCTTACATACGCCGAGCATTCGTATTTTGTACAGCGCCGCTGAACATTTTCTATAATACCCTTGGGGTCCTATTTTGGTCCGAAGCGGCGCTGTTATTCGCTTTCAATATTTAAGACAGCCAATTATGGGGCATTTCTTCTCCGTAAAGCAGGGCACCTAGAACTCGTACGAGCAACATCTACGGGCAAATCTGCGAGCAACAGGAATACTCAACCAAACAAATTCGACGAAGCTTCGCCAAGTACAAAACATACAAAGTGCTCGACAGCTTTTTTTTTTTTTTTTTGAAAGGTCGTGCTATTAAATCCTTTCCTGTCCTTCAGTCCAACACACACAAACACACACACACACACACATATATATATATATATATATAAAGATGATGATGATGAGAAGGGGCTGATAGCGGCCAACAGGGTGGGTGCTGCACCAGTGCCAATTGTAGACAATGAAAGATGATGGTGCTGGTGGTGTGGTGGTCAGTCCAAACAACATGACCTGTACATGCTTAGAAGAACAACACCAGCAGCTTAGTCAATCTCCATTTTATTTCTTCATGCGCGAAACCGAACCATGAGTGAGGGAATTTTCCAGTTAAATGCTTTAAAAAGTCACACGGTCAGGTTGTGCATTCTTCATATTATGGTTTTAGCAGGCCTGGTTTGACGCATGATATTGGTATCTAACAGATAAATATTGAGATTCAAAAATTGAGGTAGAGTCTACAAATTTAAACGGCCAGCTAACTAGCGTCAAACCGGCGAGGTTGCGTTGCCAATTCTCATTCTCTTTCTCGAAGCCGAGAGAGGAGGTTGCACACTCGACCACGCGCTTACCTGAGCGATCCTGGGGAACCCAATGCTCACTTAAGCTAGGTACGAACAATGCCAATCTAAAGGTAGAACGGAGGTTAAGTTAAATATACACCTCACGGGAGCACGCAACTCAATTAGATATAAACCCGGCAGCCTTTGTTAACAGTTTCGAAACAGACGGGGGAAGAATTACTTTCTCGACGCCCCTCCCACATATAATCATAGTGCACGTAATAAAAGGTCAAGGCATATTCGACCCTCGACTCATCGCTTAGCTAAATGCGGGTAACTATAAGTTGATTAATGCCTGTGGGCGAGCATGCTGAACGTCTGTTCGTTACGTGTGCTCTGTCCGTTGCTCGGGCACACATAATCTAACTGAACAAACGTTCAGCCTTTTGCTGTGAGGTTTGCGCGGTGCATAGCTATACGTGGGAATAAAATGAGATACTGGGCTATAATTGAAACGGGGGGCTCCGGACGGCAACCTTGCATACTCCCTCTTATCGGCACTAATTAAATGAAGAACTCTATACGTCATAGTTTCGTTTTCATTGCACGTCGCATTGGTAGAGAAGCAATTTCACCTGATCGGATGGTGTATGATTTTACAAAAGTTGATAAAGATAATTTGTGGTTTCACGTTACGAGACAATTATAATCTGAGCGACGACGCATAAGTCGATCTTGCCCAGCACATGGCACACCGTACTTAACGTTCCTCGCGGAAGACGGCGTAACTGAGCTTACGCAACTTGTTCCCTACGGAGTTCACTGGTATCCTCGGTAGGGATCGAACCCACGTACGATCCTGGAATCAGTCTAGGCGGACGGCACGCTAAGATTTCATAAATGGATAATTAAATTACTTCGATTCATGAACTGACAAGTGTTCAGAAATGTGTTGCGCCTTTTACGTCTATAGCAGAGCATTAACTTATTCTGCGCGTCACCTTAAAACTCGTATCACTGCGCGGGCTAGTTAAATTCTGTCTCCAACATCTCAGTTCAGGGTACGTGAACCTTCGTATCTCGTAATCATATTTTCTTTATCGTGCCTCGTAATCATAAAGTTTTGGCAGTATAGAATAGAAGGTAGGCATGATTCATGCGCGACTCGGCAACACGTCTGCGTTGCTTCTAAGAACATTTCATGCTCTATCGGCCATAATACGATCGTGTGCCCGTGCTTTCCGCGGATCGCCGTTAAGGCAGAGGTCTAGGTAGCTCCACTATACTCTGAAGGCCCTAAATAGTATAGCCGTTATACATAAAACAATACTAGTGCTTGGTCATACAGCAGTTTTATCACTGTTTATCACTTCGACTGCATTTTATATGAGAAGCTTCCCTATTTGATCGACGTACGGAATGAAGATGTTTGAGTATACGTACACATGAAAAGGTACAGAGTTCGTCGACACGATACGCCGTTTGTCTCGATTTCTGCTAAAGCTATATGGGAGTGTGTACTGGGATCGGATGGGATCGGATGCATGGCTATTTCAGGCAATAGCGACACAGTGATTTCCCCAGAAATTCCCTGCTGGGGGGAGGGGGGGCGAGCTTTCAAAGGGGGGGGGGGTCATGCTTGGTGAAGGTTCCACTTAAGGAATTTTTCTTAGACACGGAAAGAATCGTGGCACAATGGTGACATATCTGCACAGCTTTCCCGGTTTATTCGTGCATGTTATTACTTTAGAACACAGTACATTAGAATAGAGATTCATTGTGAACGGTAGTTCAACATTAAGATGCATAATCACACGACCAACAAAGAAAAGAGACTAGCATCTTGCCAATGCACACCTAGCAACCAACGGTGAAAACCTTAGAATGCCTCGCTTGATTGAGTTGGGCGCAAATGGCTATTGATGATCCACATTATGGGACTTCCTCTCCGCTGCGTTCTACGCAGACATTTTTCGTGTTTCGAACAAAGCCTGCTTACTTGCGTTGCATTATGACGTGGGGTATATGTAATGCGTAGTAACACCTACACAAGCGTCATACGTATACCACGGGATAGGACATCGGCACGGCGCAGATGATTTTATATGTTTAGATATGACAGCTAATGAACGCAGAATATTGGATTATCTGACATAAACATTCCATTACTCCAATACAAGCTTATTATGCGAGACGCATGCGGCACCAGCATTTTGTTGCATACATTTTGTCCGCGTGTCCCCATCGCGTTCTTTGTAGATGGGTACTTTGTGTTGGTAACCAGATCAAAGAACTAATTATCTTACGTAGCAATCGTACTTTAATTCCTTCTGCACGGAGTACACAGACACAAAAGACTCCTATACACAGTGGAGCTACAGCCATTCCCTCTTTACAGCATGTGCCTCTAATAAGATGGACCCGACGCGCCTCTCCCATTCAATCTATATTCTCCAATGAGCCGTGACTCACGGGGCGAAGAAAGGATACGAAGCCAACTTACGTTGGGGGATCACAATTCGAAGTGCCTCTCTGTCTCGTATCACAATTGTGCAGATGACGCGGGTCTTTTCAGGCACACACGCCGATCGAATAGGATAATGTTCTTTGCGCGGAAGTCCTGAAGTCCCACTGCAGGCCCTCTTTCTCTCTTTCCTCCTCTTCTGTCTCACCTGAAGCCCTTCTCGCTTCGGACGTTTCCCTTCCCCGCAACCGTCTCCGATCGTGCGTGCACGCACACCCGGAGAATGTGGTGTGTTGTAGCCTAGCCGGCACGCCATCTCTGATTAAACGACGACTTTGGCGGCAATTACTTTGAGGTTGTCTCTGATCGGCCGCGCCAACGTCAAGGTTAAGGTTACGGTTTTCATTACGCCATCCTTCGATGGACAGGCTTTCCTTTCTTGACGAAGAATTAACGTGCTTCCGATCCGTTATGCGGCTGGCACTTTCATGCAACGTTTCGCCATTACGGTTTGGTGTTTGGTCAAATTAACTAAATTAATCTAGTTAGCATGTGATTAAGTTCATTAAGGTAATGTTAAATTAATGTAACTATGTACTGCATAAGTGTCACAAAACAGGCATACACCTGCGGTTTTCAACAAATCAGGGGCGAGAACGATGTCATCCGGGATGATGGTGGGCTAGGAGGTGCTATGCCGTGAAGTTCTGCTTATAAGAGTGCGGATCTCGACGGACTCGAGCACGAAGCAAAAATTACGAAGCATTACGTGTAGTTGTTTTCTGCAGTATCTGGGACAAAACTGAAGACGCCATTGAGATGGTCTTGGAAAGCAAAGTTTATTGACGTTGCACCTATCCAATTCACTGATTCATGTCTTGAAACTAATTAAATTAAATAAGAACATTAATCAAACCGTCGTTGACCTCGAACAGTACAAAATACCGAACTTTTGATGGACCGACATTCGTCCAAAGCGTACCCAAGTGTATATATTTTGTGTATTAAGCGGGAGTTGACATATGTCATGGGTAACCGCGTGATTTTTACTACACATAATATCAAATGCATACCTGGCAGTGAAAGCATGAACAAGTGCCGCAATGAAAAGAAAAGGAAGTTATTTCCTAGAAGGCGTTTGCTTCCAATAATCCTAACACTTTGTGACACTTTTGCAACAAGGAATACAATTTTGAAGTTCATTTAACAGCGGTCCAGGGGAAAAAAGAAAACTTATTAGCATCAATATTTGAATGTGTAGCAAATACGTAGCAACCGCGGTGGATTCGAGATTGGGGTAAACTGCTTAACTGAGCATAATTTGTGCTATCAAGCTTGAAGTAACAATTTATCACCTGAAGAAGTATTTTAACACTGAACGTTAAGTAGTAGAATCGACAGTCTTCCGGTGAATACTCTCTAGGAGGTTTACATTTGGAACAAACGGGTAGTGATCAATACCACGCCAATACGTCTTCGGGATTGATCTCACTGTGGTGCTGGCAGGTAGTTTGAAGAGAGGAAAAAAAAAACAGTTCGTCATTTGTCAACTGACGTCGGCAGGGCCAGCCACGCGAGCCCAGGCAGAACCAAAGCATGGCTTCCTGTGCCTCCGATGGCGAAAGTTATTTAAGGAGGCGTCTTCTCCTTCGATGACGTCCCGTCGTTGCATGTGCATTCGAGCGGACGCATTCCGTTAGGCTGAGTCTGACAGGCTCATGCCTGATGCGCGCTGCGATCCCGATGGAATCCATATCGAGATGTGCGCATACTCTTGCACCCGGACTAACATTCGGGCGCTGAACCCGTGTCTGACGAAACCTTTAAACAAAGGAAGACGCTAAAATTTCGGACCTAGTTTTTTGTATTTCCTCTTATAGCCAGGGCTACGTGTTACTAAAAAAAAACAAAACTGTAATATGCATATTTGACTACAGGCGAGACGGGTGCCCACATGCGTGGTTCACGCCTTTTTGAGTATATTATACGTTTTAAATAAATGCTAAAATGTACGCAAAACCAGCAGCTAGAAGAAAAAAATTACAGGACGCTTACGATTGTGTAACGCGAATTTCAGCGGTAGCTTTTGTGTGTGGATGTTGACACTTTTATTGCTGATATATGCACAACTGCTTTAGAGTGACGAGTACTGCCTTGTGATCTGTGAAGTGAGCGGTGATGTGTAGAGCTGGGATTAGTGGGACAAAAATATTACTAAAATCGGGTCAAAAGCGGGACAGGAAACGTTGAAAAAGCGGGACACTTTCCGGGAACACGTACCCATCACTGAGTATGTCAAAACTGCTTTTATTAGCTTTACATTATTTTAACTTGTTTTGCATCACCGAAACCGACAGTCAACAGACAGAAGAAGAAGACAGAGAAGAAGCGGAGGGGGGGGTGGGATATGTTTATTAAGAAAAAAGAAAGGAAAGGTCAGCCAAAAAAAAGCGGGACACTTTTAGGGGGACAACGTACCCATCACTGAGTATGTCAAAACTGTTTTTATTAGCTTTACACTGTTTTAACTTGTTTTGCATCACCTAAACCGACAGTCAACAGACAGAAGAAGAAGACAGAGAAGAAGCGGAGCGGGGGGGATACGTTTATTAAGAAAAAAGAAAGGAAAGGTCAGCCAAACGGAGGTCGGCTTGCTATTCCAAAACAAAATTGAACATGGGGGAAGAAAAGAAAAGGAAAATAAGAAAAGAAAGGAAAAGAAAAGAAAAGGGGAAGACAAAGAAGAAAAGAAAAGTAAGGAAGAAGCGGAGGGTTTTGTGATACAGCCACAGCGATTTCTCGAGACCCCCCCCCCCCCCCCCCCCCCTGCAAAATGCAAACACGAACGCGCGGTAGGAAACCGTCAGTCATTGTAAAGAGAAAGTACTGGAGGCAGAAACTTACAGCTAACTCTGGCAGAAACACAGCTGAAAGTATATTGCGTGCTCGAGCACAAGTTATAGGTAAAATGTTATTAAATTACATCAACAGAAACGCATTTCCGAAAGTATTTTGACACTGCAGTTAATCACCCTTGAAGAAATTAATTACTGTTATTTAATTACTTGCAATTAATTACTGCACGTCTCTGGTTTTGCATTTGCTCTTGCTGGCTCACTCTACAAAACAGACTTTCACAGCATAGCACGCTGTGCGCCAACCGTTGCCACGAATGATAGGGTTATCGCTTTTGATTCGAAGAGAGAAGGGGGCGTACGACTTTTTGTCTCAATTTGAATATATGATAACTTACACAAAAGGGCGTACGACACCATCTGTCCGTAAAATAAGTAAACCGAAACCAATTAACTACTACAACAAATGACCCGCTTTGGTAGCAGATTTATCTCTACCATCTCTAAGGTCCCAACGGTGTCGACGGCGACCTGCTTTAGAAGTTACGTTTTTTCACGAAACTCATTTGAATTTTTATTTAAATAATGAGCGCCTCCCGCTCATTCACACGGTGCGTAGGCTGTAGGCGGCATCGGACAGATACGTGTAAAAAAGAAAGTTCTTCAATTAGTGCACCGGTTCGCGAATTATTTAGCCCGGGGATTTAACTGAGACACCCGATATATTACAATGTATCCACCGCAAATTTTTGACTTACTTGAGAGGTAACTGGGGCAGATTTACACGTAAGGTGTGTCAGCCTAAGTCAGCCTGTCGAATAGGTCACCGCACGATTTCCGTTGTCCTGGGTACCAAAGCGATCGGCGGTACCATAACATTTATTTATTTATTTCATTTGCCCGCCAATGCCGGACAATGCCTTCATGATGTGGTCTGCTGTTGCCTTTCGAAAAGAGTTCAGTAAAGTACAGTACACGCGGTACAGGTTACCCAGCTAAAAACGCGAAGCTAATGATAAGACTGCCCGGGAAATGAAGCCGGATACGTTTCCTGTGTGTATATAGACGCCGTACAATGTTCTCGATTGTGGGGGGAATTCCACCTTTTGTTCTCTCGGGAATCTCGTGGAAGCAAAATAACAACGCCTAATCAATCGTCCGTTCGTTTAACAAACGAAAAATTCTCGAACTTCACAGAGGCTCTGTTCGGAGTAGCAGCCGTGGAAACTCTATGCTAAAAATAAGCGGGACCTGAACGAAACAAACTTTTCCCGAGCGTCAGCTCTGCGAGGTCACGGTATAGACGATCTATTTGTGACTTGACAACCCAACAAATACTTATTTCCTTTCTAGATGACATAAATCCCCCGTAGCCTTCGCGGCTCATGTCTCCCAAATCTATAAAAAGCACGGAAGGCGTTTCGAAGGCCCTTCGTTCGCGCTGACTATTAGGGTTGGGCGATATGGCCCGACGGCAAGTGAAATTGAAAAGCGGTAGGGAAAAGTGTCCCAAAAAGGCGCACTCCTCCCATTTTCTACATGTCGTTAGAGAGAACGATGTCATTACTGAATTATGATTGGCTAGAGAGGAGCGTGTTATAGATGAAGCATCCCACTGGCACGGTCTCCGAGAGACGCGTGAGAACCAGGAACCAATGGGGCTTTCATGAAACGGGGCTTGCGTGGAGACCTTTATGAAGTGCTTGCTAAAGCTTGTGAACATTTATATATAGTTTCCACTAGCTAAGACTTCTACTTGGAAGGACATATCGATCAACTGACCTCAATCACCCCAATCCTCGTCATCTCATTTCTGTCACATGGCAACTACATGTAGTTGTTGTGCGAGTTTGTGTTTAAACATATTTCGGTTCTCCTTTTTTGCGAGTTAATTTAGACAAGAGTTAGAACGGGCACTTGTTTGGCTGGCCATGACAGCTCGGGGATTCCAGAATTTACTGCCTCCAGATGTTGTGTAAGACGCGTTGGACGGACAGTCCGAGTAAAGAAACCGGACACTTCGACGCAACTATGTGTGTGTACTCCGGGTTGTTCTCGACCCCCTGCGGCGAGACTAGGCATGCCATTTTCGGTGCCACGTCTTTTCGTACAGAACTTTGTTGTAGCACCCGAGAGCTGGGAATTGTCTCAGCTCACTGACGTTTGGAAAGTGATAAGTAAATTATCGTTTTTTATGCAAAGCGGCAGGTCGTGTTGTGTGACAGGGGCGTGAAGACCCTTTTTCCCGCCCAAGAAAAGAGGGATACCCCGTGAAATAAGTTTTGGAAGCCCCGTTTAACGAGGTTATATAAGGATATAGTTGGAAGAAATTGGGGGAGTTCGGTGGTCGTTTTGTAAGAGAGAAGTAAGACTACGCGAACGGGATAGCAGCGGTTTTCGCGCCGGGGAAGTTTGGGAAGAGTAGCGGCGGCACTGGTTTCTGTCGGTACGGTTCGACAATCGGCTGAAGTATCGAATGCACGTTGCTGCATAGGAAGCAGTTAATTTGTGTGAAGTGTGCAAGAGTGTGTGCCACGGTGTGACGTATGTCGAGGGAAACGCAGAAGACACGCCGCCACAACAAGAAGAAGAAGTCTCAGGCTCTTCGAAGTTTCTACGGACTTCCCCACCCCTATACAGCTATAGGTGATTTCGATGAGACTGGCGTAGTGCATTTTGTCGGGTAGCCTGTATAATGGTTTTGATTGTGATCTTAAGACGCAGAGATACATTTTGTGCATTTTGTTGGGTGCCCGTGTAACGAGTGTGATTTCAAGTTCATTGAGCAGAGAGTATCGTTAGGCAAGTTTGTAGGATCGCAGAGGTGGAATGTTTTAGCGTGTGACATAACTCCATTTTTCTGGTTGCCGTGAACCGTTCAGTAAAAGTGCAAGTTTCATTGTTTGTTTAAAGTGAGTCCGAGTTCATTCATTACCGCGCTGGCCACAGTCCCCCCACTAGCCGGGTCCGAATCTATACATTGATCACGGGTGTAGGTTTCTTCCACTAATTCCGACCCGAGCCCGTGACAATTTCATCTTCCAGCCACAGTCGCATGACACTGCCCACAACTGTGTAGCCATAAACTGCAAGCTTTACCTCCACCATCACCTTTGTCACCAACACCATTACTTCCACCACCATGACCGCCAACTGTTCTCAAGCTTTATCCCACCTCATCTGATCTCGCCTACAGTCGTGAAGCTGCCACCACGAGTGAAGGCAAGAACTGCAAACCTGTCTACCGACATTACCGCCATGTAATTTTTCAAGTGAATACAACGTCACCACATCATTTCAATGGCACTAAAGCCCTCAATCATATATTAAACATAAAACTACGTCTCGAAACAGAGGGAACGGATAGAGAACAGCCGACAGGCTCATGTGCGCGGCGAAGGAAAAGGTTTGTCAAAATCTGCTGCCCTTCCTGTACTACTATGCCTCTCATATAAATCAAATTTGAAGGCGCCCGTTGCACGCAGTGGATACGACCTTTTGCCCGCCAATGCACGTACCATGTAAAAAAAGAATAACATTTAAACTTTCTTTGAGTGACGGCGTCGGAACAGCGCTGCTGGCGTGCACCGTCTCTTTCGTGCCTGGTTCTACGTAAGCAAAAGAAGACAAGAAAGAACAAAGCGCACCTTTCAAAATTAACGAAACTAAAAAGCCAATAAACGCGGTTATGGTGGGCCTCGCTAACCGTCAAACGTCAAGCTCTTTAATAATGATTACGTCCTGAGCGTTAATATGTCTGGACATCAATTAAGAAATGTTTCCCGTCGGTTCGCAAAGTCCAGCGTCTGCAGACCGAAGGAGATGACCGCCACGTACCTCCTCAGTGATTCGCAAGCACGACGCCACTAATCTGTCTAATATTGGTTAAAGCGACCTGAACGGTTACCCTAAAGTTGATGATAAAATTATCTGCAGTGCCTACACTTTTAAAAATGAGGGGGGGGGGGGGGGTGTCGAGGTAGCTTGCCGTTGTTGGCCGCACTCAAGTGGGCATCAAAATGAACTTCATCACATAGCACGCTCCTACCCAACTATCATCCCGAATGACAACGTTCTCGCCCCTGATTTGTTGGAGGCGGAGCCTATTCTGTGCCGTTCATAATGGCACAAAATAGTCTCCGCCTCCCGTTTTCAACAAATCTAGAGCAAGAACGTTGTCATTCGGGATTATGGTTGACTACTAGCGTGCTATGTGGTGAAGTTCATTTTTAAGAGTGTACGATTATGGTCACTAATGAAGCGGTAAGCATGTATTCCTTTCCTTCAATTTTTTATCGGCGCATGTCTGACTAACGCTATCTAGGGCACGATCTTCAACTTGTCGTTTATAACGGGCGTTAAACACATCACTTCACACGTGATTCGCCATGAGCTCTTGCACGAAGGCCAGTGGCAACGTTCATTTGAAATCCCGGTCTGCCTAAACGCTTTTCACACGCCGCCGTGTGACGTTTCGACCGTCTTTGCATCTCCGATACGATACCCGCTACGGCGTTGGTCTCATCGTGCATGCGCGACGCTAACGGAGTTTCGCTAGCGTATCGCCGGTACGGATCTCCACGAGGAATAGCCGTGCGATACCGTGTTATCGAAGACGTCACGCGGGTTGCGGGACTCCGCGAGGAGAAGAAGGAGAAGACGAGTCCAACTACGCGAGAAGCAAGATGGCGGTGCGGACTCCCGTAGCATTTTAATGCTGCTCAAGGTGATTGCGAGTAACCCTTCGTGGGTGCAACGAAATGGATCGTAATAACAGAACTCATCAACAGCGTAACATCGAAAGGCTTCACGTTTCAGGGTTCGGGATTTGCCATGCGGGAGCGCTACGACGTTAATTAACCGTACCGTCTCCTTCCACGGTGTACTAAAACGTCAACAGCGTCAGTCTCCCGTATCGTGATATCGTTTCGGATTATCGTACCGTGTACCGTACCGTGACGTTAAAAAGTGGCTTACTAAAACTCATTATTAACGCTAACGCTTGCTGCGTGAGAGTTCAAGATTGGGGCCCTAGATACGGAAGGCCTTCTTGATGCCTTCTCTCACTCCTTCGTAGGTAGACGTGCGAAGTCAGAGTGTCAGCCAATCGCCGCAGACGATTTGAACCACATACTTTCTGTGACTAACCAGTGGCTGCCCATGCGGCCGATGGCGGCACGTCTCCATAGCTGCGGCCGTTAAAAAGCACGGTCGTGATAGGCATACTCTTACTTATGTTGCGTCACGTCCAATCAGCCTTCATTCCTGGGTGGTGTTCGGTGGGCCCAAGTTTACTTTGCTATTTTCTTCTTTTTCCTGGTTGTGGTGTGTTGTTGTCGAGCGGTTTGTATGCCAATGCGCATGCTGTGCGGCGGGTTTCGGGGCGAGGGGTCGTCCGTCTTGGGCAGACTTCGCAGGGAGCGCTGCCCGCATTTCCCTCAGAGCGATTTAGAAAACGCCAGGGAAAACATCCAGAGAGCACAGCTGGTGCCGAGGCTCGAACTCAGTACGGTTGCCACCAGGCCGGTTATTTGTTGCTTGTGCCGGCAATACCGACACCGTTTCGTCGGTATTTTACCACAGAAGGCGTGGAGAACTTTCGACAAATTCCCTGAGCCTCTCAAGGGAATTGGGAATGGCGAATGGGTCCAACTGAGCTGCGCGTGCGCCATAATTTCAACTGAGTACTCTTACGAAGCGTTCTACCGGCTCGTGAAAAAAAAGGAAAGAAAAAACGACCGCCTTTAGGTGCTTGTCGCTTAAAAATAAATTATATGTGGTGGTGCTCTCGCTCTCTTGTTGCCCAGCCTTGTTCTGTATGTATGTTGTTCAAACGGTTCAACAGTTCAAACGGAACAAACGGTATGTATTTTTCCACGCTGCTGAATGAGCGTTTTCTCTTTCACCCTATCGTATTCTCTCTCTCTCTCTCTCTCTCTCTCTCTCTCTCTCACTCTCTTTCTATTTCCGTCACCCGAACCTCTCCCCCTTTTTCCTATCTCAGCCGGCATTCTTCACGATGAAAGGTGGCAACCTAGTTCGAATACGTGCCACCCTGTCTCGGCGTGAAAAAGAGTTACTCACACAGCCACATGTGATTTGGTCCTTTGCATGAATATTCCGTGATACTCTGAATGGTGATGATCTCGTTGTGGTTGCAGCGAAAGCAAAGAAACGCAGATGGATGCAGAAATAAAAATCTACTTCCAATTAATTAAAGGGGCACTAAAATGCAAAAACAAGTTGACTTCAAATTACATTACACGCTATGTTAATTTCGTACTCGTCATCATAATTCAAAACTTTGATTGCGTTACGAGGCTACAATCAAACTGATACCGGACTCTTTCTTGCTTCGACGCTAAGCAAAGAACGTCGTCTTTCAGCTCATGCATCGATGTTCTTAGTCCATGCTGCACGTGCCACGCTATGCAGCAGTCCCGGTGAAAAACAGTGCGCGTTGAGAAGCGGTCTGGTGTCGCCGTCCGAGGGACGTGAAGATAAGTGTTGTCAGTGGAACATTCGCGAGAACTGTTGTGGCTACAATTCAGTCAATCAGTATTGGAAAATGCAACAGTGCGCATCATGCCGCATATACGGAACACTATACGATCGGACCCGTTCCAAATCCACACGCACACGATAGGCATGCGCGCACTTCTCCTGCTGTCTTATTGGATGCCGCCGATCTTTGCCCCAGGGGGATTCCATTCGTTGCCGCAAAAGACGGCTCTATTTTCGTTGCGTTTTTCTTCTAAACGGTAGCGTTGTGTGAACTACTTTTGTTTGAATTGCACTAATTGAAACACGGACTTTCATTTCAGAGCAAGTTGTTTTTGCATTTTAGTGCCCCTTTAATTAAAACAACGTCGGACTGAACGTTGCCGCGAACGAAAAAGAGCGCCAGCAACACAGATATCATTACATTTACAAATATTGTCAGCGAAATATAAATTGGTAGAGGAAAAGTATGAAATGGGAAAAAAGGAAATAAATGCCATGAACTTTTCGAACCTTTGTTTGTTCGTTTTATTTTATTTTTTTACACGTACTATAAAATATATATACAAAATTACGTAGTATCTCATCGACCGCGACGCGTGTCAAGTGTGAACGGGTTAAGTGAAACGCGTGGCTGCTTCAGCAGCAATAGCGTCTCTGCTTGGAGTCGTCCAAAACTAATCAGCAGGATGTAATGGGCATCTACTAGAAGCGCAAAATATCGAACAAGTACGTTTCGTTTATACTTACACTTTCTTAAACACTGAATATTGGCTTGAAGTTTATATGTTGAAAAATCTCAACTGAGCATCAGAGTACCATTCTCTCATTGGAAGGCAGTGAATTGGAAGTGAGGTCAACGTCGGCAAGCTAGTATACAGCTTGGGACAAAAGTTTACGGAACACCGGGGTGTCGCTAAGACACTTAATTGGCTAAGTATCACAAGCAAAGACAACTAAGAATCCTATCTGCACCGCGCACTTGGCAACGTGGCGACTGGGAACGAAGATAGTTCTCCGAAAAACAGTATTTGGCCTCCCTTCCTTCGTGTCAGAAGTTATCAAATTCGTGATAAAATATTGGAGTACAACTTTTCATTTGGCTTTCATTTCTTCAAACGGTTTATCGTTGTTGTTTTTGCTACCTCTCTACTGCAAGGGTACGCTGTTGGTGCGAGAGGGAAAAGCGAATGAGTTCGCCGAACTCAGTCGCTGGGCGAATATCATTCGCATGTACTGCCATTTGATTTCACCGTGAGACACAAAACGAATGTGATTCAGTGCGAATGTCATTCGCTGGGAATGACATTCAATTTGCCGTGTGACAGGGGTATTATTCGATCTCTTCCTAATAGCTAGTAGGGGCCCAAGCAGCACAACATCTTTGCCCAATATTGGACCAATATGTTTTGCTGCTTGGGGGAACACTACGATGAAAAATACGTCGCTGCCGTGTTCCGTAAACTTTTGTCCCAAGGTGCACAACACCAGCCCCACCAACACCACTGAATGCTATTCGCAATCAAAAGCGAAGCTCTCAATTCGCTTTAAAAAGCAAGACAGAGAGGGAAGAACTTTGAAGGAACGATCCATTTAACGCTGACATCTTTCCGCAATGCATAATAACGTCCACGCTACAACAATTTCAACTGGCTTGAGCTAAAACGTGTTTGCATTAAAAGAATTCCGATGTCCCCCATTAAGCACAAGCTGTTTCCGCAAACAAACCTTTTGGGTTTGATGTGAGTCGGGAATCGCCGGTCGAAATGCGCACTTTCTATCGCGACGACAGGCGAAGAAATCGAGTTGGACGTTGCAGAGAGTGGTCTATATGGGCTACATGCTTGCGAAGTCCAATGGACGTCCTCTAATCTCCGTCTCGCCTGTTGAAATATGGCCATTTTAAAACCCTGCCCAGCCGCTACAATCCCTTGACGTTCATATGAAAGTAAAGTCGAACAGCAGATTACTTCCCTCTGGACGCAGACGATTGATGCTACCGCATTAGTCTCATCACATATTACACATATGACGTCAAGTGAAGGCACATGTTGCACAATGGAGCTGCAATGGTGAAAAAAGCAATGAAGGACTCTCAAGGGGTTTTGGTACTTTGTGGAATGTTATAAGGCTTCCTTTCTAAGGGTAAATGGAAATGGAGAATGATCTTTCCTTGCTTCTTCAGGAGCATAATGGACAAAAAAAGTCGACCTGTCATTCACATAAAACACAAATAAATGGCTACTGCTTTACTTAACTATAGCACAGACTCTGCAATTATACAGTAAATTTTTGACACCTTTCAGTGTGTAAAATGCGTGTTTTTTTGTTTTGTTTTTTAGATAAACACGCTTTTTTTATTCTGCAGGCTCAACTGCAACGTGCATTAACATTGTTGAAAAGCTGTTCATAAAACGCCCATCTGAAACAGTGTTTTAGACCGAATACACCCCCTGAATGGTGCTTTTTGTAGACTGCATCATTCGGAATTGTGTTTTACGAAACACCCTTCCGTACGGTGTGAAACTTACACACGCGCGTTCTGGGCGTTCTGTGACGTCTCAGTGTGTGTGCAATTGTTTGTCAGAATCATCACCACCCCTAATCACCATCATCATCATCATCCCTCTTCACTGGCATCATCATTACAGGAATTTTCCACCAAAGTAACTGGTGCAAGTGATGTGGAGTTGCGTGCCTCACACTAGTGATGCCAAAATCCCCATTTTATTTTTTTTCTTAAAATCAAATCAAATCAAATCATTACACCACAGAGGAAAGTTCCGTTTAAAAAAAAATTCACCCCAAAGGTGTAAAAAGGCATTCACTGTGTTGTGACACTTCCAAGTTGTGCCGGCCAAAGACGATTATTTACGTCAATGTGAACCTCAGTTCCAAGTCTTACAGCGATAGGGGTAGGGGCTAGTAGAGATAGGGGTGATAGATCCGCAGAAAATCGGCCCCGCCGATACCGAAGGTCATCCGGCCTCGACATTACGACAGGCATCTGTGTGTGAGGTGGCAGCAGGAGTGGTCAGGTGCGTTCGAGAACCAATTAGATTTGCTCCTCAGACATCATACCTCGACACGGAAGTTTGTTCAAAGGGTCGTATCTCGCCGAGTACGACAGGAAGATATAGGCTAAGACGCTGTATTCGATTCGGAAATCGAATCCAATGTAGAATTATTCGCTTCGGTATTTGAGACATTCGAATATTCGCATATGTTTACTTATTTCCTCAGAACTGGGGTGTGTAGTACTAGTAATGGATGATGTAATGCACCATATCTATCAAAGTGTCAACCTTTTTTATGTGTACGTGCCGCCATTATCGGCGATGCCAGTCTTAAGTATACCATCTTTCTGCGAATAACATCCCTTGATTTTCTTTGGATAGTCTTAGCAAATGTCGGCGCTGTTCTCTATGAAGTCGGCCCATCTCCCCATCTGAGAAGCATGTGGCTATAACAGGGCAGACAAGCAGCTCAGTGAAAAGCACGTTGTCACCTTCTGAAGTTGCATACATGTCAATAGAGTGAATCGCATAACGACGCTAGGAACATAATAAATACGCATCTGCTTGTCATGCCTATCATCGGTACAATGTACCGCTCTCTTATGTGTTGAACTCAGACCCTGATTGATTGGTTAAATGATTGGTAAAAGAAAAAAGTAGAGTAAAATGGAGTGTGTGTGATGTTAACTTCAACCCTGGTGTTTTAGATTTAACTTGGTGACATTTTGGAGCTCAGTCTGGGAGTTCGTCCAGGCGCAGTGAGTTCTTTCCTTTTTTTTTTTTATCGTTCTTCTAACTTTCATGCTTCTAGCTTCCAACTAAATTACCCCCTTCGTTCCTCCTCCTTTTTTTTAAACTGGTTATCGAAAATGACAGACCGGCATGAAGGTACATTGCTAAGACTACTGTTCAGTTGCTTCTGCTCTCCAATAATACTAGAAGCCCTTCGGGAACACTGTCTGTGTTTTGTCCAACGTACGTGCACATCATTCCGGTTGCCGCAGGGAAAACGTCTACATGTTGATGTTAGCGACATGGACTGAGCAAGAGAAACGAACCTCATCACAAGCCGCACAGCGGGGCTTGAGTGTCTCCGCATAGTGTCGCTCGCAGTAGAGACGACCGTCTTTGGCGCAGTAGGTGAGGTCCACCAGGAGTTCCCCGCACACGAAACATGTGAAGCATGCTGGATGCCAGGCTGCCAGCTCGCCGAACTTTGGGGCAATGACAGCAACTTCTCCTTTCGGTAGAGCTCCGCTGCACTTGAGGCAGTCCTGTAAAATTGGTAATATCGAGGGCAACCATGAGAAAAACAGGAACAAAGGAGGTATGAAGATATGAAGATTTATTAAAGAAAGAGGAAAGGTCAGCCAGAGGCAGACAGAGATCGGCTTGATATTAAAAAAAAAACGAAAGGGAGGAAGGAAATCAAGAAGAAGAATTACTGAAAAATCACACACAACGGTTTCCAGCATGAAGGACTGAAGAAAGCTGCACGACGATATCGATCCAGGTAATCGAATAGCTGTAGGCGTCAAGTGAGCTAGATGTGTTCATCTAGATCTTAAGTTGTATTGCCCAAAACAGCAGTGGAGGTGGAGCATAGCCCTTCTATGCCAGAGCAGCAGAGAATCTTGGCCCAATATTGGCTAGATATTGGTGAAACTGGACCAACAATGCGCCTAGTTTCCCAATATTCCCCCAATAGTGGCTTCATACTGGGTATATTGGCCCAATATACCTAATATTCTGCCCATATTGGTTTGTGCCAATATTGGACCGATGTTGGGCTAATATTGGTGTGCTGCTTGTGTGGTGACAATAATACACTCGAAAACTCGAGCATTAAGTATAATGGCCGATATTACCATGGTCATGTATCTCACTTTCTTCATAATTTTAGTTTTTATTATTCCTAGACGCACACTCAGATATAGGAAAGATAATCATGTGGGCGATAAGACCGACATGAAAGAGAATCTCTGTCCTATTGCCGTCTGATGGACTGGTAAGATGGCTACGATTAGATCACACAACGGGAGTACAGTTCGCGAAAATCTGTGGCAGCAGCAAAATTACGTCCTTGTTGCAACACATCTTTCAAGGACGCGCGGGTAATTGTGTCAGTAATTGTAAACATTTAATTGCAATTCCTCTTAAAGCTGTTTATCTGCAATATATCTGTTCTGGCGTGATACAAAGTCGTTGTGAAAATACTCCGAAGCAGTAACGGTGCAACAAAGACTGCAACCCCGAAATGTTTCGTGCGGCGTGGCTCCCCTTGCACTGACGGGGACTGTCGTTCGCTTTCCAGCAATGCGGAGCCGCCATCTAGGGGACAGAGGCGAAAGTGGGAAGATTCAACTTTCGCGGGAAAGCTTCGGGTCTGACGCACAGAGCATGCAGCACAACCTTTCGACGTGCCGTCACACTGTTAGGCGAGAAGGTCAAGTCGTGGTCCACCCTCTGTACTGCATTCTGCTTTCCTCAGACAGGTCGTGCTGGACAGTACAAGCACATGTCAAAGACAATGACCCCCATTAGGAAACGTGACCCCACAGAGCTCGAGGCACGCCTTTTTTCCGTAATCCATCTCATCCTTCTTTTACCGTTTGTTAATTTATCCTTTATTTCCTAATTCTTTTCTTTTCCCTGTAATTATTTTATTCTTCTTCTATTTATTTATTTTTCATTTTTTTTTTTGCAGAATAGCAAGCCGACGTCCCGTTTGGCTGACCTTTCCTCCCATTTTTTTTCCTTTGTTCTAAATATATCCCCCCAATAGGAAAGCCTCGGAAAATGACATATATATTATCATTAGGCATCTTATATGCACAAATATTTAGTTTATGCTATTAAAATTCGTCATCCCTGGCAAAAGTCTCCAATATTTTGATTCCGTGTTAGCCCCGCGAAGCAACTATGTCTATGAGCAGCGTACAGACATGGACAGATGGAGATAGAACAGCAGGAAGGAGTGGGGGGACAGAGGGGGTGGGGGTATATGTTTATCAAGAAAAAAGAAAGGAAAGGTTAGCCAGGCAAAGAGCAGGCTTGCTATTCCGGGGAAAAGGGGAAGGGGAAATAGTATGCGTCCTAGGCGGACTTCGGGAGAAAGCTGTGCCGACATTCGTCTGGAAAGTCTGCCGGAAAACCCAGGGAAAATCTCAGACAGCACAGTCGCTGGTAGGATTTGAACCCACTCCCTTACAGTCCTCAGCACGACCTTGCCTACCATCAACGCCCACTCGGCCATGCCGCTGGTTCAGCCTCCAATATAACGTTAGCTGTCGGGATATGGGCGGTGGTGGCATGGCGTCATTATTACAGAGCTGCTTGACGAAATACGAGCACACGACCACAATGTCGGGTCCAGCAAGCGCCACCTCGATACAGAAGGCCTGCTTATTGTCTCCTCTCCCTCCTTCGCTACGTGGACGTATAAAGTCAGAATTCGTCTACTACTGCGAGTCGCCGTTCTCCGAATTCAAGAACTTGGAAATGATTGCAGCTAACTTGGAACCTGTAGACATGGATCTTTAGACGAGAAAGTGCAACACGCTTTCCAGAAAATCAGCCTTGAGACAGATATGAGATCGTTTTGCGCTTTATTTTAAAGTTTTCCCATTTAGTACGCGGGGACCTTTCATCATTACTCGCAGACGACGGTGGTTCGTCTCCATGGCTACGATCACTGAAAGCTCGTTCGTGATTGGCTACCGTCGTTGAAAACACGGTCCTGATTGGCTGACTCTTAGTTGTTACGTCACGTCGACGAGTAAACAGGCTTTCTCTATCTAGGTGGTGTTGGTCCAGCACCAACGTTAGGGGAGCGAGAGAATCGAATATTCCTATTCTCAGAGTCACGTGACCTCTTCCGTGGCCCCTACCCGTGAGTGGTGGACACGTAACACACGATGTCACCCTAACACTAATGTCAGTTCCATCAGTATGCTGATAGAATGCAGCATCCAGTATGCAGATCTTCAACGCGTCTATTAAGTCATTTGATGTACACGTTGATTTGCAAGTCGACATCGATGTAAAGAACGTCTGTCACATCCATCCAGTATAATATATCCTTAGAGTGAAATGTCATGACCACATTAAGTAACCACCCTTAGCCGTATTCCCGATAGAACTCGATCATGTGGCGACAATAAACGAACAAAAACACAAATAGACGAGTTCAGAAAATCCCAGTGCCCTTTGCGCACGCATTGCATCCTGGGCGCTTGCTGAGCGGGGGAACGAAGAATAATCCTTCACATTTCGCTTTCGCTGACCTTCACACGTCGTGGACAATGGACCGGTAGGGAAGAAATCGGAACAGTTTGGAGGCCACCCGATTCTTTCGTATTAGTAAACTCCCACAGTTCAAAGCGACGCTAAGCACTCTGGGATTTTCTGAACTCGTCTATTCACAGGACCAGTCGCAACTATCAACCGTTTACACTACTCCGTTCACTATCAACCATGTATTATACTAGCACAAGAACAAATAGGCCTCCCCCTGTTTGTCAACAAATGACGTCATAGTGTTCGACAGCGCCACCAATTTGGTAGACTTGAACTACGCTCGAAGCTAAGGGCGAACAAGGTCGCGCCCTAAAGCCACGATCTTGAGGGGATTACGATGGTCCCTGAATGGGACGCGACCTTCGGTCCTACTTTTCCTACTACTACTGTTCTACTTCGGAGGCAGCGAACAAGTGCCCATTTGTGGAACCCAGCCCTCCCCTTCAGATTTGTTTCGGTTTCAGCCTGTCTACTAACGTCATGATGACGTTTCTCGGGTAGAGGTCTATTAAGACCGCTAACAACAATCTTTAAACAACGTGCCACAAAAAGCACAGCACAGCACATTGACCCCATGACAGTATTGGACGAGAAGCAGGTTCAGTTGATCAACAGTGTTATGTGGTTAGGGTAACCGGTTTGTGTGTGGGAGGGGGCGAGAACTGTCCCTTGGTATGTTTTGAGGATTGCTCCTAGCAAGCTTCATTTGTTGCTGTGCCAGTTTAATAAGCGGTTGATACATACTTTCGAATGGTCCGGCGAATTGGTGTTTTGTTTGTTTGTTGTCGAATGTGATGGAGTTGGCCTACCCAATTATTACCTCACTGGGATAACATAACTGTTCTGAAGTAGTGAATGATCCCTCCACCAATTTTTCGTTTTTGGCTACAGCTGGCCATAGGACAAATTCCGTACGTTCTTGCGCAACACAACACAGTCAACAATACAAGAACAATAATGGCAGCTGATCTGTAGCCAGCGTAAGAAGTGTTTCATTTTGGACAGCGCTCTAGAAAAGAGTAAGAGAGAGACAGAAGTCACTTGGTGACGCTACAGGACACGATCAACGCCACCTATACAGAAAGCCCGCTTAAGGCGGACTCATGCGGTCCAGTTACCGTTTGCTTCCGGAGAGAGTTCGCTGCACCGTTTCAAATTTGTTTTCGTCGCTTTGCTTTCCTGCCGCGAAGGAATTAATGTAATCGGCGCCAGCATGTAGAACATGCTAGCAAACGACAAACTCATTATTTTCCTTCGCAGGGATCTGGAAAACTGCAGTAAGCTTGTCAAATTTGTTGATTGCAATCAATTCCCCGACTGTTACTGTAGGGAATTACATCACTTTGGCCCAAATGTCGCGGGCGGGCGTGCTCAGAGAAGCGATTTGGGTGCATCTCCCATAGACTCCCATGCACTGAAAATTTGACAAACTTTAATTCGCAAAAAAAAAAAGAGACACACAGTGGATCGCGTCAGGCCGTCAAAAATATGTCATTCCCTAGACAAACTCCGGGGGATCACGCCTGTACCTGTTTCGTGTCGAAATTTAGCTAGGTTTACGAGAACCTGCGAACAAAAATTCCCCATCGACTTTCTTGAAAAGTGAGCCCGCCTTAACGCCTCAATTGAAAGATGGCAGTTTAGGAAAAGGCACCAGCAGTGAGATTCGAACCCACAACCTCTCATTGACAGTCAAAGATGCTACCAATTACACCATGCTAACTACCCTCTCTTCAACGTACCAAGACACGCTATAGGGAACACGGGGACACGCGCTCACCATCAACACATTCTCTCTTACATTGTTGCCAGTGACTCCCACATTCACGCAGACGAACACACTCTCGGCGGGCGGCGTTGTGAGACTTGTGTTGTATTTCTCCATCCATGTTTAATTGTCTCATCTACTACGCTGCCTAATGCCTCATCTCACTCCTTCGCACGTAGACATGTGCAGTGAGCCAAGGGGGGGGGGGGGGGGTGATGGCAGGATAGGCTCGCCGTTGCTGGCCACACAGAAGTGGGCGTCGTCACGACTATAGCCAAAAAAAGAAAAGGAAAACGCATAGCAAAACAAAACACAAAGGAAGGACGGACGGATGGAGGAGAGAGGAGGTTGAAGGATGGGGATGCGGTGAGGTGCACGAGTTCATCGGGGAGAGTAGAGTATTAGATGGGTCGATCAGCAAGGCCTGTCTTCAGCAGGAAGAGAATGAGGTTTCTTGCTTTGGCGGAACGTTCGGCAGAAGAACCAGCGGGGTAGAGGATGTCTGCTAGCGAGCCCGAGGTGGAGCGAGGGAGATGTGTTTCGCGCGCAGAATGGTATGCTCGGCAGTCTCGCAGGATGTGTGCCAATCGCCGCAGCCAGCCAAGATGCCAACCAATCGCCGCAGACGGTTTTGAAACGCAGGCTCTCTGTGGCTGCCCATGCGGCTGGTGGCGGCTGGTCTCTATAGCTATGGCCGCTGAGAGGACGCTCGTGATTGGCTTTGTCTCTAGGTGGTGTTGACACGATGGGCGTGCAGAGCGGGTAGCTGACTCACGGTTGCTCGCTACGCTGCTCCTACCGTCATGTATCACGGCAGCATCAGAGCGTGCGGCGCCCCCAAGCTCCCTCTGCTTCGCACAGGGCTGAGTTTTGAGGTCGTTTCAAGGCAGTTTTCAAGGCCTATTCAACAGGACAAATTGCCCTAACCCTTGAACGCACAGTGTGCCGGTGTGATGTGTTCCAATACCAGCAATAGACGACTTCAGAAAATCCCAGAGAACTTAGGGTCCCTTTGAACTATGCGAACTTGCTGATAAACCAGGAGAAGGCGTCCAACATGTTTCAGTTCCTTCATCTCGACCAATTGTCGACGAGAAGTCAAGGTCAGCGAAAACGAAACGTGAAGGACAATTTATTGCAGTAATCTCCCAGGATACAAACGCGTACGCATGGAGCACTGGGATTTTCGGAAATCATCTATTGCCAGTACTGTCTGCCGTCTTTCCTGGGATTTCCACCTACTATTTCGCCGCAGATACCGGTTAATCCTCTCCAGTGACTCTCCAGGGCGATCTCTCCCGGAAATGGGTACACCACTAACGTGAGCCCTGGTTCGAATCATGTCGGAGATGATTTTAGTATGTTTGTTTAGCTGCCGTTTATCAGTATATGGTAGTTTACGTGCTTCTGATAATATAACTGGAATAACCGTAAAGTCTGTTTCGTTTGTGGATATCTTTTGGACAGCTTGCAGTGTCTGCCATTTGTCATGCGATTGACATCTATGCTGGAATCCGATAATTTGATAATTTTCCGCGCGCCTCGTTTTGGCCTTACGCGTTCTTCATTGCGTTACTTGGGAAACATTGTTTCTTGCCATGCCGTATATTTCCGCCATACGTTCCAGACGACAGGCAGAACGGTAACCTGGTGGCGCTAAAGTAATACTTAGGATGCTGCGGAGGTCCCAATAGCATTATGATGGGCGTGTGCCTTTGATTGGAATAGCCCAATGCCTGGCCTTGTTACATAAATCCTTCTCAGCCTCGCCCCTTTTTATGGCGCTCGCTCAAACGCCGACTTCTATTAGGCAAATATATAAGTACCTGACATTTACTTGCCTTTATGGATGCTTGTGATTATCCACAACGTCTCATTTACAACGTACGAAGTTGTAAATTAGACGTCTATGGCCCGGGATCGCCTGAAATACGAGGTATCGCAGTTTCCAGTGAACATCACTGACTGTTATATGTCGCTTCCGAGACCCCTGCCGATTTGCATAGCGGTTGGCCAACATTACCGAATTTGAGCCCTCCTGCTTCCACTCTTCTTTCTTTCGCCTAAGCTAGACTGAACTGAATTTTAGCAGTCTGGCTGCACTGAGCTTGTTTTTAGCGGAGAATGCTCTAGAGATTCTCTTCTCGGCGAGTTTCGTCTAAGAGAGAATGTCGGTGCCGCAGGGTTTTACAGACTAGAACGCAAACATGGCACAACAAATCGGCCGCTGTGACCTCACGCGAACGCTAGGAATAATTAAAAACATGCGAGGGAGTTATTCCAGGTTCTCCCAGTCTCCCAGT
This sequence comes from Ornithodoros turicata, assembly GCF_037126465.1. NCBI lineage: Eukaryota > Metazoa > Arthropoda > Arachnida > Ixodida > Argasidae > Ornithodoros > Ornithodoros turicata. The sequence continues at coordinate 41,979,033 of NC_088207.1, forward strand.
GACCAACAAATAGGTCTGATTCACGTAATGGCCTACATCAAGCACCACCTGTGGCGCCACCAAGCGTGCGACGTGTGGGTCTCTCGTTAAAGGGACGGTCTCGTACAGCCGGGGCGATTCCGAAACTTAGCCAAAACTCTCTTCACTAGTACTGTACACATACAACTGTCAAAGTTGCATTCAGAATAACTAAGTCGTTTTCGAGGAATTTGTCGCAACGCGCCGTAGTAGCAGACGACGAAACCTGCGTTCACACTCATGCAACGTCATGCATGACGTCGGCCTGCGGGTACGTCGCCGTTGTCATAGCAATTGGAACCTGCAGAAGGAACTTGGGTTGAGTTATCCCCTTTGCTGTCGAAATGGGGACACTTAGACATATATCTCTGCCAGCGGAGAATGTAACCCGTGCATTGACTGTGGGGTCTCCGACAATGTGGCGCATAATCGGATACGTGGAAGCTAAGTCATGTGTTTTCTTTCCGCGAGTATTTAATGCGCTTTTTTAAATAAACAGGCACTCCTTCTCCATGTACGTCGTAAGCCACACTTCATTTCGAAACATGATCAGTGTATTACGGGGAGTGTAATGGAAGCGCGCGTAATATATTTTTAGTAGACGCTATAATGCGACCGCGTGCGCCGATGGCCGGCGACTTCAGATTTGTGATTTTGGGTAGGGTTGTTCTGCGACTTTGAACTTGTCTTTGAGGATGAATATAGTTGTTCTAAACCACCATGTTGGCCACTTTTTAGAATGTGCGTTTTTCGCCTGAGAACTGAAAGAAAATGTACGAGAGTTGCCGCGGTCCCCAGTCACTTCTGAAAGTCGTCTGCTCACGCCGGTGCACTGGCGGGCGCTGAAACAGACGATTTCTGTATCCTATCACGGACTTTCCCGCAGGGCGACATGGCCGTTTTTATTGTTGCCAACAGAGATCGCGGCATGCTCTGCAATCTTTATCAATTTAATTCCGTTATTTAATAACCGTGACGTGCTTTGTCGGGTAAATTTGCAGCATTCCATTTTCACCAAAGGGCAATCGAATGGTACACTTTATGAGAGGGGCAGGGGGTACGAGACCGTCCCTTTAAAGAGCATTGAATCCAATGCACCCTGAGAGGTTGTCACGTTACACGCTTGATGGCACCACGTGCATGTTCAATTGAAACCAATGACCATTTATGCACGTAGCGCCATCAAGCGTGTGACATGTGGACTTCTGAAACAGAATTGAATCTAATGCTCCCTGACAGGTTGTCACGTTACAATCTTGATGGCGCCACGTGCATGTTCAATAGTTAATGGTTTCAATGATCATTGAACACTGTCCGTGTGACAGGGTAAAACTCTACCAATGCCATTAAGCATCACTTTGCTTTATATGTACTGTGGACCTTTCGATGTGTACGTGTGTAACTGTGTACGCGTCGTACTAACCAGCGTGGCATCAAGGGCATCCCTGACGTAGCCAATATCGAGGGCTATTTCGTTCCTTATGTTGACGAAGTCTTCGAATGCGCGGTGGTACTCCTGTTCGAGGAACTTGCAATAGGCGAGGGCCAAGTCCTGCTTGGGCAGTTGAACGATGAGCTGTTTGTCCCTGTACTTTTCTCCTGGCGTACCCAGCCTTGGGACTTTGTGATTGGGTAGTTGTGCGAAGTACTCTTCAATCTGCAAATCGAGATCGAATAGGAAATATGACCGAGGTATTGCACGAACAAATACTGTTTGTTATAGAAGCGTTGTACGGTTTGGTTACGGCACCAGTGCACTGCTAAGTGTTTAGTGCTAAGACATACCAAGCGTCATGGAGAAGCTGGTCGCACCAACGCGACGGACGTCTCCGTTTTTTCTTTTCTTTTTTTTTTTCTGTACCCATCTATCCATCTGGCACTAGGGACCCTCAATAAGGCCACATCCATAAGAGACATATCCACTAGACACTCACATTTGACACGTGGCTGCATAGCCAATGGCCAACACACTTGCATTTATTTGCTTGCAGAACAAGATGTATCTAATGTATACAACCACTTAATAAATAAATATTTCCCTCCATCTCTTGCACACCCTATTGCACCTGCAATCCTCCACCGCACACCAATACCGCTTCAAACAACACCATCCCACGAAAAAGAAATATCTCTCGCAACACCAAAGGACCTAATGAAGGCCTTCACGAGAACGACGACGCTTATGTCAGACATGGTTGCTATGTCGTATACCTTGTGCAGCCATTGGCCGAAAAAGAATTGTGTTAGGAGAAATGTATCCCTATAGCAAATAAACGGCCGGTCGCTCGGCCGTTCTGAGAATAGACGTTTATGAGGCCGTGGACGCTCGATAGACGGAAGGGTCACAAAGCGAGCGGGAGGAATGTGCCCAGGAACGATATCTCTCCAAAGGTTTTGTGTCACGGGGTAAAGCCAGAAGAAGTGAGGACCCTAATAGATTGATAATAAGCACGTATCATTCAGATAAATGATTTGAGACGCACACTCTCAAAAATGAACTTCACCGCATAGCACGCTCCTAGCCAACCATCCTCTCGAATGAAACCGTTATCTGCCCTGATTTGTTGAAAACGGGAGGCGTACGCCTTTTTTTGTGACACTTATGCTGTTCATAATTGTCACAAAAAAGGCGCCCGCCCACCGTTTTCAACAAATCAGAGCAGATAACGACATCATTACAGATGTTGGTTGGCTAGGAGCGTGCCATGAGGTGAAGTTCATTATTAAGAGTGCAGGTGTAATGCCATGATTTTTTGAGAATATTTAGTGCTGAATGTCGTGACACCCATGTACCATTCCGTGCGAATTGGCTATTACTCTAAGGCATAAGTGTGCCAAAATTGTGATTGACTGACTTTGACTGAAGATGTGAGTCCCAACAAAGTCGGGAGAGACTACTCCAGACATGTAAAAAGAAGAGAAACCAAATACGACCCAAAGATATCCAAGAGATCTAACAAAAACAAGGATGGTCCAATTAATGAATGAGTCCAGTTAATCAGACAATAGTTCAAAAGTACGTAGAACAAATACACCAATGGCCCTCAACGCAGCAAACGTAGCAACAAAGTGTGTTGCATGTTCTTTGCACGTACTTTGGAGCTGGACAGGCCTGGTGGTACCCAGGAGTACCCTTCTCGTAACGTCTTCTCCTTCGAAATGTGTTTGGAAGGGTCGCACTTGATGCCGATGCGGTCCCGAACGTTAACGAACTCTTCGTGGTACACATCGTGGGACTCTCGGGGGCACTTGCAGTTATTGCACACTTTCCTGAAAAGAAAATGGTAAAGATCAACATTCTGCTACACGGTGTTTGAACGATCCCCACAGATCACACTTCGATTATGCGTAAAATTCTACCGAACACAAAGTATTCTCTTTAAACGGTAATGTGTCATAACTGAGGTACCGGGGTACATACAAAGCAAGTAGCCAGATGCTTCAGGGCAAAAGCCTTCGCAGTTCCCCATGAAACCCGCCATGTATGTACGATCTCCCACCAACCCCACCCCGTGCAGCATGTCGTCACGCCAGACAGAAAAGCAGCGACACGTACTACACCACCTCCATAACCACCACAAAATAGCCACCCTTTAAGGCAAAAGGGAGTAATTTTAATCCGTTTGGGGACAGATGCAGCGCCACAACTATTAGTCAATTTCAGGACTCAATCAATGTCACAGAGTGTGGACTGCATTTCACTCATTTTCCTCACAGTCCTACGCACATTATTCATGCACATAAATGAAAGCACCTCGATTTTCAATTAGATGGATGTGTCAATTTACAAAATATTGTGACATGCTTAGGGCACAATTTGTTAAGACAGAAGCACTAATTATTTCTTCCCCCGTGGGCAGAAAACCGCTTCACTACGTATTATATTGCAGTGTCCCTTCAAATTCTCGCAGAACACATATCTAAGTTGAATGTTGCATTCGGGGACCATTTGCGAAGTTCAGGGACTATTTACAGTGTGCCGAGAAGTAACGTTTCAGGGTAAAAAGACTAGATAGGAAGCAATCGTAATCTAGGGTACTAGAAGCAGAAATCACTCCTCAATTTCCTCCTCTCTGTGTTTTATTCATGTTCTGTTTTTTTTTTTTTTTCTTTTTTCATAGAGTGTAAAACCATTCAACGGCAATTCTCTCTGCATCTGCTATATGTAGTGGAGCTTTGCGATCGTGCAGTATGGCTCGAGCAAAAAAGGCAATCAAAGGGCATTATGTCGCAACAAAGTTTAAACGGAGTAAAGCATGCGTCAGGCCTTACTAGGGCATTCGCGTCACGAGTAGGACAGTGGTAGAGATTGTGCTTTGGCGTTTGGCTGCCCTTCATGGGGAAGGAGTGGATCGTGTTACTTGTCACCATGGGGACGACAACGTTCAACACGAAATGAAACAGGGCAGAGTGTGTTTAGCGCCTAGTTTTTGCAGCTTTGTGATTTCTTCTCAAAATCGGCTGATTTCCTTTTCTTTCTCTTTTTGCTCTTGTTGATGTTTTTAATAACGTGTATACTGAAACAAAAGCAAGGTAAGACTGGTATGAGATTCAATGTTTTATTACTGCGCATTCGTGTCTGGTTCCGTGCTCTGGATCCAGTAGAGCACTTAGTGACCGTGGCAGAAGAAGCAAGGGCTCGGAGGAAGGTAGCTGTAGCTGTGTTCTTGCATGTTAAGCGTGCAGAGAACACAGTCAGTCACATCTACATGCACTTACTAGTGGATATTGAAGGAAAGGCGCCTTACACTCGCATCACAATCAGTGAAGCGTTTTTGTTCAGGATTCTTCAAACAGCGATTCTATTTCAGCGCCCACATAAAACTATTTTGTGCCATTGTCTATCCGCTAAAAAAAAACATCGCTGCCTTCATATTCCTTTCACTCTCTAGTTTCTGTCAGTTTGTTGCACTTCAACTAGCCACTGAACTTCAAAAGGACTGTAAAGTGTAAAAAGAAAATTTGGTTCTAGAGTTTTTGTCGCCGGAGGTCCCTTATTTCATAAAACAATAGAGCTAGTTACCGAAGGAGAAAAGATCTTCCCACCGCTCAATATCGCGCTTTGCAGGGACAGACAAGGAAGTTGCTTTCCTACACAAAGCAGTTTACGTTCACCACTTTTCTCTCTCTCTCTCTCTCTCTCGCAAGGTCTCCTGTTACGACATCGTAAAACGGTACGAGAAAATAGGGAGGACCTGCGTGATGCAGTAGAAGTCCGTACACGCGGTAACCATGGTGATTCTAAATATTTCCCCAATCAAGCGGAATTACGCGCGTACCGGGACTCTGTGTGCTCAACACGCTGTTTAATGTGTCTGCTACAATGCAACCCTCTTTAGGTCGCCACTCTGTATAGATAGGTAGCAACGATGCAAATATGGTCACACGGTTAAGATTATACTACGTATTACACTATACAGATAAAAAAATATTTTTTTTAAAAACGCCAACTCTACTGTTTATTAGCGTAGAAGCTTTCATGCAGTGGACTGCATTTCATCAGGTGCTGCACCAGGAAAATGTAGTCCACTGCATGTGAGCTGTACGCTAGTAAAGAGTAGTTTCAGTGCGTGTGTTTCTGTGTCTTTTTATCACTTGTGTTGACCGTATACTTGACTCCGATTATGCTTTACACTCTAAAAAAGTAGTAATTTTAGACCCTTTCGGGACTAACTGCATGGAACGTGGGAATTATTTATGGGCGAATGAAACCATTCAAACTACGCTCTCCCTCTTCTCTCGTTTTTAAAAAGTGCGGCAATGCTACACTCTAAAAACTTAACTCCACCGCATAGCACGCTCTGCGCAAACCATTGCCACGAATGAAAGGGCTATCGCTTCTGATCCGAAGAGAGAGGGGGCGTACGCCTTTTGTGTCAATTTGGACACATGATAAATGACACAATAAGGCGTACGCCTCCCTCTCTCCTCGAATCAGAAGCGATAACCCCATCAATCGTGGCAATCGTTGGCGCACAGAGTGCCATGCGGTAAAGTCCTGTCTTTAGAGTGTATGCGGCCTCTCATTGGTCTGTTCAAACCATAGGTGGGGAGTAACGCGTTACAAAGTAGTGCGTTACCGGTAACGCGTTACATTCGAGTAGTGAAATATGGTAACGCATTACATTTGGGAGAAAAGTAATGAGTAACGTAACGTCATTACATTTTTAACAACTAACGCGTAACGGCGTTATGCGTTACTACGTGTTCAGGAACTTGAAAGCTTGAGCGAGGACCGTGCCTGCAGAATCCGGGAAAATCCCCGATTTTTTCTATTCATCTTCAACAATGACAAGAAGGTCACATCGACACCCACAAGGAACGCAAAAGAAGGGTTGTTGACCTACCCTGGTTGAGGTGTCACCTTTGTTTACCACCTCTGTTTTTCTTTCCCTCTGGTATTTTTCGGACGAATGGGGCAAAAGGGGCAGAAAAATAGCCTCTACCCTCTGAGATAAAAGGTCACCGTCTCTATCAACCTTGACAAGAAGCACTCACTGGTCGTTAGGCGTCCTCTCAGCCCAACAGGCGAAGCTCACCGATGAAAATTTTGAACATCAACTACTTCTGCGTTGCAATAAATCGTACATGTAAGTTGTGTTCATGCGTGACCCTTGTTTGTGCCCAACATTGCTTGTATTGATTTGCGGAATGCACTTATGTGACTCAACCAAAAATGGTACATATTATAAGGACAACTGGTGAAGTAATGCAAAAGTAACGGCATTACTTATCAGAAGTAACGGCGTTAGTAACGCGTTACCTACTACCGCAACAGTAACGAATAACGTAACGCGTTACTTTTCGAAAAAGTAGTGAGTAACGGTAGTGCACTACAAAATAAAAGTAACTTCCCCACCTATGGTTCAAACCATTTGTCCAGTCGCCTGCGGGAGGTCGTTTAAGTAGACCAATGACAGGCCGCTCCACATTGCCGCGTATCTTGGAAAGTAAAGAAGCGGAAAGCGTTCCTTTTGTATTGCTGTCAATGTACACTGTTAAAACAGAACTTCACCACATAGCACGCTCCTAACCAACCATCATACCGAATGATATCATTCTGTGTCATGATTTGTTCAAAACAGGCGGGAGGCGCCTATCTGGGACAGATTATCTTGTCCCAGATAGGCGCCTCCCCTCTGTTTTGAACAAATCATGACACAGAATGTTATCATTCGGTGTGATGGTTGGCTGGGAGCGAGCTATGTGGTGAAGTTCTGTTTTAACAGTGTAACGACATATTTCATCCCGCAAGAAGACACTTTTGCACTGAAGTACCACTTTAATGGTAAAGTCGATAACCTATTCTACCATGAAGGGTTCCTATACGACGACGAACGACGCTTATTTTAAAAAATAGTGGAATCTAGACAGCCTCAACCGAAACCGCAGTCGACATGGGCGCTATGTTTACTTTTCAGAAGCCTAGCTCATATTTACTTTGCCTGTCAAGCTGTTTACCTCCGATAGTTTATGGCCTTTCGCAGTGTATACACGATTGCAAACACCTGTCTTTCACTACAAGGCCTCGTCAATACAGCTCTAACTAACACGTCCCGCTAACAAGCTCATCTTGATTGACGTCTGTATACTCTATCATAAAATGACTACCGTATTTTGTCATTCATTTCCTTTTTTAAGCAAGTACGTGCTACGTCTACAAGAGATGTTCCGGTGAGTGATGTTGGGATGCGCAACAAACAGCTCCGATGGCCGTCCCACAAGTTCTCGGACTCGCCGTTCACAGAATGAGTGCGTAGTGCACCCAGACACGAAACTCTCCTACACTGACGACAACAGAAATGGCGCATGCGCGTTACATGCAGGTGGCGACACGAGCTAAGATGGAGAACGTGAAAGTGCCTACGGTCGTCGAATATTTGTCTTCGATGTACTAACTCTGACTGGCATCCACAGGACATGGTGGCGACCTTAGGCGAAGACCCCCGTCCAGAGGCGGATCCAGGATTTTTGTGAGGAGTGGGTCCAGCCGTGGACAGCATGCAACACAGGCGATCTAGGGCCAATTAAACACTATATGTGAAGACAGAAATTGAGGAGGGGGTCAGGACATCTGGACCCCCCCCTCCCTCTAGATCCGCCCCTGGGCCGATCCTACAGCAGCGTGAAGAAGTCGGTGCTGTGTGATTCAAGCGAGGACAAGACAGCCTCGAAGACGATTCCAGTCCTGGCAAGACTGGGGAAGTGTCCGCACAATAAAATAATAACAGTATGCATGATGAGGTCGGGGCAGATCACTGAAGCCACATCCGAACCATCGCTCAAGTCACAGTCATATTCAAAAGCACAGTTTAGCGCGTCTTGTCCTGATTTCTTGACATGCACAAGGTATCTGCTGTATGGGTTCCAAGATAGTTCACGCCTGATCAAAAATGCGCGCTCTACACCACATGCAGGGTCAATCTCCAGCTGTTCAGAGCAGATCCCGCGGACTTCCATTACAACAACAACAACAATAGCAGCAGATAAATTAATGATGATGAATGGCGACATTCGTCACATGAGGTGCGGCCCACTACCCCAAGGCACAATGGCCAGGATCAGGTGTGTCCTGATGACGAGGCGATGAGCGACGCTGAATAGGGGTCGATAGTCAGTGGAGTGGGTGAGACAACATCAACAGAACGCTAGGCAGAAACATAACACACAAAGACACACACACACAGCACACAGGTACGCAGACACATCATAGGGTAGAGAGGACGCCGGTGTCCCGGAGAAATATCTGGAAGTACTCAAGAGCTTGGTGGTGGTCGATCTAGTTAGACCAAGGGCCGAGGATGGTTGCCAATGTCAATGGTGCGGCCGCGATCGACTGCAGAGCTGCTCTTTGGGAGGTGTAAAGATGGCAGTCGAGAAGCACATGCTTGGTATCCGCCGACACAGCACAGCGAGAGCAGAGCATAGAGTATAGGAGCGGCCGATCAGATGCTTGAAATTACTTCCATGCGAGGTTTGTGCTTGTGGATTAAACCTGGGCCCACCACTTTAAACCCGATAGCAAAGCCCAGTCCGAACAGTGGGAACATACTTCCTTCAGGAAAGGTGATGGCCACAGTTTTCTGGGATATCCCAGAAAACTGTGGCCAGGCAGGCAGGCGTTTTATCGCATGCAGGATGCTATCAAGGCCAAACGATGCGGTATGCACCGGGGGGGGGGGGGGGGGGGGGGGTCCTGTACGTTCCATCAGGAGCTGCAGCGATCACTGCCATCCACACCGGCAGCCTTTCTGTGGCCAACAGCCCACCATACTCGCCAAGACTCGCCCTATCGGACTTCCATATGCTCTCAAATATGAAAAAGGAACTCTTGGTTGTCCACTATGATAATGACGTCAATGATGCTGTGAGCAGTTTTTTTAGGACCAAATATCGAATTCTTTTTTTTTTTTCTTTTTTTCTTTTCACGAGGACCCAAGCACTTAAGAATCGTTGGACGAAGTTGTGTAGAAGTTGTCGGCGAATACAGCGAAAAGTGATGTTATGAAATAGTGACGTTACGAAAAGTGACGGCTGTATGAGAATATATGGGACGCCCCTCTGCAGATGTATCAACAAACCACAAATCCACCGACATACAAGATCGTTCATCATGTCTGCACTCATGTGAGACAACACAAAACGATACATTCATATATCTATCGGCAGCAGTCATGAGGAGACAACGGTAGGTGCGAACAGTGGTGCACTCCAAAATTCACGCTCATACATAATTTCACTCGCGGAGGACGACATGTTTCACCAACTTGTTCACTGCTACCAGCCTGATTGCTTGCAAGTCATGATCCTATATTTATATTGCCTTGTACCCGGAGACATGCATAGCCTTCAGTCCTCCCGGAAACGTCAGATAACCTAGAAAACGCGGTAGAGCAGCGGCACAACGCTACGTGACTTGACATTCAAACTACATGTTTAAACGTAGCGCACGTGTAACAGCCTAAAGCTTCCCTTTCGCGAGTTTTATGAAACGACTGCTAACGATGGTGCCATGTTGTGTTGTCTAAAAAGCACGAAGCAGACCAGCAACCAACTCTCACAAATGGGTAATGTTGACAAATTCAGAAATGTTGAGAAATGCAGAAATGTATAACTGACGCCATCCGACCACTTGGATGTGTGTGTAACAGAACTGTCCAACACGGGGCGAGGTGTACCAGAAACGTCTTTGTGTAGCATTTCATGCGGCGTGCAACGCCTGGTTTTGTTTCCAATGGTCACCGTGAAGTGGTCTGCACTTCATGGAGACACGACTACGATACGTTCTTTCTGTCTCTCCCGATCTCTTCCAGTCCTTTTATAAAGCGGTACACAGCGGTTAACAGGACGACTACTATAGACGTCTTTTCTCTCCCCCAATTTCCATCAGTCCTTTTATTGACCGACAGGGTACCAATGCTGACACACGCACACACACACACACACACACCTGTTAGCTTAGTAATACGAATACTTTTGTGGTAAGAAACGCACAACATAAGAAATACTTTAGGTGATTCTGTAAGAAGCTTCGTTTCCGTGAAGAATCGCTTCGCAGCCATGATGTTGGAATCAGATGCCTTACCATAAGGTTATAAACATGATTTTTATGCAACTGGATCTTGTTCTAAATGTCTCGCTTGGGGTCGCGTTACTGACATCGAAACGTAAATAACGTTTTAATGTTCAACGTGTAACGACTCTGACGGTGATGCCAGAAGTGAAAGATGTATAGCTCCACTGAGTTGAGGGTTTATTCCTCTTCTTCGCTCCTTGTTGTAGTTTATATATTTTATGCGCATTATGTTTGTCTCTGAGATCCAAAGGCTATAACCGCCCCTTTGGTCTGCTATGTCCCATTGACGGCAATTGCGTTCACGGATATTCCCGGGATATTCCCAGCGTTTGTGGCGCTTTTGGCCGGCACTTTTTTTTCTCTCTCTCTCTCTCTTCTTTTCTTGTTTTTTTGTTGTTGTTTTTTTTTGCAAGATTTCTGGGGGTGCAAGGAAGCGGGGTGCTGGGAAAATACCTGATTGCGTTGAACTCCACTGTTTCACGAAACCGACTGAATGACACGTGATGTCAAGGAGGCTTCTCATGGGTATATCTGGGAGCCGCCGCTTAACGTTAGGATCAAGTCGCGGCGACCAAGGGGAGATTTCATCAGTGGGCAACCTTTTGAGAACGAGGTCGGGGTCATTGATTACTGGGCAATGTTCCAGAAGACATTTTGATCTTTAAGCTACCATTTCGGCCTAGTGAGCTACACCTGTTGTGTTATCTCATAAAACACACGCCCCTACGAAAAGTGCGCGCTTGATGTTGTAGACTACATTCTCGATATAGCTGCGTTAGGTGGCAAACTGGCGGATCGACCCAGAGTTTATTTATCCATATCAATGTGATTGATTAGCTTCGAGAAAGCCTCTTATGCAACTCAGAGAGAACATCCATCGGGCGTACTGACGCCCACAAACATTGGAAGTTACTAAGGGACATCTGGAGGATGCGTTTAAAAAATATGAGGGACAGGTCCCTTCCAATACACTGGCCGGTCCTAGATATCACTGCGTTCACGTTCAGACTACGAGTGCACGCTCTTCCTGCTCAAGTGCATTTTTTTGGTGCAGAATTTTGTCAGAATAAAGTCTCTAAAGTCATTATAAAGCATTTGTGCAGGGTATGCACTTCAGCACGAGCGCAAGATGCCTTTTAAACGGCTGAACGCCATTCAGACTACCTGCTTCCTGGACTTGGACTCGATAGCCTTTTTGTGTTTTGTCTGTTTCGAATTTTGTCGTCCGATCATCTCCTTGGTACACTCTTAAAAATGAACTTCACCGCATAGCACGCCTCTAGCCAATCATCATCTCGAATGATATCGTTATCTGCCCTGATTTGTTGAAAACGGGAGGCGTACACCTTTTTTGTGACACTTATGCTGTTCATAATTGTCACAAAAAAGGCGTACGCCTCCCGTTTTCAACAAATCAGGACAGATAACGATATCATTAGAGGTGATGGTCGACTAGGCTTGCTATGCGGTGAAGTTCATTTCTAAGAATGTCGTTCTCTACACCTGAATTGCCCTTTGGGATGGTTCAAATGATCTCACATGTGCTGTACATTAGAAGTCGTCGACTCGTAAAAGTTCCTTTTTTTTTTTTCCTTTTTATGTGACCCATCTTGTATTTTGCTGCAATTCTGTTTCATATCGTGCCTTCGTTCGTATTCCTCTACTTCCCCGCAATATTTTTCATCATCTCCGCCTTTCTCTTCTCTACTTTTTTCGTCTTTCCTTGTCTTTCCTTTTTGAACTGATGACTGTGTTTCAACTCATTAAAGTTTCATCCCTGCCAGGAGACTAACGGCGGCTTCCGACGTGCATTCGAAGCAGACGACAGGGTAGCGTGACAGCAGTCAACTATACTGATAGTGCCCCTGCATATGCGGGAGTGCGCTATCACGTCATGCAGCCTCCGTTGGGAGCGCACGGCAACAGCCACACGTGGAAACCGTGCACTCAAAGCACCGACGTGCACCCTTCTCCCCATATCTGAGCCGGCATATAGCCTGGCCATTGGATGAGAAACAAAGGCATCGACTGTTTCCGCTCACTGGTCGTCACTGCCTCTTCTATAAATACCAGCGCTCATCCATTATGGCTGCATAATTCACGTGCTGCAAGGACGAAGAAGTTTGGGCTGAAACGTAGCATCCTATATAGGAGACTATGGCTGAAACTACGAGGACGAGCTATGATGCACCATAGTGTCGGGGGGGGGGGGGGGGATATATACATTTAATAGAGGGAAAGGTCTGCCAGACCAAGGTCGGCATGATATTCCAAAAAAAAAAGAACGCGTTTCAGGGATACGCATCTCAGAGCTTGGTGGCCAGGCCAGTGCTCTTCAGGACTTGCAATAAAGCTCTTTTGACGGCCCATAGTGTAGGCTTCAAAACAGCTTGGCGATTCTCTGCTCCACACAGGCGTATTGTCTGACGCTGAAGAATCTTAGCTGCAATGATCAAGTGATAAAAAGGTCTTAACGCCTGAACCGAGTAGTGAGCTGCTCATTTGCATACGCTCATTAATTAGATAAACATCTTAACTTTTAACTTTTACTTCGCACGCTTACGGAACTTCTGTTTTACGCATCGTGACCTTCAGCGAAAAATATTGCACCGAAAAAAATTGCACCGTAAAAAAAAACGCGTCGAGGCTTAGTGATTTTTTCGAGGAATTTTTTTCGTTTTCGGTTTACATAGTTCTTGCGCGGAGCAGTGCACCAATGCGCTCTTTGGATCAGCTACCCGGCTGTCAATTTCGTGTTCATTCGCCTGGTTGACACACGGGGTTGACGGAAGATTAGGAACAGCCGCAAGAGACGCTTTGATATTCCTTCTCAAAGCGACTGGTAAACAGCACTGCCGGTTCTATCGTTTTGTAGGTGAGATAGCATGCTGTTATCATGGATGATAACGAATGCGCCGCGAGCGCTGTGAGCTAGTCGGTACACTCTTAACAATTAACTACACCACATAGCACGCTCCTAGCCAACCATCATCCCGAATGACAACGGTCTCGCTCGATTTGTTGAAGACGGGAGGCGAAGGCTTTCTTTTTGTCCTTATGTACGGCATCAGTGGCACAAAAAGAAAAAGAAAAAAAAAAGAAGAAGAACGGCGTATGCCTCCCATACTTATCAAATCCACGGAGAGAACGTTGTCATCCGGCATGATGTTTGGCCAGGATAGTGCTATGTGGTGAAGTTCACTTTAAGCGTGTCGAGAGGGAGAGGGAACACCAAAGCGTCTCCTGCGGTATTGCGGCTGTTCTTATCTTCCGTTACCCCCATGTGTCAACCAGGCGGATGAACACGAAATTGACAGCCGGATAGCTGATCCAAAGAGCGCATTGGTGCACTGCTCCGCGCAAGAAATATGTAAACCGAAACCGATTAATTACTCGAAAAAATCACTAAGTGTCGACGCGGGTTTTTTTTTTTTTTTTTGCAATATTTCTCGCCTAAGGTCACGATGCGTAAACCAGAAGTTCCATACACGTGCGAAGTAAAACTCCAAAGTTAAGATGTTTATCTAATTATTGAGCGCATGCATATGAGCTGCTCACTACTCGGTTCATGGCCGATGTCCCAAGGATCTTTACCAGAAAGAAATTTCTACGATAGCGCCACCTGTTCACGAATTATTCAGCCGGAGGATTTTCGTGAAACACTCTGTATAAATATGCTAAATGCAGTGCGAGTGGCAAAACCTGTAGACCAAACATATCCGTGCTCCTGGAGTTACTTACTTACATAGTTACTTATTGTTATCATTACTATTATTATTATCATTAGATTACCTTTCTTGTAGTTTCTTACAGGCACTGAAGAAGCAATGTCAAAGCTGCATAGCCATAATTACTAATCAAGCAGTAGCTTCCGTGGCGTAATAGGGTCACGTGGCACTGTCATGTGCCACCACTACGTCATCACCGGAGTGTGTTTGCTATACGCTGACCCTCTCCTTAAACATTAAAGGTAGTCCAGTAAAAGTTTAACAGCATCTCAAAAAGAGCTTCACCAACCAATTTACGGCCAGCCGTTTGACACAATGCCCAAGATGCAGCCAATATTATTTTCACAGTTACGTACACGTTTTCAGTAGTGTTACGAAACGCGACTGCCTCTGACCCCTGCAATGTTACATTTGCCCTTCAAGGCGGCAAAGTCTGTCATGAAGGCTCTTATTGCACCTCCTACCGTATACTAAGTATGTGAACACAACGTTCTCGACAGTAGCCATCGGTAATCGCATAATTAGGGCTGATTGAACCAGGTTACACATGTAGCCACGTCATGAAGGATTCAGGAGACAGTGGTGGCAGCGCTTTGCCCTGGATAATTTACTTAGAGCGAGGTCGAGCGTGGCAAGGGCGTAGGTAGGCGAGCTATGATTGGCTGGGTGGAGCTGTTGTCCGCACTGAGCAGTTTGACGTTCGCTCTCGTGACAGGTAGGACAGTATTATGTAATCCCACCGCCACATTTCATGTCAGACGTTCTTGCAGCGACGACTTCGGAGAACCGCCAAGCAAGCAAAGCAAGTTGCTTCGTGCACGAGGTACACTTTTAGAAATGAACTTCACCGCATAGCACGCTCCTAGTCAACCATAATCTCGAATGATATCGTTATCAGCTCTCATTTGTTGAAAACGGGAGGCGTACACCTTTTTTGTGACAATTATGAACAGCATAAGGGCGCAAAAAAAGGTGTACACTTCTCGTTTTCAACAAACCAGGGCAGATAGCGATATCATTCGTGATTGTGGTTGGCTAGGAGTGTGCTATGCGGTGAAGTTCATTTCTAAGAGCGTAGGGTAGATGGGGGTAGAGTATCGCCTGTACTCTAAAAACTGAACTTCACCGCATAGCACGCTCTGCGCCAACCATTGCCAAGAATGATGCGGTTATCGCTTCTGACTCGAAGAGAGAGGGAGGCGTACGCCTTTTTGTGTCAATTTGGATATATGATAATTGACACAAAAAGGCGTACGCCTCTCTGTCTCCTCGAATCAAAAGCGATAACCCAATCATTCGTGGCAATGGTTGGCGCAGAGCGTGCTATGCGGTGAAGTTCAGTTTTTAGAGTGTGAGCGACAAAGCACACCGCTCAACAACTTTATTTGAATGATGGTAAGTGTGACAGAGCACACCAATCATCATGTTCGTCATCAAATTTCATTTTTGTTTGTTGTTCAGTCTAAAAACAGATGGTGGTGCTGGTCCCGAATGACATCGTTCTGCCTCGTAATTGGTTAAAAACGGGAGGCGTACGTTTTGTTGTTTAACATTTATGCAGTTAAAAAAGGCGTACGCCCCACGCTTTCTACAAATCGGGAGTGATAAAGCCACACTCCTAAAAATGAGTTTCACCACATAGCACGCTCCTACACTGTTAAAACAGAACTTCACCACATAGCACGCTCCTAGTCAACCATCATTCCGAATGATATCATTCTGTGCAATGATTTGTTGAAAATGAGAGGAGGCGCCTAGGCGGAGGGGACAGATTATCTTGTCCCAGATTGGCGCCTCCCCCCTGTTTTGAACAAATCATGACACAGAATGATATCATTCGGTATGATGGTTGGTTAGGAGCGTGCTATGTGGTGAAGTTCTGTTTTAACAGTGTAGCCAACCATATCATCCCGAACGACAACGTTCTCGCCCCTGATTTGTTGAAAACGGGAGGCGGAGCCTATTTTGTACCACTATGTACGTGTATAATTGCTACAAAATAGTCCAGTTTTCAACAAATCAGGGGCGAGAACGTTGTCGTTCGGGATGATATGGTTTTCTAGGAGCGTGCTATGTGGTGAAACACATTTTTAGGAGTGTACCATTCTGAGCAATGGTTGGTCTTCACCGTGCTATGTAGTGGAGTCCCGTTATTAGAGTGTCGAAGCACGAGGCGGTCGCCCCCCTGTCCCCCCACTCCTTCCTGCTGTCCTCTCTCCATCTGTGCACGTCTGTACGCCGCTAAATAGCCACAGTTGCTTCGCGGCGCTAACACGACATTTAAAAAAAAATGCGAAGCAGTCGCCAGAATTCGTCCTATATGGTGAGCTGGAAAGAGCACATCTCACGCGCGATATTGTGGTATCGTATCGCTTGAAGAAAGGTGGTCTGCTAGAGAGAGGGCGACAACGTGCCCAGAAGAGGAAAAGGAAAAAGGAAACGAAAGAAAGGAGAATGAATGTAGGTGGTCCCGTCTGAGACAGTACAACTTTCACAAGGCTTTGACGTTGGACGTGTCGGGCAGTGGGAGTTTCGACACCGCCCTCACAAGACATACGCTCTAACAAACAAACAAAAATACTGGGGAAAAAAGTAAATTGCGGAGTAATTACAGCTTCTATTCACCCAGGTTGGACTTTCTCCCTATACTTTAGTCGCCTGACTCCGAAAGTTACTCCGCGGCGGCCACGTTGTCTATGCCGCCTATTTGTACAACATAATTTGTGCCGGAATCCTCTGTAGCACTTCAACAGGACCTTCCCTGTCGACCTGAAGCTTGTTCTGCCTCCCTGTTCTCAAAATCAACACCCTGTCTCCAACATTAAATTTCCGCTCTCGCAGATTCCTATCATAGTACCTTTTCCCTTTTACTTGAGCATCTTTCATATTTTCCCGAACTAAATTCTGCATGGAGTGCATGCGCTCCAGTAACTTCAAAATGTACTGCATCACTGTCGCAGTTTCCCCTTTTCCCTCAAAATATCTCTCTTAGCATTCTAGCGTGCGAACGAAGCTCACGGTCGGCTTCCCTGTTTTCACGTTCACTTTCTATTTTCCTGACTTCACTAGCTCCAGCTTCCATTTTTATTCGGTGCTGCCGTTCCGAAAGTTCAACCTCCTTCTGTTCTTGCTCCTGCAGAAGTTCAAGTTCCTTCTGCCTTTTCGTTCCTGAACGTCCTTCCAACATTCTAAAAGCTCATATTCCTGCACTCCTGCAGTTTCAATAGTGATCAGCGATAAGCTCAGACTTCCTCGTGGAGCTGTCAGCCTTTATCCCAAATTCCTCATTCAATAAGAAGAGGTCTGCTTTGAGCGAATATTTCAAATCCAGATGCTGAGTTAATTCAAAATCTGCTATGAAATCTATACCGTCAGCAAACTTCCGTGCACTTTGTCCCGAAAGGGGACTAACATCACTCATTTTATTTTATTTTTTATTTTATTTTATTTTTATTTCTTTGAATGTATGAGGTCGGTTTCCTTCCAGAATAAAACACACGTTCTGTGGCGACGCAGGCATCTGAATCCATGAATCCAAATCTTTGTTCTGCAGTATACCTCGATACAATGATCAATATATTGATCGATTACACAAATGAAATCGTTCGTATTTTATTTCCATTCTCTTCCCTTTTTCGCGGAGTCGCTGCATAGCTATTCTTATGGTATTCTTCACGACATGAAGGTTCCTGTTACGCTAAAATGTTGATGATGATTATAATGCGTGGCTTTCCGTGGTGAGACACCGTCGGGTGAGATACCGAAGTCTAGTAGATCCGGCAGGCGAATGTTGATATCATCCGCATGCACCCTGGTATCCTCAGTGGTAACAAGATAGGTTTGGCCCCCTAACGAGCGGATGACAGTGCCCCGAAGCCAGTGATTCTTTCGTGTCTTGTCCTTAACCGAAACCTCGTCACGATCAACAAAGCTTCTGTCCCGGGTGTGAGAATCGTAATCTCTCTCTCTCTCTCTTGAACGTCCCTCGCGAATGACGAAGGGTGTAAGCAACTCGCACCATGCCACGAAATTACCTCGGCTGTTTTCAATACGTCATCAAATAGTGAAAAGCGTTTTGTACGAGCATTTCACAGTGTTCGTAGACACTGTGTGTAGTAACATTTTCCCTTCTTTTTCTTTTACGTTCCATGGAGGCCCTCCCAGATGAATATACGGCATATTGGCATCAGATAACGCAGTGGACAACGGTCTTTGGGCTGCCGCATCAAATCCATTGGAAGCCGTACGCAACAGTGCAAGCAGTACGTGTAGTGTAAGTCAAGTTAAGGTAATTAATGTCCGTGTGCTATACATATAGGTACGAAAATGCATGCCTATTCCCCTACGACCGGTGGTTGGCCTTCAATTTTAATGTTCAAAGGTTCCAATCACACGCTGCGTGTCACATGACGTCTCAAGGAGAGTAATCGATACAATTAGGTAGCATCGGGAACGTGAATTTCTCATAATTTTCTGTGTCTCAGCTGCTTGTATCTTCTTTTGTTTGCTTGATAGCTTTTGGGAATAGCAAGCCTACACCGTGGCTAACCTTTCCCTTTTTTGTTACTTTGCATTAAACATATTCCCCCCGGGAACGTGGGCTTCACTATTCCACCACACGCAGTACCACTCTTTGCTTGTGCGTTCATCGGTACCGGTTCCAGCGATGTCCAGTAGCAATGACATCGACGCCAGCACACTTAGCATGCAGAAAACACTCCGTTCTACACGTAGCATATGGTTGCTAACGTTCTAAGTGTATCAATGGGGAGTTTTAGTACTTCGGAAGGTATTCACGATAACAGTTCCGAGAACATGATAAGCCAATCACCATCTTTCTTTGGAACGAGCGATATCACATTGCTAAGATTGGATTTGATAACTTCTTCTATCGTATGGTTTCCGTAGAATTCCTTCAATGTAACATAACCCCTATTGTGATACACCTTGAACGATAAGATACGTTTCTACTTACCCAAGCAGCACAATGTTCTGAAAGTCGCAATAGGGGTGGACGGGTAGGCTGAAGACCTTGAACAGGCTCGTGAAACTAAACAACATTGATAAGACGCATACCGTCCACCCCTATTGCACTCGACTTTCAGTACATTGTGCTGCTTGGGTATTTACGCCGTACGTCATTCACGTAAATTCGATGTAAGGCAAGAGCCTGTGTGCGTTTGATTCGCGGAAACGATGAAAACATGAGCTACGTGGACCGTATCGGCACAAAGAAACCTGATTGAAATACTTTGGGGTACGCGCTACACGCAGGATGTGGGAACATGTGGTTCTCATCCTGCTGCACATTTCCTGATGGCTGTTTGGGATGGGAAATGAAACTGAAAGCGCAACGGACGACATCCTAGAAGGACAACGTTAGTGGTAATTTGCCTCTTGCTAAGAATTATCGTTTCCGCGTTTTTCTTGAACCCGTGGAATCATGATTTTCTTGATACGGACTTCTTCGCTTCACGGAGTTCGTCTTCTACAAGGAGCGTGACAAAATAGGTAAAAATTATTGGTCACCTACACTCTTAGAAATGAACTTCACCGCATAGCACGCTCTTAGCCAACCATAATCTCGAATGATATCGTTATCTGCCCTGATTTGTTGAAAACGGGAGGCGTACGCCTTTTTTGTGACACTTATGCTGTTTATAATTGTCACAAAAAAGGCGTACGCCTCCCGTTTTCAACAAATCAGGGCTGAAACCGATATCATTCGAGATTATGGTTGGCTAGGAGCGTGCTATGTGGTGAAGTTCATTTTTAAGAGTGTACGCTAAGTAGCTGTATCTGATCATACACACTAAAAAGTGAACTTCACCACATAGCACGCTCTGCGCCAACCATGGCCACGAATGCTTCACTCTTAAAAACGAACTTCACCACATAGCACGCTCCCAGCTAACCATCATCCCGAATGACAACGTTCTCGCCCCCGATTTGTTGAAAACGAGAGGCGGAGCATATTTTGTGCCGTACATAATGGACATAAAGTAGGCTCCGCCTCTCGTTTTCAAGAAATCGGAGGCGAGAGCGTTGTCATTCGGGATGATGGTTGGCTAGGAGCGTGCTATGTGGTGAAGTTCATTTTTTAGTGTGTATGATCAGATACAGCTACTTAGCGTACACTCTAGTACACCTCTCACCCAGTGTGCTTCCGTCCCATCAGTACCGGTCATCCTGCTTCTACATCACTTTGAAGTCCTCAACTCTCCTTTCTCCCACCTTCTTTTCATTTTTTTTGGCTATTGTCGTGACGATGCCCACTTGAGTGCGGCCAACAACGGCAAGCTACCTCGACACCCCCCCCCCCCCCCCCTCATTTTTTAGAGTGTAGGGTTACCGCTACTGATTCGAGGAGAGAGGGAGGCGTACGCCTTTTTGTGTCAATTATCATTTATCCAAATTGACACAAAAAGGCGTACGCCTCCCTGTCTCCTCGAATCAGAAACGATAACCCTATCATTCGTAGCCATGGTTGGCGCAGAGCGTGCTATGCGGTGAAGTTCAGTTTTTAGAGTGTAGCGTGTTGGTTACGTGAAGGCCAGCAGCACCCAAACCGCCAGGTAAGTAGATGATATATAGCACAGGAACGTCTTTGCTCATTATAGGATACTGGTCAGATAAGGCAACTCGTCAAGTTTCGTAATCTAGATATTTCGCTTAGCATAATTGCAGGTTGTTAACGTTTTGTCCCGCGGAGTGAAACTACACTCTTAGAAATGAACTTCACCGCATACCACACTCCTAGCCAACCACAATCTCGAATGATATCGTTATCTGCCCTGATTTGTTGATAACGGGAGGCGTACGCCTTTTTTGTGACAATTATGAACAGCATAAGTGTCACAAAAAAGGTGTACGCCTTCCGTTCTCAACAACTCAGGGAAGATAACGATATCATTCGATATGATGGTTGGCTAGGAGCGTGCTATGCGGTGAAGTTCATTTTTAAGAGTGTACCTGGGAAAGCACGTGGTCGAACTCAGGTTGATTTGTCCATGTTGGGGGATCTAAATAATGATGATATGACCTTCTCAAACCAGGAAAGCGCTTGCTCTCCAATGATGTGCGGTGAATTGACTTGTTCTGGTAGCCTTCGACCTCGAAAATGAAAAGCCGTTTCGCCATTTCAAAAGAAAATGAGTGACGCGTTGTACAGAGAAAGAGAGAGAGAGACATGATGACGATGATATGGGGATGTCTTCCGCGTTGTACAACCAGCAGTATAAGTCCCCAATTCCTAAAGGGGGCACCATACATGTCCGTGGCCCCATGCTTGCTGAGAAATTAAGATAAAAACCGTTTGAAACATGGACATTTTTTTGTACTCTGTCTGTAGCTACCTTTCCAGGGTGGTCCTGAGAGTCATTCTATTATGTCGTCCTGCCATCAGTCCTGTGCTCCTGTCAACGATGAAACACAAAGTTCGCTACCATCTCTTCTTTTATTGTGTTATATTTTTTTTATTATTATTATTATTCTGTGTGGGCCCTCCATAATAGTACATTTGAACAACAGTGTTTTCTTAGGAGAGTGACACCGAGAAGAGTTTGTCAGATTTTATATCTTATATACGAAACAAATAGGTAAGAATATTTATCTTTATAACATAAAAAGTTGGAGCTCACCCTTCAAATACAGGGATGGAGACGTGTGGCAAGCCAAAAACCTAAAGTACTGCGCAGTATCTGGAAATCTCGTCCGGACTAACACGTCCATGTTTTTCGTTTGTATGTCTAATCTTGTCTTGATACGAGACTACCAAAAAGTATCTTGCCTCAATACATTTCAGTCTCATCGAGCAGAACGTTTCTTTGTGTGTGTGTGTGTTCAACCTGAGTGCTCGAAGTCTGTACCTCTTCATTACAAACATTCAAACACACATTCAAAACAAACAGTGGGTGTCGACATTCCATGAATCACTGTCAGGATACTTCGCACTTAGAAGACTGATGATTTTTAGACCCCGTACTAGGCACCGCTAGCGGACACGTGCTTTTAACAAACGCGAGAAGAAACGAAAAGAAACGAACAGTTCTCGAAACTCAGCAGGACGCTCTCAAATTCATTGAACGACTGCTATTCTGGCAAGCTTCACTTCCTCACTCATCATCGCGACACGTATATTTGTTGTCCTTGCTGCTGTCATCGCATAATTTCCACAGGGCATGGTGCCGCGCAGAGAAACGCTAGCATGAATAGACGCAGCAATAAAAACACTTCTTACACGTGACTGTCTAATCGCTTCCAGCGGGCAAGCATAACATTTTTCCAACACGCATTCTACGAGGCATCGCCTTCGAAAAAGCTAACGACGACTGAAGTCGAAGCAGGGAATAAGTGTCCCGCGTTGACAAATATAATACGAGCAACTCTGAAAACAACATTCGGGAACTCCCGTCACACGAGCACCGTACTGGAAGACATGGCACTTGGCCAACCCACTAAGCTGGGCTCTCCAAAAAAGAAGTCTAGACTGCCACCGTAGGTCATGAGGCAGGGCATTTTTCTAACACACAAGATGGTACAAAGCACTGCACTAGCGCGTTCTCAAAGTCCAGAAGCTCCCAACGCCTTTACGGTGAGCTTCAAGACGCGTGCGAGAAACTGTGCAGGTGAGTGGCATTACATTCTAAGGCAAACTGAAGAGACAAAGCGAAACGGGTAATAGTGAATGCCGTTACCTGCGGTTGGGTGTCTGTGTGCTTGCGGCCGTGCGGTGTCGCTGCATGCCTTGGGGGCCACCCCGAGAGCGTCGTTGACGCGTGTCGCGAAGTGGTCACGGAGCGCGAAGCCCCGACCCGGCGGCCCGAGCTCCTGCATCCGCTGCAGCGCTCTGTTTTTCCCCTTCCCCTCCCACGCGTCTTCCTTGCGCGCAGCCGATCGCGACACGGCACTAATGGGATTCACCGGACAGGTATAGAGCGGAAAGTTGTCGTATACCTGCGCCGTGTCATGTCTACGAGACGCGGCGGATCTGATGGGAATCTTCTGGAAGTGGGAGGAAGTCCATTGGAAGGAAGTCCATTAGAAGACGGTCTGGTTAAAGTCGCTTTCTCTGTGGATAGGAGCATAGTGTTTAGGATGTATGGGCCGGATATCGAGGACAAAGTTTCTCGGGGGGGACACGGTTGCCAGAAGAGTGAGTAACGGGGCGGTATGGCAAGAATATGTATATGCCAGTGTGGTTAACCCTGATGAACTGCGCGACGAGAAGTTTGTTTGTCAAATCGGTGATTTATATGACTGTTTTTTCGCTCTTGTTGTAACTGAAAGGTATCAATCACAAAATGACTTGCGCGTAAGAAATGAACTTCAGGATATACTAACTATAAGAGGGGGAATATGTGTTTATTCGAACAAAGGAGAGAGGTAGAAAAAATGGGTTAGGTCGAATTATAAGCGTGAGTTCTTCACCTAGGCTGTTACACATGAATTCTCTGACATTCCTCGAAGGCTTCTAACTCAGTAATAATCAGCGGTTTTCGTACCCCAAACGGAGATTGTGTCTGCTGTAAGGATGCAGAATCATCTAACAGGTACCGAATCAGCAGACTACACCTACACTGACTACACCTACATTCTTGTGTACGCTATCAGAACACATTTCGTTTTACAGGGCTATCCAAAGAATGTTATGTAATTGTCTTATTTTAAGAGAAGGAGGATGTTACGCAGTTTCACTTTATTAGCTGGGCTGTACATGTTTTTATACTTGTGAACGTGGTTGCCCGACCATAAAGGGAAACTATGCACATGATCACATGGCATCCTCCTTCCCTTAAAATAAGTCCCATAAGAAGATAAAATAGGGAGGTTTCGCACTACATAACACAGCTGTGTTCTACACTGCCAGACGAGTCTCGACTCGCTGTAACTAAACATCAACACTCTAATTAGCCGCACATTTGGCATACGTTCCTCTGCTTATGTGTGAACTAGCGTTGTCTGCCTGTTTCACTATGGAAGAAAGAGCTCTTTGCACTTGCCAGCCGCCCTATTTTAGCTCCTACCAGTGTGACATCACACACTTGTGACGCGATCTTGGCTTTGGAGCGAACACAGCGCTCGTTTGTCGAGAATGTCGTACTTGGAACGGCCGCCAGGACCGTGACGTTCAAGGAAAATATTTCCTCCATTGAGACGAGCTGGGAGCGTCAGAGGATCGGAGCAAATGTGGAATGTAGTGTTTACGGCTGGCAACAAGGGAGAATAAAAGATGGCGGACTAGGAGCACCTGAAAAAGTAGCTGTTTAAAGGATCACTGAAGCGCAAAGATTTCTCCTCGGGGAATATCAAAGATGGCGTTACCTTGACGCGAACACACAAGCAACGGGATATATCCATTGCGTCGTTCCGTGATTTATGATCGATAGAAAAAAAAACGCAATTTACACCTTCCCTCTCTCTCACTCCCTTCCTCAAGACGGCCGGCAATGCGGAGCGAGCTCTCATTGGTCCTTCTCAAACGATTTGTCAGATCATTGCAGGAGATCGTTTGAGGAGGCCAATACCAGACCTATCCACACTGTCGCGCTTATTGAGGAAGAGAGAAAAATGTTAAATTGCGTTTTTTTTGTTTTTTTGTTTTTTCTGTCGATCATAGATCACGAACTACGCAAAGGATTATTTCCGTTCCTTTTGTGTTGGCGTCAAAGTAACTGCATCTTCTATTCCACGAGGAGAAATTTTTGTACTTTAAGCTTCCTTCACTCATCATATTGTGATGAAACGTAGGATTTGATTTGTTTTTGATCTGTTTCGATTTGTTTGAAATTATTGGGCGCTTTTCTTTCAAACGTGTCATATTCTCGTGTTTCACAAAATACTGTGCCCACGTCCTTTCAAGTAGTCATGGCTTTAAGAGCCCGGTCTTTGTGTCCGGCAGGAAATACTGGGCGATCAATCTTTACTCTGTGGAACTTCAGAAAGCACTCCGCGTTTCAAGAGTGAGAGAGCACACAAGCAGTGTGGTAACAAGCCACAAGCAGTACTGCACGGATACAGGACCTGCCTCTCGTCTTTAACCGTGGCAAACCATGGTCAATACCGGTATACGGTGCGTTTTCGAGCTTACCACGCCAATTGGACGCCCTGCTTTCGTTTCGGAAGAACCTACCTCGTTTGCTAGCAGCCCCATGGATGCAGAGAAGCATCTCTCTGCCTGCCTAACCTTTTCCGCATATTCACCCGGCCCCTCTCTTCTTGTTTTACCTCTTTTATTTCTCTTTGCCCGTCGCAAAGGCCCTTTCTCATTCGCGTTCTTGTCGTCAAAGCCAAAGGCAAACATTATATCCGCCACACCTTATTGCCCATATACACGGTGCAAGAAGGGGGCTAGAGTGAACATTTTTTGCCTGTATAGGCAGGACGCATTCTTCCAGCTTTTAGGCGTGTTTGCGGATGGGTCTGCAAGCGCGCACCACGCTCCGGACACTGATGGATGGCCCTGACTGATGCAACACGGCGCTAAAAGCGACACTTCTTAAACTTTCAGGGGCACTATACAATAAATAAAATAGCATAGACGCAGGCAAGCTGGTGAGTAAACTCTATGATGGGGACTGTCTGAGTGTCTCTTGTCGTCCATCTTCTCGTTCACCCAAGGCTTTCCCCATCATGTAAGTACAAGAGAGTTCGGGCTAATTTTGGAAATGATTCTTCGACGATGTCACGAAAGATCGGAATATGGCAGTCGACGAAAAATCTAGACAGCAGCGAGAGTTGAATCCGCACCTGTTCATTGCGATGCGGCTTGTGCTTGTGTTTTGTAGAGCTTATATGTTGTGTTTGTCATTTCGTGTGTTCCAGCACCAGAATGTAATTACTTTCCATCGTGAGCCACAGCATGAGATCAAGTAGGGCCGATCTTCGTGACGCGCAGCAAATGTTTGCGTTGTCACCATGAAATGTCGCCATGGCAGAAGATATACAACCGTTTTCCAAAGCTTCTGCAAAACCTTGAAGACGAACCCTATGTCGATACTGAACATTCCTAGAATTTCAACTGTAGGTACAATGTTTACGTATCGAGAAGAGTAACAGAAATACAGTGTGCCGTTACTGGAGGCATGCTGCAGATCATCAACGTGTGCAGCAGCAGCATTTGGAGAACAGCCATAGAAGCGCCTCCACCTGTCTATTGATAGTGCAGCCACCATCCAACGGCTAATTTCGCCTCTCGAACAAGTGATGGATAGCGGATCTTTCAACCTTCGAATAACAAATGGATTTCTCCCACGACGCCAAGCTTCAAAAATGTATATAAGTACCAGGATGTCAGGTTGTACTACGATGTACCTGGTGTACCATCAGGTGTATGCATATTCAAAATTAACTATATGCTGCGTTTGTTGTTATAAAAGGTGAACCGTACGACACTTGTCGTAAAGTGCATTCCTGCCACACCTCGTCCCATTGTACATTAAAATTATGTTTAAGGCTTGAGAGCAATAGGGAAATTAAAAAAAATGGTATTTTTATCCATTCGCTCATACCAAGACGCAAATTATTCTGTCTCAGCAGCAAATACAAGAACAGTGTTAGACGAAAGTGCGGCAAGTAACGGCCTTGGAAACAAAAATTTATATTGTTGTCGAGTATTACACTAAAAGAAAGCGTAGCTTCGCAATAAATGTCGGCTTGCGTCGCATACCGCAAGCAGTGTCCACGATAAGTCTGCGATGAGGCATCAAGCGCAATTTCCCATCGCCTTGACCTCTCCATTGTAGTACGGAAATAAGCTCCTCTCGGAAATTGCTCTATTTCCGTATAAAAGCCACTTGTCACGCCGAAGATATTCCTACGGTGATACGTCATTCGTTCCTTTTCGATTGCGCCGCAGCCAAGACTGTATATCTAGAAAGGTAGCAAAACTCCCATATGCCCCTGCGTCCTCAGAATGACGCCATGATAGAGACCATCAGCGCCATCCATCCGTTGCGCGAACTACTACGATTGTAAATAAATTGCGTCAGATATGACGTCAGCAGTATGAATAATAAGCAGTGCATAATTAGCCATGGCGCGCTTACATTCGCGCACTTTGTTTGCGTTGTGTTCCGAATACCTGTAACGGACATTCCAAACCCGTTGGCTCACGAGCCTAACTAAACTTTCCCCTTTCCTGACCGAACCATACCAATCGCCCAGGCCAACAATACGAGACGAGAACAGAGAAAAATAAATCATATCACAACTGGTTTAGTGGCACATGGCAATAGATCTGTCCCTGTTTGTAAACAAATGCCGTCATAGTGTTCGACAGCGCCACCAATTTGGTAAACTTGAACTACGCTCGAACCTAGGGGGCGAACAAGTTCGCGCCCGAAAGCCACGGTCTTGAGGGGATTACGATGGGCCTTGAAAGGGACGCGACCTTCGGTCCTACGTTTCTGTTAATAGAAGGCAACAAGTGCCCATTCGTGGAACCCAGCCCTCCCCTTCCGATTTGTTTCGGTTTCAGTCTGTCTACCAACGTCATGATGACGTTTCTCGGGTAGAGGTCTATTCGAAATGCATATAGTTATAACAGGTGTTGACAACTCCGAGCAGGACGGGAATCGTGATCACCACACAGAAATTATGAAGGTTCACGTATGGTCCATTTCTCACCTAGAGCTAAATGTAGACGTAGTGATTAGCCGTTTGTATTCTTCCAATTAGTGGCACAATGAGTTCGTTGCAAAAGCGTGACATCGTTAGTGCACAGCCTGCTACTGCTCACGCCGGCACCATGGCGAAAGCTTTTTTTCGCGAGGCGTGCAACGGGGGTACATTGCATTCATCCGTTCACACGTGTTAATGTCGGCCTACAGACTCCGAGATGTAAACCATGCTTCCTCGTTAACCCAAAAAGTGTACTAACTCCGTATTACGATGCACGGACACACGGATACAGGGATGCACGGATAAACAACCCACGGAGACACATGCGCGGAGAAGCAGCATACGGAAACTTACTTGTGCGGTCGAGTGGGGCTACAGATAGTTTTTCCTATATTGAAATGATGAATAGACTATTATTACACACAAAAACCATGCGCATGTCGTAAATATCTTTTGTTTACGCTCGTACCTCAACTATGCCAACACGACCAGCACCCAGGATCGCTCGCGGCTCATGATAGCCGATGATAGCCGTGTCCATAGGTCTGATTTGGTATTCCCGCTGGCTTTCGCTACCAGTCTACATGTGTCTTGCCGCAGGTTTGCCAGACTTCCTCACCCCATGGGCCACATGATATGATATCCCTCTGCAGTCCTCCTCTTTTACTAGATCACGTGACCGTCTACGTATATCGTGTCCTGTACCGCCTACTTTTCCTTTTCGTTCAATCACGCCCAGCATCATGTCTGCTCCAATGAATATTTTCATTATGCGGCCGAATTATTCCGGGCTTTGGTTTCAATATGTGTCACTCTTTGGAGTGATCGATCTCGATCTCCTTGCACTTCAAAGGGACTCTCAAGAGTCTTCTCCAGCACCCCAAGCGTCAGGTGACATTACCCCACGAATCGAAGAGAAAACGTCGAGTAAACCGCTTGTGAGCTTTTTACTGTCCCTTACGGGACGTTCCGTGTTTATTTGTCTTCCTTTCGTTTTCTTACGTTATGTAGGGCAGCTTGCCACCCTCTTCTGGTAGGCAGGTCACTAGTTTCAAACGTCACATCACAACGTCACGATTTCACATGAAAACTGCTTTTTACTTTGGCATGGCAAATAATGTGAGCAACCATTGGTAAGCAAACAACCTGCTTTCGCTTTCTATATAACCAAAATCACACTTACGTGCAACGCGCCAGCTGTGGCCTGTGACTGTGGCCACTCGAGCACCAGGTCACGAGATATGGAGCCGGTCGGACAAACCACTATCTGTTTGTAGGGGAGGACGTACACACATGTACAGGGGCCGTTACAACTGGCAAAAGGTCACCGCCAGACATATGCATTAAAAAAAAAGAAAGGCGTTGCTGTGGGACCGAGAAAGAAGCGTCTCCGTGCACGTATGCGCCCTCACCTGCAACCGGGCTCATATCGCGCCACCAGGTGTTCGAGTCTGTACAATCAGAGACCATGGCTTGCGTTTTGCAAGTGAGTACACTTTTTCTTGTAGACTCTTCCTGACCATTAATCAACGTATCTAATGACTCTCTCCGCAGACTGTGACGAATTCAACCTCTCCTCATTTTTTTTTAACGCCAACATCAATATCAACATCCGCATATACTGTAGTGTTGCAAAAACTCGATATAAATACACGTAGCAGAGAACAAGGAATAGCTTGCATGCTTCACCGAATTTCACTCTCTCTCTCTCTGTCTTACTCTCACGATGTAATCAACATTAAGAGTCCGTGCTCGATTTAACTCGCATTCAAGTCACCACGGCATCAGACGTACCACATGCCAACTCTGCGCATTCCCAGTTCCATCGACGAAAACAAAGCGCTGTTCAAAGAAAACGGGAGCATTTTCATCCCACCCTTTACGTAAACAGAGGCCGAGAGGAATGCTCTACTAAACAGACATATTTTAGGCGGAAAGAAGGAAATGATGCCACACGTCACTCGGCAGGAAAAGAGAATGTTGGAAGAAGGAGCCTGTCGTTGCAGATAATTGGATGTCTTTACAGCCCTTCCCTCAATCCCAAGGCTTTCTTTGAAGAGCCGCAGAATATATGACGGAAACGGAGTCAGACCTTGAACCGCTTTCCGAAGTGTTCTAATTTCCATGACGTATTTATCGATATTCTACTTCTGTAACTGTTGTACACAACGTAACGAAGGGCTCACAAAGAACGAGGGTATCTTTCCATTCTACGATGCCTTCCCACCGACATCCTTCAGGTTGAAGGCTCGCACTCGAATTTCGAGTGTGCATGCCAAAGAGGGGACTGTGACACGATACGCTAAGTATGCAAGTAGGTCAGCTGTCTGCGCAGCTCTCCTGCTTCCCTCTTTCCTCTATTGCCAGTGGAGCGACATAATCTCTCCATCGTGTGCCTAACATTTCAAAGTTAGGCACACGAGGTTTCTTCTGTGTATTCATGCCGGTCTACGAGTACCCCCTTATTATTGCCTTGTGAGTGGACAGACACCTCGTCACGTGGTCTCTACAAACTTTACCCTCTCCCCTCTTCCGTTGAACGCAGCCGCAGATAGCGGGGTATCTCGTTTAGTGGAAGGAGGCGACCCCAGACGTCGAAAGCACGACGGCCTTACGAATGGAATAAGAAAGCGCTGGGGCTTGCTGACTTCAGAGAGCATATTCTCGTAATTTAGAATCCTTCTGAGTCGTGCAGATCCTGTAGGTCTCCTAACCAAAGCTTGAGCAAGAACGGACTTAATATACGTGTAATCCAAACCGAGTGCCTGCCTTTCTGTCAAAGAGTGTGTTGAACCAAAAGCAACAACCCTGCTGTTGCCGGATAGCAGTCTTTCGCGCATGTTGTCGGCAATAAATTTTCCTACAGCAAACAACTCGTGTCAACGGTAACATGTAAATAAATTTTTGTCGATCGTTTAACTGGTGCAGTTTCTCTTGAAGCACCATGCAGCCGAAGACTTCCAAGAGAGCAGTTGAACCATTGGATAGCACAGCTCTGCATTAGGCCCTGTCATGTTTATTAGGCCCTGTGGCCCCTGTACACTGGAGCAATTGTATACGCTGGTTGACGTCCCATACATCCCAGAGGCTCTTTCACTGAAAGATGCTCCAAACGCTGTAGCCTAGTCTGCTTCCTCCAGGACACTGGTCTCACCCAAATAATTTGTCCCAATGTTTACTCGCCCACGGGACTTCTCACTAAGCCTAGCAGTGACTTTCACTTTACTTTAGTTTACAACTACCGCAACCAAACTTTACTTTACAACTAACTTAACTAACGTGGCCAACAGGGGCAAGCTGGTCTCACCACAACCAGACTACCACCACCATAATAATACGACACATGTTTTACGACATGTTGTACGACACACAAACAATTCTATGTTTGTTCAGTAAAAGGGTTGCTGTGTCTGAGATCGTGTGTGTTTCGTGTTTTCTTTCCCCTCTCTCTGGGTTCCCTTCGTATTATCATGTACCAGCTCGCCTGCCCCCTTGCACTTCTTCCGTTACTACCACTACCATATTTTTTTTTTTTTGTCAGTGTCTTTGTCCTTTGATACGCCGTTCTGCAATATTCTCGAAAGTTATGTATAGCACACTTGGATTCGTGCACAGGATCCCTGTCGGTTCTCTTTCTGTTTTACTTCCCGTAGAATGAGGCTTCAGAAACTGCAGGTTCATGGGAGGCCGATCGCCTCAAGGTCAAGTGAAGGTTAGCGTCACTTCCTTAGGTATATACCCTTAACGATAGGCGCTGTAGATAGCGCACTCAAAAAGGAAGTGTTGGACAGATTCCGAAAGCTGCACAATGATCGTATAGCGGAGACGGAAGGAAATGGTTTCTGTTCAATTAGAGGTTGAGTTCGCGCAAAGATTTGGGGCGAGCAACAACTTCGTGAGCAGTTTGAAACTTATTTTCTTGGTGAAGTTTACTACCCCACTTGTGAACATGAGCAAGTGTTACCAGAGAAAAAGTTGACGAAGAAAGCCAGGTTTACTTAAGTCTCGGAGGCTTTAAGTCGTATCCCAGCAAACCACAGACGTCCTGTGGATATCCGTGTAATATCCCGGGGTGGAGTTTCTAATATCCCTGGGATATATGTAAATACCTAGGGACGTCCATGTGCCGCCCAGGAGACCTTATTTTACCCCTGATGTAATGATGTCCCACGAATGTCCACAGGAGATACACCTGTCAATAAAGGGATGCCCACAGGGCATCAGTAAAAACGCATATCCATATAGCGCTAGCAATAGATGTTGCACTACGCTACCCAGTGGGATATGCCACACATTCTGATGGGATATATTAAGATGCTTTATTTGTCACTCCACCTATGGAGGTTTGTGGCAGACTGGCAGTACAAGATTCATCACGGAAGAGCAACGCTGTATGACCAGCATAAACGCCGCACCCCTATACCCGCTTCGCTTAGGCAATGGGGGTGACCATAGTAACCTGTATTTGCGAATTGGATGGAACATATTCCGAAATACAAATAGTTCGGGCACGTGCATTAAGTGTAGTGGGGCGTAAAACGTTTCTAACGGTGACGAGGATGCGTTTTCGCAATTCCCGTGCACCTGCATCGAGTATATGTCTGTCCCCTCCAGGTGCCGTGTTTGTCAGATCGCTTTGCGTTATTTCCCTATTTCCCTTAATGATCAGTTATTCGGTGTGTTGCACTACGAAGACGATGCGTGCCCCTTGAACTCGACAGTTCCCCTGCTTAGGACATGATACTAGATACAGAAATAGTCAGCTTATTCATACTAGCGGATATATCGATACAGTGAGCAAATCTAAGAATCTGCGCAACTCACAGCTGCCCAATAAATTCTTGGCCATGGAGTTGGAGTTGGCAACAGAGTTACTGTGATTACAACTCAAATTTTCAGCATCGGAATATTTCTCTCACGCAACCTTGGAAAGCAGCAGAGGTCCAGAAGCTTGTACTCCTGCCTGCTCACTGTCAGAAATATCGATATTTTGATGGCCAAAAGCCAAAGTACGGAGCGTGAAAGACAAAACGCACGCATTTCCCAGAAATAACTGGTAACAAACTACAAGACCTGCAAGTACAAGGGCGCCCGCTTTTAGTACCTGTGAGGACAACGTATGGTCAAGAAGCTCAGGAACTGAACACATCTGTGATGCTCCAAATGGAAATTTCACCTGCTGCTCTAGAACAAAAAAGAGGCTTCTGCTCAGCTGATTTATTAAAGACCGCGGTCACGTGGATTATATTTGACGAATAAGGATTGGTTTTATTATTTTGGTTGGTTTTATTATTTGGTTCGTTATATTATGGTCTTCTCTATTGAGGGAAGGTTTATGCACTCCACTGTGCTGTTACATAATACCCACAAACCTCAAATTTGCAACGTTGTACACTTGTTAAGCTCAGCGCGAAAAAAATAAAAGTCGACTGAGAGTGGCACACCAGATGTGTAAATGTCGATTTCAGCATAGTTCGGCTAATGACAATTTGTGGAATACAGCCCCGTACAGTACGGACTTTCGCTTTATAGCTTTATATATCGAACGAAATTATCCAGAAAATTTTCATAGTGTCATACTTTGAACGCACCCGAGATAGCAGGGTTTGTGCAAGGGAAAGTATGTGTTAAACAAAGTAAAAATACTGAGAATTGCTTGGTAATGGCACTGGTAACCTCTTCTCAGTCTTAGCACGCAAAGAAGGAGCCCGCATATTCGTGATGGCAGCAACTAAACATGAACTAAAAACTATCAAATGACAAACACGGGGTTGGGGGGATTGTTGCATGCGCGAAAGGGTGCATGCCTCCCAGAAAGCAGTTTGAAACCCTCATCATGTGATTATGTCATTTGTTGGCAGGTTAGGCGCGTTACCGAAGGACACGAATAGCACGTGTCAGTGAACAAGTGAACAGGGGTCTTCCGGTGATTTCATGGGTCGGGACGGCTAAATGAGTTTCCCGACTCATGAGCATAGCTGCCTAAAAATACTCTCGAAGGGACTGTAGGCCGCTGAGCCCACGCATACTTTCGATCACATTGCATTATTGCAACTGACGCGTTCGACCCACAAACCACGATGGGATGACGATAAGACAAAAGGATACAGAAGTTTTCACATCGGGAACTGTAGGAATTTCTCCTTCGACATGCTAAGTGGGGGGGGGGGGGGGGGGGGGGTACAGCACCTACTATCACATAGTATCTCCAACCGCCACAAAAAGATTAATCTAAATTCTTCACGTTATCCATTGCAACGGACTACTTTGACCACAACGGTTTTGCCAAGAAATTACTCGAGCCAATGCAGATAAGGTGAGGTATGGAGCTGAACAATTGGTATTAAATTTCACGGTGTCCTCACGGCAACGCACGACTACTGCATGCATGCACACAACCCTGATTGCATCGTCTTTGCCATAGAAACGCCCCTTTCTCCGTACGGTCCTTCCTTCCTTCTGCCGTGACAACACAGTACTGAGAAGCTAAAGGGAGAGGAGAGAGTTAATATAAAGCACGAAACAATGACAAGTTTTACCATAGGGGCACGCAACGAAAACGATACGATAGCCAAAGCTGTCAAATCTCGGCTCAGGAATGTGATGACAGAAACTTCAAAGATATAGCCCGATAGACCAACGGTGTTTTCGGAACCGTTATCGTGAACGCCCTCCGATCGACCAAACCCCGTTAAACACTGTCCCAATGTCCCCCGTTGCTTACCCAGTGGTTGACAGCTCCACATCGTGAGTGATACAGGCACAGTAACGGAAACGGGAAAAAAAAAGGGGGGGGGGGAAGAACTACAGACCAGTTAAATAACGAAACCGAAACTGTGACGAAACCACAACGAAACCCATTGTCCCGGTGGACAACAGGTTCCGTCACAAAAATGCAAATGAGCACTCAGGTACGCGCGCAAACAACGGGCACAATGAATGACAAGTTTGTTTCTTCGCCGCGTTGTTGTTGTTGTTTTTCTAACATGTTTTTGACACCGCAACTTTCTATAGTGATCCAAAAGCGCATGTAAGCACTTAACATCCCTAACGGCAAAACGCAAACAAACAAAAAATCGACCACTTACTGCTTAACTTTCTTTCTGCGATACTTTCCTTTCACAAGAGATGTCATTTCGTACCCTGGAAAATGTGGGAGTTTCCACAAACACACAGAGACAGGTGTAGATACGGGTCACCAGACGGGGCTGTGTCGCTAGAAACACCATTCACCACGAGGAGTTCGAACGCGCGATCCGCTTCAAAGTCTCTTGGCTCTCGACTTGAACGTCATGAGGGCCACCTTTCTTCCTCTTTGTTTCTCTTTCCATTTTATTCCTATCGCATCGGCGCCTAATTTTAGCCTGAGGAGGAGTGAGCATGAACTGTCGCCAACGCAGAAACGACGTACTACGTACGCCGGCATCACCGAATCAAAAGAGAAAGCACTCCGGCCCGGTGGTAAAATAAACGAAGAAAGCGGAGCCCTGGGAAGACGGGTCTGCGAAGAAGGAAAGTGGGGGAAGATTTGTTTTTCGGTTGCCGGACGAATCTGTGTTGAGTCGGTGACGATTTGAGCGACAGGTCTTTTGCAGGAGCAACGCGCAAGGAGGTGTCACCGGTTGCAGTGACGCGTGTTCCGTAAGGTCGACGTTCGGGGGGAGGGTACTACCAAAAAGAGCCACATAGTTCTCGTTAGAGCACCCAGTTTTATTATATTTATTACTGTTTTACATTTATGTGCTCCAGAAACTATTCCTAGAAAAATTATTGTTCGCAATTATTATGTTTTTGCAAAAATTATGTGTAGGAATTGTCCTTTTTGTTAATTTCTCTGGCACTAGCCGAGTCTTCATTTACTGGAATATACGGGTAGATGTCACTTAAATGATTTATTTGCATGTACGCAGTTCAGCATGTTCTAAAAAAAACATGGCTGCTTCTTTGGGCATTGTGCCAAACGCGTTCAAATGCGGCAGTTTTATGGGTTATCGCTGGTGGTAAATTTCTACTCGAAACGTTTGAAATGCTATTAAATTTTTATTGAAAGCATTTTAACGTTTCGTGAAAGCGTTTTTATTCTCAGTTATTTTATGTGTGTGTGTGTGTGTGTGCTCTTGTTGCTGCCGCGGTGACGCAATGGTGACGCAATTTTAGCGTTCCGCAAACACAGACTGCCGATCACGTGGCGGAGGCACTTTCACGTGGTATCACCTATGTCACGTAGTGGCCCAATAACGCCACGGACGAACCTATACGGTGGTCGGCCATGTAAAGCTATTACTTTAAAAAACTTTACCCTTTAAACACCCAAGAAAACATCAATAGAGAGTTTTAGTTGTAGCGTATCGCATTTCGCACGCAAGGAGCGTGTTAACTCTGCGCACGCGCTATACGCACTGCAACGTTCTGCGCATGCGGAGTGCGCATCCGGTGTTTCATCGTGTACGCAAAATCATCGTGTAAAATATTTCAATTAAATTCACAGCCAACTATTCATAAATAAATTTTATATAGGCCGCGTTTTCCTGCAGTGATGGGACTATCACTAACTTCCTGTTTCTCTTCTGTCAGTCTTTTTTTTTTTTTTTTTTTTTGAGGGGGGGGGGGGGGGTTCCGAAAAATTGGAGAAAATGGAAACAAACGCGGCTACTGCTGAGTCGAAGCATTGCCGGCCAAGCCACAGCCTACAAACGCTAGAAATTTTCGTAGCATTAACCCTCTATTCATAAGTGCAGAGCAGAGCATCCCGTGAGACTGCTGTCTACTCAGCGATAGGTAATTGGAACAACCCGTCCACTCCGTTTCTTTTTCCTTCCTTTTCTTTTTCGTTTGCCCCTTCCCCCTTTTTTTCGGAATAGCAAGCCGGCTCTTTGCCTGGCTAACCTTTCCTTTCTTTTTTTCTTAATAAACATATCCCCCCCCCCCCCCGTCCACTCCGACCAGAACTCCGACATTATGTGAACGCAATGGCGATCGCATGGAGCAGCCAGACGGAGCTCTAAGTTGGTGGTTGCTGGCGGATTAGAGGCACCTTAGGCACTGTTGGCGGGTTGGAACGCATCGAAGGCACGAAAATTTACATTTTTTAATTTTGTCGCCTGGAAATTTTGGGCAATTTTTCCGGAGACGAGGTAAAAAACCGAAAAAAACTGTTTTTTTTCCCCAAAATTTCCGGGTTTTTTCCGGGGCTTCGTATCTCTAGGTATAACGCACCGCAGAGGGAAAATATTTTGCAAGGTGACTCCCGGTGGCCAGCTTGACAGACGAGGCAGGATTTCGAGCGATGTTAAATGTCACCTCATCGCTCCTTTAAGAGTCCGCAAATCACGACCGTGCTTTCGGCGACCGTAGCTATGGCAGCGAGCCGTCGTCAGCCGCATGAGCAGCCACTGGCATCCGCAGAAAGCCAATGTTTGAAATCGTCTACGGCGACTGGCTGAAGCAGACGACCCCATGTAGTCGGCCCAGAACGCATACTAACCCCCCTGTCCCGCCACTCCTTCCTGCTGTCGTCTCTCCATCTGTCCACGTCTGTACGCCGCTCATAGCCACAGTTGCTTCGCGGCGCTGCCACGGAATAAAAAAAGGCAGACGACATGCCGACTTCATATGTCTGCGTGACGTGTTGTTTGTCCGGTCTCGTCGTCACCACCACCACCACCATCATCATATGTCTACGTGGCGGAGGAGTGAAAGGACGTATTAGGGAGGCTTTCTGTACCTAGGCGGCGTTGTTCTAACAGCCGATTCGAAACAAGCCTTATGCTGATTATGTTTTATCACATCTCAAAACAGTCCTCAATCACGATTCTCTGGGTTGCACACTTATGTGACGTCGCCAATTCGTGGTAGCCCAATGCTTACTAAAAGCTTGGCTAATCAATCCTTACGTCACCGTGACACCGAAACCAAATGCTAACATGCCGTTCGTCCTTCTTATTTATCTCAAAACCTACGCCCCTCTGCTGGATAAAATCTTGCATTTGGAATGCAACTACGGGGTCACTACAACTCTAATCTCAAAATCACAGTAAACAACTCCACACTGTGTCCCTTTAAGTGTCTTCTGATGTAAACAACGTGGTGCTGTCGTATTGCATATTAACATGAGACTTGACTGAATACGTGCGAAAGTGTTTTATGAATTTTATGAATTCATTCTGCGAATGATGTCTTCATCTCTTATGTCAGTGGGGGCAGAGGTAAGGAGGCACAGCGCAATGTGTTATACGCTAAATGAATATCACTGGAATATCCCGACTGTCAGAATAGGATACGGAAGATGTTAGCATATAATGTCGATGGTGATGATGATGATGATGATGTTCCTCGTATCTTAAACACTTAGGGGAATGGGTCACCCACCAGTATTCACGATGCCGAAGACAGCGTTGAAATACTTCTTTGAAATACTTCGTTGAAAAAATACTTCGTGGCAATGTAAAATTAGATATTGTCTTCAACTACGTAGCTTTAATACGATGTTTGCGATTGCTGATATCTGCAACTTTTTTTTCTTTTTTTTTTTGTAATTATTCATGTTTGCAGTGTATTACTTTTGATGCTTGCGAATTTCCTCATTCTTCATCAGCAACTTATCTGGGTTGTTGTTGGCAAGTGATATCTGAAATTGTGTAATGCATGGATTTTGTTGCTATTGATGTTGGTGTTGGTCAAAAAAAGGGAGAAATTAAATTTATCATACGCTGCCAGTGCTGTAGTGCCAAGGGTACGGGTGTATCACGGTACCCTATGAAGTTTTTCTCTGTTCCTCGTTTTCTCTTGGAAATAACGGATAAAAAGATGTTCTTTCTCGCTCCATCAGCATGTGTCGTATAACGACTTTGAAAGAATCTGACTTTTTATTACAATGGTCCCCGATAGCACTCAACCTGTTACAGATCTACATTCAAACATTATTCATGCCCCTTCGTAACGCGTGTGTGCTTCATGTTGGCTGCATAATATTCGAGAACCTAAGCGTGCGTAACAATGTCATTCTTCTTAATGATGAAGCACAAGCACCGCATATGATGCGCCGTGCGTTCATTCTGTAACCCGAGTGCACAGCGAAAATGTACTATATACGACGAGCATATAGAAGAAACACGTCATATTCCACACGTACAAAACGGGTCATCTTTACTTTTTTTCTTTTTTAGTTTTGCATAGGAAGGTACACAGTAAATTGCGAGTGAAAAGTACTGTTGATGTTGACGAATAGGGAGAGACTGAATTCATTTGAGAAGTACTGTGTTGATGCTCTGTCTGTTGAACCTTTATTGACCGCATTTACCTTGCGATAGTGTCGCTTCTGGACGGTTTCTCTTTTTCTGAATTTGTCAAAAACACAGAAGCGTTTCCAACGAACATGTGAATTCTGGAAAATTTCGAATTTTGGTACGGTAGACTGCCTGTCGAATGTTTCTTAAATGTAGGCAGGTGTTTGACGGAAGAAACGCTGCCGGGACTACCTAATTTTGATTGATTTTCCGGGCCCCTGAATTTGATGCCTCGACCCTGGGGATGACGTTATCTGCAGTGCGAAGTGTGCAATATTTAGCCATAGCCACTGACTTCCACATCACCACTCGTGGCTATGTGATGTTACAACTATACAACCATCTCGTGCATCACTTGATCAGAGCAGTAACCCGTTTAATGGCGGGACTCGTATTAGCAATGCTACAGAAGGGACTCATCGACACTGCTAAACTATACCTCCCTATACGGAGCCTAAATGTGATTCCTCAATGCAAAAGCGTCAGCGTTACCGAGAGGCGAAGCCGACTAGAATATTGAAAATATCTGAGTGGATCGCTGCTATATAAGAGCAATATTTTCAATGGGCAACACTTTACTAACGGGACCTTAGTGTTGCACTAATAAAAACTACGCTCATTGCAGGCGAAAGAACGCATGGAGAGTAATAAATCGTCCCTGCGTCATGGGGTTATACCTACACGTAAGCGCTGGCACTTCGGAATTGACGGGAATATAATGCGCATTACACGAATTATTTCAATTACTGGACAGCTCCGCTGTCCCTCCTCGCAATGAAGGTGAAAACCAACTCACTCAATCAGATCGTCGACACGCTCTTGCTGAGTAGTCCTGGACATTTTGAGATCAGACGACGAAAGCATTCAATTCCATTTTTATCCTTCGAAAACACGCACAACACCGGGAGAGCATCAACGCTGTACGTCGTTAGATGAGTGTGCAATCAGACGTAACACGTAACGTTTCATCTCGCACAGCCGCAGCAGTAGCGGTAGCAGACGACGCGTTTGCTGGCAGACGATATGGCAGAAGGAAACGGATGAGGAAGGCTGCCTGTAGAGAGAGGAAAGGGCTTATTTCCCGTAGCACGCAAGAGAGACTGTGTACAGCCTGTGTCAGAGACACGCGGTATATGGGGAAGAGATTACCTATCTCTATTGGTTCGCCGCAAAACAAGTGGGGAGATTGAGTAACAGCTTGCGCGGCTCTCACATTGTGTGAGATATAAATATGCGGTATTGTGAAGTGACAGGCACATCGATAAAGCGTTGCGAGATTGTTTTGATGGAACGTATCGAAGATGTGTATACGAGTTCAGTACGATAAATCGGAGAGGGTTTGACCATTAGGTGAGAAGGACGAATTTGAAAAGGTATGAAGACTATGAATGAAAAATGCCTCCTTTTCGTGCTGTCATATATTGTAGTGGGAGAAGGTGCTCTCTTCCGCCTATAAAGATAAAACAAGAGCCCTGAGTGGTATACTATTCGTGGTCGTGTGGGGCTGATGAAGGCATATATATACGCCGCTATACGCTTACGTTGTTGTTCTGCTTTTGAATGTTCTATCTTCTTGCACGCTCATGGGCTTGAAGGATCCATGTCACTCGAGGCCCACAGAGAGTCCCATTAAATTTTTGCAACGTTCCCATTCGACTGGGCAACACCGCTCTCATGAAGGGCTTTTGCATTCCAGAAGGGGAAGTCGGCAGAGCAAGCCTGCAAGACACAGTCGACACGGAGGGAGTCAAGGAGAATGTCGAAACTACCCAGCTGATGTAATGATGCCTGATACTTCTGGAGTTGACGGCCATGGACGCATCACGCTATCCCGAACAGATCCACATCGCCACACTAGTTGATGTGATGATAAGCAGTAAGGGGGAAACACGTCAGTGGTGGTCATGACGATAGGCGGCTCAGAGTGACAAATACACAAACTACAAGGCCCAATTCAGTAAACATCGTCTCCAGAAACCGAAGCATATTTCTCGAAAGCTTGCTAATGCGTCGCATTGTAACATTTATTCCTCACTGTGGACACGTTCTATCCAACGCTTCTGTGGAAGTATTTCCCCAAAAGTAGTGGTAGCCAAGATCGTGCAGAAGACTGCACTCTTAAAAATGAAGTTCACCGCATAGCAGGCTCCTAGCCAACCATCATCTCGAATGATATCGTTATCTGCCCTGATTTGTTGAAAACGGGAGGCGTACGCCTTTTCTGTGACAATTATGAACAGCATAAGTGTCACAAAAAAGGCGTACGCCTCCCGTTTTCAACAGATCAGGGCAGATAACGATATCATTCGAGATGATGGTTGGCTAGGAGCGTGCTGTGCGGTGAAGTTCATTTTTAAGAGTGTGGGAGGTGGCAGGTTCGAATCCTATCACGGGCTGTACTGCGCGCGATTTTCTCTGGGTTTTCCCTGAGTCTTTCCGGATAAATGCCGGCGCAGTTCCCCCTGAAGGGAACACCCCGTCCCGCGCCACTTCCTGGTGTCCTCTTTCCACCTGCCCACGTCTTGAACGCCGCCCTAGCCACAGTTGATTCGCGGCGCTGACTCGGAATCAAAAACAAAAATTTCTCCAGTGAGCGAAACGTTTACAGTTCCGTTTATTGCGTTACCCCTAACCTGGCGTGGCGGAGAATGAACGTCTAAGTTACAACAGCAACAACAACAACAACAAGTAAGTAACATCTTTCACATTTCATATTGTGTGTGTGTTGCAATTCTAGCAAGGGGATCAGAAACTGTTTCGCAACGCCCCATGTATTTCAACTTCGATCCTACAACCTGCTTAAACTGAAACCAAAGCTCCACAAGCGCAGACAAATTATTTTTTCCTCAAGAATGCACCTTTGACGGCACAAGGGCACCCATACGCACAACGGCGTTACCGGTGACTTGCGCCAGTTTTCGTGCTGATGTCCACACGAGGCTGGCGGCTTAGACTTGGCAACTGTGACAATATCCGGCACTTAATATTCCCACCGGAATCTCAACCTGCGCAACCTTCTTCGGGACGGTTCGAAGAATTTCGCCGATCTATTTTCTGTATTGACTGTTTAACATGCGGAGCGAGCGCTGCGCAAGTTGGAGCTAGGTACGCATCGCTGAATAAGTTACATGAAGATAAATGTTTAAGGACGTCAATAGGATTACAGACTCTGGGGCACGTACACGTGTAAACTTCAGATACAAACCGGAAAGGACGCCATTCTGCGATTTTAGATGCGCACAACGAATCTCTACTAGCCTGGGTATTAACCACGAGCAACCAGCCAGCTAAAGAAGTGTAGATTGCGTATGTACGGCCAAATTGTGTTTCAGACACTCGACCCGTCAGCGTTGAGAAGGTAGTGGGGACTTGGCTAAAGGAATGCCGACAACCAATGTGGTGTGCCCTGGAGAGCTATCTCCATAAGGCCCATAAGGTCAATAAGGCTCAATAAGCCCCATACGAGCCCACTGCTCGACATTCAGTCCTCAACGCGTACCAACCGCATTTGAGGGGGGGGGGGGGGGTCGCCCCGGTACGACTTGCATCTTTTTCACTCTCTCTCTCTCTCTCTTTCTGCATTTATGTTGAGTTTGAGTTTGATTATAGAAATTTATATTATGTTATGTTTAGGGTTCGTGGTTTTCGGCATTTTCCGAAAAATGCCGGAAAACACCCCCCGAATGATTTTTTTCAGATACGGAATATTCCGAAAAAATCCGAATTTCTCGTATCTTGACAGCTGCCATTCCTGGAACCGCAAAGGGAAATCCCCTTGGAATCTCCTGTTGTCGACTATTTCTCGAGCGTGGCATTATCTTCAGGCTGTGCCCTTGTTTCGTTGTGCTTAAGCGGTTATAGGAGGATGACCTCAGCTCTGTTGTGCGGTCGGTGACACACCTATCTTTAGTGAATTTACTATTCAGAACATTTGTGGTCTGTTGTTGTCGGGTTAAAATGAGATCACCAGTGTACGGAGTTCCCAAACGGTTTCAAAAGCCGATCGCTGATCCCCTGCCCTAGCCTTCTTGTTCATTTTTGTGTTCTTTGTATTCCTCTATCTACTCCCTTCCAGTTACGACTTGGAGTGACCCTTGTTTCCGTTCGTGAGGCACTTCAAGGCACTTCGAGGCACTTCACTGTATGAGGACTAATTCTTATTTGTTCTACGAGATGAATCTCGTATGGATGATATAAAGCGCGAGTTTTTCGAATATGCTGTATGCCCTGCCCCTCAGGTGGATATATCTCCTATTCAGTTTTGGACGGCCCGTTGCAGCACATGGCCTTTGTTATCGCAGTGCGCCTTAAGCATACTGGCTATTCTTGTTTCTAGCGCTAATGTTGAGCGCGCGTTCTCTAAACTGTGTGTTATTAATCGCAAGGAGCGAGCCGCTATGACAGACGACATCTATTACAACAAGAGGTAGTCTCCTTGTTTGCTGGTTTGGCACAGGCAATACAAGACATTGTTAATGAAACCATGTATCGATTCACTTCTTTTCGGTTCGTTGTTAGTTCGCGCGCAAAATAGGCTTTCCTTCATGCGAAATAAATAGATGCCCGTATTCGGGCATTTATTTTTTGGGTGGAATATAGATGCCGAAAAAATCCGATTTATAGTCCCCATATAAATGCCGATAAACGCCCCCCGAATTGGGTTGAAAATAAATGCCGAAAACCACAAACCCTAGTTATGTTTCAGAACAGTGCCTGTTCTTCCCATCCAACCCACGCAAGGCCCCGCACTGAACCGTTCTACGTCTTATTTGTTACAAGGAATACTCCATCAAATACTTCGCGCAGATTTACTCCTCTGCATGCAGAGACTCGAAATCGGCATTGCAGTGCTTCGTCGATACAGAAGGCTAATTTCGTCTGAGAACGCCAATGTTCGATGGATAACGTATATAC
Source organism: Ornithodoros turicata (assembly GCF_037126465.1). Classification (NCBI taxonomy): domain Eukaryota; kingdom Metazoa; phylum Arthropoda; class Arachnida; order Ixodida; family Argasidae; genus Ornithodoros; species Ornithodoros turicata. Next base: position 42,023,174 of record NC_088207.1, read on the forward strand.
CTCGTTGTCTTACTTTGGAGAAAGTTGGAGAAAGTTGGAGAAAGTTTTTGGGAAAGTTTACAGTTGGAGAAAATCTTGGTATCAGGGTGCAACGAGGACGCGAGCCACATAGGAGGCACGATGCCGTGTCGTTGCTCGTCGCGTTTTTAAGAAGAGATCACCCGCCTCTGGTAACAGCTGTGGGTTCCGGTAAAATTCATACCCCAGCATCCAGCGCGCATTCCCTCTTGGGCTCTGCTAACGCCTCCCTGTTGTTTACTCCGATATCCTTGAAATACTCGATAACCTTGCAGCAAAAATCAGGGTGCCGCCAATCTCAAAGACTCCTGTAGAAGCATATCACAGGCTCCCAACAAAATCTACAAGTAAAGCACCAGCCATCCTAGTGCGGTTTAAAGAGAGGCATGATGTTCAAGCCTGGCTCAAAGCAAGAGTTGAAATGAAAAAACTATCCAGAGAAGCGATGTATAAAGATGTATTCATCTGTGAAAACCTGACTCGTCAAAACAAAAACATCCTGAGACTAACAAAGGAGCGATCTAAAGAGCTCGGGTACATGTACATATGGGTAAGAAATGGTCGTGTCTTTGCCAAAAAGAATGAGACAAGCCAACGTATCTGTGTTGAACATGAGAGCGATCTCAAACGGCTGTAGGGCGGACGATTCACTTCACTTTAGCCTTCTTCGTTCCCCTCCCGATTTTCATTTTGTATTGACTTTCTTTGACTGGCATAACGACCTATGTCATTACTCTCAGTTGATCATTTTTGTAATGTTATTCAATCTTGTGGTTTTGGTGCTGCGCATCTGAATATACGCAGTCTAAATAAACATTTTGACGACGTAAAAATGCTGCTCTCGTCATCTAATGTAAATATACTTGCGTTATCCGAAACGGGATAACGCATTCTTTTTTTCTTAATAAACATATCCCCCCCCGAAACGTGGCTGAATGATCAGATTTCACACTTTTTTGAAATTGATGGGTACTCGGCTGCTTTTTGCAACAGGTTAGGGCGAGATCATGGGGGTGTTTCACTATATATAAAAGATTGTTTATCGTTCAAAAGGCGCCCCGATTTAACCATTGATGTGCCCTTGTGCGAAAGCCTGTTTGTTGAGTTGCTTGACTTCCCTGGCGACGTTACATTTCCTTACAAAGGTTCTCCGCTTATCATTGGTGTGGTCTACAAATCACCATCTGTCAACACCATGATGTTTTTAAGAGAATTTGAAGTTGTTTTGCACTCACTATGGTCAAGGAAGTCGAATGTGTTAATTCTGGGTGATTTTAATATCGATTGCTTGAAACAAGACTCAATTACGAGTGCCTATACGGAACTGCATATGGGCTACGGTGTTAGTCAACTGGTGAGGGTCCCAACTAGGTATGCAAATGATAACCCTCCTACCATTATCGATCATATTCTAACTAATGCTGATGAAAATAATATCACTTCTGGTGTAGTAGCAACGGGCATAACAGATCATGAGCTTATCTTCATATGCTACAAATCCAGCTGTCGTCAGCAAAATACTATGCGACAGAAGAGTATTATTGATTATGATTTACTTGAGACAAAACTACAAAATATACAGTGGGAATTCCTTGATGATGAAGATTCAATTGATATCATGTTTGAAGGTTTTCTATCAAAAATAAGGACAGCGGTACAAACTGCGACGAGGACTGTCCATGCTAGCAAAAGGAGCACTATTAGAAAACCGTGGGTAACCAAAGCTCTTCTCAAAAGTATCAAGCACAAAAATAATTTATATAAAAAGGTACGAATGAGACCTGATGATATCGAACTTAGAAATCGCTATTCATCTTACACATCTGTTCTTCAAAGAACAATCCGCCAAGCAAAAATGATGTTTTTTCAAAAACAAATTTCATCGGCGGCTGGAGATAGTAAAAAAATATGGGATACAATTAATTTGGCACTGAATCGAAGAACTTCTAAAAAAGAAATATCCTCCTTATGCGATTCCTCTGGGAACCTTATCACTGATAAGCGAGATATCGCCGAAATGTTTAACGAGCACTTTGTTAACAGTATTATCAGCTGTCAACATGATGGTCACGGGTTAGAATTGATGCTCCCTTGTCGTAATCCAAATTCTTTCTTCCTTGCTCCAGTTAACGCCATGGAATTAGAAAACATAATTAAAAACCTAAAAGATACAAGATCTGCTGGAGATGATGGTATTCCGGTTTCTATTGTGAAAAGGTATAAACACCTACTCTCCAGTCCACTAACAAAGTTGATCAATCACATGTTTGCGGAAGGTGTGTTTCCTGGGCAGTTGAAAATTGCAAAGGTCACTCCTGTTTTTAAGAAGGGTGACAAGTTATTAGTTGACAATTTTCGTCCAATATCGTTACTCTCAATTTTTAGTAAGATTGTTGAGAAAACCATTCTAACCAGGCTTCAAGAATTCTTTATGCGAGAAAATTTGCTCTCGATTTCACAGTATGGCTTCACAAAAAAGAAGTCTACAGAAATTGCTTTGGTGGATATAGTTGAATACCTGAAACAAAACATTGATAACAAAATTCTAACCCTGGGTATCTTCATCGATCTAACAAAAGCATTCGACCTAATTGATCATACAATTTTATTAAAGAAGCTTGAGTGCTATGGAATTCGTGGTCCTCCGCTCGACTTTTTGCGAAATTATTTAACGGGTAGAAAACAGTATGTCATAATTGATAATGATTACTCATCTTCAAAAAATGTTACGTGTGGCGTACCACAAGGCTCTATTCTGGGCCCATTCTTGTTCCTAGTGTATGTCAACGATCTCGTTGAGGTACTTTCAACCACTACCATATTATATGCGGACGACACAAACATATTTGTTGATGGCATGTCAATAAATGAAATTTTTGAAAAGGCAAACCTAGTTCTTAACAGGCTTTCCCTATGGATGGCGACAAATAAGCTGAAAGTTAATTTAAAAAAGTCGTGTTATATGGTCTTTCACCCCAGGCAGAGGAGGATTGCTCATCAAAATCTTGACATTTGGTACTGTGGCACTCGGCTACAAGCAGTAGATACAGTAAAATTCTTAGGGTTATATCTAGACCCGTGTTTAACATTTCAACCTCATATAAATTTCGTTCGAAAAAAAATCTCACAAGGGTTGTTTGCGTTGTCCCGCCTAAAATATTTAGTTCCTATCAGTGTATCGTTAAATGTTTATTTCGCTCTTATCCATAGTCATATCTCTTATTGTATCGAAGCATATGGTATTACATACAAATCAAATCTTACGCCGCTGTATCTGCTTCAGAAAAAAGCTTTGAGAATTATAATGGGTCTTTCACCATTTGACTCAATTACCTTCGCCTTTCAATTTCTTAATGTTAAAGATGTTTTCTCATTAGTCGAGTACAAGTGTCTTCTCTTGATGTATAAACTTCTTCATAACATGGTTAAATCCTCATTAATCTCTATTAGTTATTGCACAGGCCCATATACGTTAAGGAATAACGATTATTGTATTCAACTTCCTCGTCCACGTTCTAATTATGGTTTACATTCATTTAGATATTTCGCAGGCAAAAATTGGAATGAACTTGCATCTGAGGTTAAAAAAGCGACTAGCCTTCATATTTTTAGAAATATGCTCTCAAGCAAGATGTGAGCTAACATATTTTTGTTGTGACTGACACTGTTTCTTCATGTAGGACTGTACTTACAATGTTGTTACTTTTGTTTTGCTCATCTATATATTTAATTTGTATGCACATTTAGCATTACATCAGATTTGCGGGACCGCAATACAGGTTCGCCTAGCGGTCCTACCAAATAACTTGTACACACTGATGGATCAATAAAATAAATCTCTCTCTCTCTCTCTCTCTCTCTCTCTCTCTCCGCAATGCCTTCTCATGCAGCTCGCTACTGCCCCCTACTTGACGATGCTGAAACGTCGATTTTACTGTGGCCATTCGGGGGTATCTCATATCTCCTGCCTGCGCTCCATCTGTGCTCCTAAATGCTCAAAAAGCCGAAGTCTCGGCACGGGGGAAAACGATTACTGTATATGTAGTAATTTTCGCGAGGAACCAATTTTCGCGAAATTCGCGAGCGCTCGCTTCTTCGCAAATTTAAAGTTCCGCGAAATATTCGAACCAATCACAGGAAAATACGAGAAAGAAATACGTGAGAAATTTGGCCCAGGACGCTGAGGGAAACCATGTACGCGGTTTGTTGCACTACGGCGTTGCCTCGTTCTTTGCAAATGGAGTCTTCACGCATCCCGTGATTCCAGTTCATTGTGATCCTGGATCATCCAGCCAGCATGTATATGCGTTCAAGCACATTGCCACGCGGATGGGCCTTTATAAACGTTACCGAATCACTATCGAGTGACAAGAATGACGGGAGCCAGGGCAATTCGGCAATAACTCAAGCCGAGTGAGGACCCCCTAATCGCAGCCGTCAAATGCGCGGAAGACAAATGCGACAAATTCGGCCACCGCGGTAGCGCGAATTTAAGGTTCCACAAATTATTGCCAGATTCTGGCTCCTCACAAAGTCGCGAATTATTGAGCCGGCGAATTGAACCACTTATACAGTACTGATAATACATACTGATAATATATGCCATATTATCAGTCCCCCTGCGGTGTACGAAGCGAAGTGCATCACATTGCCATGAAATGAATCAACAGGGGCCAATTGTCGTGAGAGCTCGTATGCAGCATATTGACCATCGCTCTCTCAGCATTGCGAAACTTCTAAGCCCTTCTTGGTCCAATACAATGCACCCGGTACAAGGTTCTCACGCTTTAGAAGACTCCATGTCGGGTACTGGCCAGGTGACCGAGCGAAAGTTTCAAACCGAAAACGGCGCAGCTGGCCGCCTAACAGCGCTGAAGAGCCATCACCTATCATCATCCAATGCATTTGCATGCGTTCGCTACGTGCTGCGAGTAAGTTAACCTTTAGCCCAACGACGCTTATACAGCACGTCACATTCATGTAATACCAAGCGGCTACTCATTTTACCTTGTTGGTTTTGTATATGTAAATGTCATGTACTCACGTCCGCTCTTACGCATACACGTGCTACTTCCCACTTCCGGAAAAGTACAGCGAAATTATTACACTGCCGTACTGCAGGCCAATGATTCTCTTTTCGCGTAAACATTTTCTTGTGGACTTCTGGATTTGTACTGTTTTAAATGAAGCCGCGGACAGCTGTGCTCATCGCAGCATGATCCTTTTGATATTCGTAAGAAAATGAAAGACGACAACATAAAGAATTGTACAGTTCCACGCAGGACACATATAGTCATGGGGCAGGTGTTACTTTTCTGCTCTGTGTCGTTCGACCGCCGGACGTCCAGCCTTCCGGTAGATGGTGCCGTGGTGCCTTACAGGGTAGGGTAGGGTGCACCCTATTACAGAGTTATTGTGAGTTGACACAGCCACGCAGTTGAACGTCCAAAAAAGGGTGCGAAGTAAGGTGAAAAGGGTAGGAATTCCTTTGTGTCGTTCTGAATGAAGGCGGTTGATGATTCTGTAATTATTCATTCGCAGTGGAGCCCACACGGCAAGCTGGCGTTTGTCACACTGCGAAAGTTTGTGGTGCCATACTGCTGAAGCAAATAGAGTGTTACTCACCCGTAGGAATTAAGATATCCTCCTTCCTCCGTGTTTGTGCTACGTTCTACCACGGGTTACGTACAATTACCAGCTACACCACCTGAAGACCCTATAGTAACCCGTAGTGCTCCACGGATCAATCAGTATTCCCGAATGGAAATCAATTGAGATATCAACACCTCAGCGTTGTTGGGTACAAGTCGTCGTCATTGGAAGTGCCACCTATACATAACATCACCTACCATGAAGCGAGCCATATCACTGCTTACCTCCATAGATGAGGACTGAATCCTGGACATTTCTCCTTGCAAGTAAGGCACGGTTGTCCTTCGTCTACTTCATGTACTAGAACTCCCTGCAATAATTTAAACTGGTGTTAACAACGCATAATAACGTCAAGATATACGGCACTCTACAGTGTTTTGTTTATTAATTTGTAGTGTGTGAAGGAAGAGACAGAGACAGCATGGCTGGAATTCTCTTCAGGGTATATTGATTGATTGATTGAAAGGAAGTAAAAAAAAAAAAAGAGAGAGTAGATTTACACGTGAGGTGAGTCAGCCTATTTGTGTGGCGACATGCCGCACGTGCCGCGGATAATTTCGACCACCTGGGTTTCTTTTGACGCGCGCCGGAAAAGAAGTAGACGCTCTCGCGCTTGTAGGATGCACTGTCTGCGGTAAACAGATCGTTCAAAGCAGCTGTTTTGTGCTCTTTCGTCCCACAAAGTCTACCGTGCACTTTGCCGTGCCGACATGCCGCGCTGACTAATTACTCAATGTAGGTAGATCACTCAGATGTCTGCATGAAAAGCTATGAAAGCGATTCGATCCTGGCAAATTTCAAAGTGATTGAGCATCGCGGTGCATATAGTGAAAACGCGAAGAGTACGAATCTCGCATTCGATACAGCGAAAATGGCCGTGTTGCGAAGAGCATACAGTGAGAAAACGCTCCGCAGACGCACAACACTTGGCTGTTATTGCGGGACAACTTACTGCGATCCCAGCCGCTTCAGTGTTGTGAGTCACGTCGCCGCCTGGGGAGCAGTGTCATAACTCCTCTTCGCATCACCACCATATGGAGTTCGTATACATGTCGCATTATAGCTGTAAGCACTACAACGCGCAGTCACTTTGTTTCACGTGATTGGTTGAGCGATTTTCGCAGTGGCCACACCCAGAAGCAGAGTATCAACGCAGTATTTTGTATCAGTCTCGGTAAAACAATTACAGACATGAAGTACCACTTGAGCCGTGTTCACCTCAGTATGTGAACTTCGACGTGTTTTTGTAATATGTTTTTCAGCAGGTGTCTAAGTACCATCTTTTACTATGGTTCATTTTGTTTGTGTGTGATTGCGACAGCTATCCCGGGTAACAATCCGCTCGTAGCATCCGAAATAGGGTGTCAAGAGCGCTAGATAAAACGTGTACACAAAAAAGGTAGCGCTAATGCGACGAAAAACATGAAGAAGTGGTGCCCGATAAGACTGACGCCCCAGTTCAAACACTCGCTCAAGGGGTCACCACTCGAAGGTAACTTGGAAAATGAAGCGCGCAGGCCATGGCAGGTGTTCAACCACAGATTTATGTTCGTCAAACCATTCTGTCACCAGTCCTATTTTGCGTGCACGGGTGCGTTATCATCCTGAAACAAGTAACTGAATTCTGTATTCAATGTTCGTATTATTGGGTACATGCGATCCACCAGAATGGACCGATAGTCCTTGGCACTGAGCTCGTGAACAGTTAGAGAGCAGCACGACATAATGGATCAAATCATTACTGATCCACTACCGTGCTGTCGTAAGCAGGTTGCGCCGTCCATAAGCATGTGAAGAGCGTCTCTACACGTGTGCCCCCCCTCCTCGCCCAACCTTATGTGGCAAAGACAGTCATGGTGGACTCATGGGAGAATGTTGCAAGTTAAACATCATCCAAGCTTTAAAGGGGTTGCGACAGGTCACCCCAGGTTATCCAAGATAAGCGTGAAAGACTGTTCTTTACACCGATGTGAACCTTCATTGAAAGTTCCACAGCGAAGAGGGTCATAGAAGCGGAGAAAATGGGCACCGCGAATACCGAAACTCATGCGGCTCTGACATCACACCCCTCACCGCCGCCAGTGAGGGAGCGCACAAGAAGTCACGAACTTACGGCTCCCAATGGGAATGGACGCAGCTCTGAGCTCTGCGACGACTGCGCTTTGCTCGGGAGTATGTTCGAGGGCCAGTGTCTCGCTAAGTACGACACGTACAAGCATAATTCTTTTTTTCCTCAGCATACTTGCGGGCAGGACAATGCGTCCATTGTGTAATGTGTCCACATCTATGAAAGTGTCCCAACCCCTTTAAGGTTTGTGCTGCTGGCACCACAGAAGTCGATGCGCGGCATGGCCACTAGTGACCAACGGTTTGTCAATAGTGGCCCGGCAGTGAATATTCACCCTGCTGGGTTCGAGACTAGCAAGTTTGGTGTAACAGGTGAGTTTGTAGATGCGCATTCAATTGTGCAGTGACTTGGGCAGCTGCGGGCTTAACCTTTCTGGATACAATCGTGTCAGGACTTAAACATGTCTTTCTGACAGCTTTCTCTTGCCACGGCACGTGCTCCTGGATTGGATTGGATTGGAAAAGAAAGAAAAATATGGAGAGGTTAGTCCAGAACCAGTCAGAACTGGCTGCTCCAAAACGCGTTTGTGGGTGAAAAAATAGAGCCTACTGTGTGGTTTTTGGCCCGCTCTGTGGTGTGCCGATTCCGTATATCCCACGACCCTGGGTACGCTCCAAACAGGTGCTGCTTGGTCACGGTCGCACCGTGAAGACGCGTTTCAACAATATATCGCCTTTTAAACTTTAAATCGACTCCCATTATGCCGTGCGGACTGTACCACATAACATACAGCCCTACATACTGCTCGTCTAATTCGAGGTCACATTCTGCCCTTCCTTATCAAATGCCAGCCAGGAAAAGTTTTGAAAAAGCCAGCAGGTAGCGCGCACATCGACCTTCAACCAGGGTGGCCAGGCAAAATACCGAAAAGTCGCCAACGGGCCCTGAAAAAGCCAAAAGTAGCCAATTTCCCGTGTATGTAGCCATTAGACGACTTCAGAAAATCCCTATGGGAACTATGGGAACTTGCTGGTGACAGAGCAGGAGAAGGTGTTTAGGTTTCTGCTTTTTCGGCCGATTGTCCACGAGGAGTCAAGGTCAGCGAAAGCGAAATGTGAAGGACAGTTCTCTCTTCCTCATTCCAGTAATCTCCCAGGATGCAAGGCGTGCGCAAGGAGCACTGGGATTTTCTGAAATTGTCTATTGCGTAGCCAGCGTTGTATAACAACAACAAACAAACAAAATTACCAGGGTCGTGTCGACACGATTCACGTTCCACGCGAAACCTGACCAGAGAACGAAACATAACCAGCCGAGCGACCAGTGCCTAACCAAAAATAAGGGTTGTGATAAATCGTATAGTGACAAGTCATGAGGGAACTATATGACCATAACAGGTGAGTTTGTAGATGCGCATTCAATTGTGCAGTGACTTGGGCAGCTGCGGGCTTAACCTTTCTGGATACAATCGTGTCAGGACTTAAACATGTCTTTCTGACAGCTTTCTCTTGCCACGGCACGTGCTCCTGGATTGGATTGGATTGGAAAAGAAAGAAAAATATGGAGAGGTTAGTCCAGAACCAGTCAGAACTGGCTGCTCCAAAACGCGTTTGTGGGTGAAAAAATAGAGCCTACTGTGTGGTTTTTGGCCCGCTCTGTGGTGTGCCGATTCCGTATATCCCACGACCCTGGGTACGCTCCAAACAGGTGCTGCTTGGTCACGGTCGCACCGTGAAGACGCGTTTCAACAATATATCGCCTTTTAAACTTTAAATCGACTCCCATTATGCCGTGCGGACTGTACCACATAACATACAGCCCTACATACTGCTCGTCTAATTCGAGGTCACATTCTGCCCTTCCTTATCAAATGCCAGCCAGGAAAAGTTTTGAAAAAGCCAGCAGGTAGCGCGCACATCGACCTTCAACCAGGGTGGCCAGGCAAAATACCGAAAAGTCGCCAACGGGCCCTGAAAAAGCCAAAAGTAGCCAATTTCCCGTGTATGTAGCCATTAGACGACTTCAGAAAATCCCTATGGGAACTATGGGAACTTGCTGGTGACAGAGCAGGAGAAGGTGTTTAGGTTTCTGCTTTTTCGGCCGATTGTCCACGAGGAGTCAAGGTCAGCGAAAGCGAAATGTGAAGGACAGTTCTCTCTTCCTCATTCCAGTAATCTCCCAGGATGCAAGGCGTGCGCAAGGAGCACTGGGATTTTCTGAAATTGTCTATTGCGTAGCCAGCGTTGTATAACAACAACAAACAAACAAAATTACCAGGGTCGTGTCGACACGATTCACGTTCCACGCGAAACCTGACCAGAGAACGAAACATAACCAGCCGAGCGACCAGTGCCTAACCAAAAATAAGGGTTGTGATAAATCGTATAGTGACAAGTCATGAGGGAACTATATGATCATAAGCGAGACTACAACGTAGTGTCGGTGGGTTAATTTCATCCAAACCGGGGGTTTTCAACAAGTAGCCCCAGCGCGCGAGAACTAAAACTGTACGAATTACGTCATCCCGACTGAAAGAAGGCTTATTATCGGGAGGTTGAGGGCTCACATCTCCATATTTTTCTCCTACCATCATCATCATCACCATCATCAACGCAATATGTGTATGTACTTCGGCATTAGATGTGTTGAAATGACGAAAACTGTTCCGTTGTACATGCACAGAAGTCTCAATGCAGCGCCAAGAAGTATCCGCAAGGTAGCCAGAAAACAGCCAAGTTGCCATTGGCCAAATTTCGGCGCCACAACAACCAGAAAGTATAGCGAATTTGGCGCAATGTAAGCCAGATATGGCAACACATTAGTAGTGGTGTTCAGCATATATGAGCTGCTGGGCGGCAACATAATGAACAGTCGACGCGTAATTAGTCTCCTGATGCGCGTCCTGAGGAACGGCAGCCTCAGAACTGAATACATTGTCTTTCTTATCTGTTTACTATACAGTCGACGACATTGAGTCTCCGGATGTAGTTAGTTTGTCCGAACCACCTCACAGAAAGCACACCACAGCTGCCAAGCCTCCTGCCACATATGCGCCACTCTGCAGAAGTTACTCTATGTTTTTTGTGTAAATACATCTAAACGCGCTTCTGTTAACGCTTGAAATCGTTATACGACGTGCAGACCGTTTACAACACCTGCGCACCAAAAGAACCTTGATTTGTTTTCGCGACTCGATCGTTTTTCTTCCGCCTGTCAGCTTCCCCTTTAAACGCAGAGTATTCCATTCATAAAACATCCCATGACATCATCGTTCACCCAAGTAGCACCTCAAAATGTAGCCCAAGGAACGTTGTTTCTAAACATGTTCACCGCAGCACAACACCTCTATATTTCTCATCCAGAACTGAACTTTATCCTAACCGCTAGGTACGAACTAAACCCGAAAAAAGTAACTGGAAAGTAACAATTCTAGGCCCTGAATTTAATATTTTATCGCACAAAGTGTCTAAATGCCATGCCGCTGGCGTTTGCAATGGTAAAACCGCACCCACCGAATTACTAAGGCTCCACGACAACTGTCCACATGTTGCTTGAACCCACTGAGCGCCGCTTGTCAACGGCCAATTGTAACGGCATTCCGAAGAGCGTTGTGACGCTGACCTTCGAAGCAGCGATTTCGCGGGGTCTTTCTGTGCGTCAGCTTCTGGAAGTGAATCGCATCTGTGCCGAGAAATGTCCCGCAATAAACCAGAAACCCTGCCACAGAACGAGCAATCTACGTCCATTAATCCCGAATGGCAGTACGGACAGCTTGGAAGTGGTAGGAGTGATGGCGAACATTGCCCTTGTGGTGACCTGGCAGTCTGCTTGAGCGCTTTGCTGTTTCCCTGTGCCTGCGTTGGTTGCTTAGGCTTAGCACCGCTCCCTTCGTAAGGGTCCTTGTTCACACACAAAATTGTACCTGCTGTCTGTAGGGCAGTAGCAGGTGTAGCGCCCGTGATATTCGCCCCAATGGCTACGTTGGACAGTTCCTTGGCAACTGGCTGTAGCCAGTGTTTGCTGTCAGAGAGTAACGTTTTCGTTGGAAAAACTCTTCCTGTCCGCACACAGTTGTCGTGTTTTGTGGAAGTCGAAGTGGCATTTGGAATAGTATTTCTTACAGTTGCAGCGCAATCGCTCTGACTTTGAACCGTGTGACGTCCCCACGAAGGCGAGGAGGCCTCCAGCGCTTTGGAACACTGCTGTTCCTTGCGCTGTCCCTGCCATAAAACCGGCGATGGCTGCCTTAAAGTTGCAACAGGCACCGTTTCTACTGCCGTACTGCTGATTACTGTCACAGGTGATCTCGACAGTTCTCTTTTTCGCTCACCGCTCTCTGTCTTTTTGAATCCACCAACACCGCCGAGCAATGGAGACGATGGACTAGACGAATGCGGAGTGAGCCTCGGCGATCCACCACAAGAACTTGCAGGGGAAGTAGGAGAGTGTCTGTCTCGTTGGCGAACCCCAAGGAACAGACGCACTTCTTCGTCTTCGTCGTCAGACGTCGTGGGCTGCGGGCTACAGGATCTAGCATGACGAGTTCGCCGAGTAGGTGCAACGCGTGGTTGAGGTGTTAACGGTGAACCAGGTTGACGCCGCTCGTTGCTGCTTGGCCAGATAGAAATAGGAGACTTCTTAACGTTCCCTGCTGTATTGAAAGACTGAGATGGCGGCTTAGGCCGTCGCCAGAAAGACTTTGATTCTGAGCTTCCTGCACGCGACATGGTCTCCAAGGGTAGCAACAGTGCAGACAGTAATTACGTTGTTCGCGTGGCGATACGAAAACGGAAGACGTGTAGGATTGCAGGGACAAAGATGTGTAATTCGCGTAAGACACTATTGGCTGAAATCGGATGCTGTCTCGTAGTTCCCATGATCCTTCACACTGTTCGTACAGCAGGTCCCTCACACTTTGCACGCTTTTCTCAAGTAACTCAACGTATCACAGGAGACTCTGAACAGGTGTGTAGAAGATTCCTTTTTGTAGAGATATGCTCGTAGAAAAGTTACTTGGTACTCACAGAAATTACGTATGTGCGTGTGCCATAATCGGGCTCGCCCAGGCACGTCAACTACATTTCCACCGGCTTGTCAACCTTACGCACACGCCGCCAGCTCACACCACATCGCACTCTTGCCTACAATACCAGCACGCCAACAGTGAAGATCACATTCACACACTCGTAATCCGCTGCTGTGGCACAGACGCACGGCACCAGGATCGCGTGACAGGCACATTCGCGGACAAAACTTTTACTCGAATCCCGAGCGATTGGTCGATGGACATCACGACACACCTAGGACTCCCGAGTCGCCACACACAGAGAGCCGCACGAACGGAAAGAACGGCGACTTTTTGTCTCTCGCGATTCCAATCAGAAGAGTGGTTTGCTAGGGTCGCTTGTTTGCCGCGATACAACCGCGACGTTTCTCGAGACGAAAAAAGCGGGAGCCAGATTATGGCGCTTCTACAAAGGCTTTGCGTCAGCGGCGTTAGAGGGCGGCATCCGTGCGCAGATAACAGGGTTTCAGCTCTGAGAGAGAGAAAGAGGAAAAGAAAAAAAGGACGCAGGTAACGAAATGGGGGAGCCTAGAAACGGAAGTGCGTGGTGTTCGACGACTAACGGCACATTGCATGGATAAACTGCTAGAGAGAGAGAAAAGCCAGTGATTCCGGTGGCCTTCGACGAATAGACGGCAGGGTGGGGCTTTGGACGTTTGGAGCTTGGGGTTGTTGTACCTGGGGGAGGGGGGGGGTATAATTTGTTCCGTATGTTGCCACCAAAACTACAGTCCACCCATATGCAAATTACAAACGCCACGCCCGTGCAGTAGCTGCGCAGGTTTAATATGTATTTAAAATAGTATGATACATTTGTCAGTTTTTGCTGTAGTTGTTTACATGTGACGTAACCAAGAGAGGCGAGGCCAAGAACGTCTTGCATGTGGTGGCATTTTGTATGTTGTTTATAATCCAAACGTATGCATCTATCAGACACCCTAATAGAAAACGTAATATATGTGCATGTTTCCTTTCAAATGTTTGGCTTCCCCACACAACTAGGACGCTCTTGTCGAAGACGACTTCAAGGGTTGCGCCAATCCCTGAGCAGCCTAGTATGGAACTGCAAGAGACACCGTGGACATAGAACCAAACTGAAGTAGTTTGCGACGCTTGTACGCATTAAAACAAGGGATGCCGCGAGCATCTACGGTGTTCAGTTTGCAGTAGGCACCCTATCTGATACAGCCGCGACAAGAGCTCACTGCAGAAAGAACGGGCGCAATGCCTATTTAGATAAATCCAATGCAATGCGCCTGCTCAAAGATACATGGGGAGAATATGGTGCGAATAATACCGCGTTATGGGTGATTTCATGCAGTCACTCCTGTGGAAAAGTAATCATACACTAGGGATGGTTCCTACTACCCTTCCCTCGTTCCATCTCTTCTCCAGCGACTCTCGCCTAATCGTCCCCTCCAGTCGAAATCTTTTCAAGTCCCATCAAATTGTGACGTGTGCGTCTCTGCCGACGATAAGGAGCATCTGCTGCTCATGTGCTCAAAAGATGAGACAAGCTGTCGACGTGTACGGTCAATCCTTTCTAGGCTGGACAATACGTGAGTCTGATCGACGTGTAAGGAGATGTCGTTCCTCTACACGGGTCCTGATCGGCGATGATGATATGTTCCAAAGGGAGATGTTCTGGGGAGCTTTTCAACCCGTGCTTTATTTTAGGACGTTGTCGATAGAACTGAATCTTGCGTCATGGCGCACGGTAGTATAGTTACGCGTCGTCGTCGTCCATGGGTTGCCACGTCATTCCCCCACTCAGATGCAGAGCGGTGCTTGCGTTTGAGGTCCGCGTCGATACCACGAAGAGTAGAATGAGGACGACACGTGGTTGAGGTACGGATGGGCACACGGCGTGTTATCGCAGTGGATGCAGCAGCAGCATAATGAGCTGGACAAGTACACTGCGAGCTGGGCCGGTTCCAGTGAGGAGCTGAATCGGAGTAAGCTCCAGGGAGAGAGGGCGACAGTATCGCAACTGTTATGTGAGCGCTGAGCTCTAAGAGTTGTCGCCAGGGAGGTGTCGGGGAGGACCGTCGCGAAACAGATTGTGGTCAGGAACGCAGCTCACTGTGGTCTCCCTGCAAGTCTCTGGTGAAATAGTGGTCCCGGTGCCCCTTGTCTACCAGTGGCTGGTTGGCTGCTGGCTTGCCGAAGGTGCGGACCAATGGGGAAGGCCAGGTGGAAAGATAGCGTGATTTGGGTAACGTGATCGATAGCGTAGGCGATACGTGGTGCAGTGAACAGTGGCATACCGCGACCAGTACTGTAGCGTATGGCTCAGGGAGGTAGCGCTGGTGGGTGCTTGAGGAGGACCGTCGCAAAGCGTGAGGCTACGTGACGCTGTGAAAGATACCGCGGCGTGGAGCGGTGCCGTGAAATTACTGGTCCTTGATTGAGTGTGAAGCGTCGCCGCCTAGCGAGTCCTCGGAAGAACGAGGCACCGTAGCTTCAGCGGTGGCTCTCGAAGTGGTTCTTGGGTAGGCTTCGGGCGATGCAAAATTTGGGATGGTGAAGCGTGATGTTCGATATCCGGGTCACCAAATGTAGAGGAGATGTACTTCAATATGGAGTCCTGATCTGCGTTGATGGAATGTCCTGGAAGGTCGTGTGCTGGGGAGCTTCTCAAAACGGGGCTTCACCCCGGGACGGTGCCGATAGAACTGAAGTTTGTGCCATGACGCGCGGGACCTTGGCGCGGGTATAATGGCGTGTTGTCTTTGTCCACTGGCTACCAGAGACGTATTGAATGCCCTCGAGGGCCGGGACTAAGCAGTAGCTGTGTGCTAGCGCCTGGCATTAGTGACGCCCCGTCGGCGTCATGCCACGAAGAGTAGGATGAGGACGGCAAGTGGATAAAAGACGGTTGGGCTTGTTCGGCACACGCGTTGTTTTTACAGCAGTCGGGGGGGGGGGTATGTTTATTAAGAAAAAAAAGAGAGGAAAAGAAAGTTGGAAGGCATTGGCAAGTACGATGCTAGTTGGGCGGCATCGAGTGAAGAGCTGAAGCGACGCAGGCTCCGCGGAGCGTTGATGTCGCAAGGTATCGGAGGTATGCCGCATCGCAATCGCTACCTGAGGTGATTCAGCGTGGGTTGTCGAAAGAGATGCGCCGGGGAGGACCCTCGCGAAGCAGATGGAGGCCGGGAACAAAGCTCGCTGTGGTCTCCCTTTGGGTCCTCGGTAGAACAGTAGTCCCGGTATACAACTTGTTCACCAAAGGGCGGTTGCCTGTTTTCTTCTCTGAAACAAAACAGGATTATGGACTGGGAAGATAGCGCCGGCTCCGTTCATCGACAGCTGATATAGGAGATCCAGGTGGTACCCACGCTGTCGACATCGGCGTACCGCAAACGGTAGTATACTGAACATGTGGCTCGGGAAAGTGCCGTTGGTGGATGTCTAAGGAAGACTGTCGCGATTAGAGCACTGCACGGGCCGCATTCTTAGGCCCAGGCCCGGCAGAGCCCGGCTTTTCTTTAATTTACCCACCGGGGCCCAGCCCAAGCCCGTAGGATCTAGGTACACTACGTAACGTAGGATCTGGATACACTGGGCCGGGCCGGGCCTGCCCAGCTCGGCACAGTGTATCGGGCTGTAAGGTTGCCCGTGGCTAACTAACAGAGGGGATATAACAGGCTCAAGCCCGACCTACCCCCTGCAATGTACGGGCCCCGGACCATAGTGGTCAAACCCGAGACCAGCCCAGGCCCACAAAAAGAAGGCTTTGCAAAGTCCGGTCAGTGCTCTAGTTTTCGGGTAAGCCCGAGCCCGTGTAGTGCTTTAGTCGCGATGCTTGAGCCAGCGTGATGTAACTACAGGTGAACATGGCGTGCTCCGACTGACGAGGCGCGAAGGGGTGCCGTGAAATGTCTGGTCGTTGAATATAGGCATGGTGCGCCGCCGCATAATGAGTTCTCATAGGAATAAGGTACAGTATCTTAATTAATGCGTTTTGGGATGGTGAAAGGGCCGAACTGCCTACCAGACAGTGATGTTCGCTGTGACGATCACCAAATGTAGAGGAGTGTCCCTCTACAAGAGCCCCGGCCGACAGTGATGGAATTCGTCGTCGTCCACGGTCCGCTACAGGCCGCTCATTGTATGCAAGATTCCTTGGCTCTTGGCCAATTCAGCATGCCAGCACTCCAGGATCTGTTCCGCTTCCTTGGGTACGCCGACACACCGGAAGCGCTGTAAAGGGCCTCTGACTGCAGTATTGGCTGCATTTCTATTCCTTTCTGTTTGCTGCATCTCCAGAGTTATGGAGTAACTGGCTCCCATACCTGAGGGACATTTCCTTTGCTTTCCGCCCCCCCCCCTCTCTCTCTCTCTCTCTCTCGCCAAGAAAAGTTGCAAGGTAGCCTTTTGTATGGCGAACTGCCAATGTATACCCGATACGAAGTAGAGAACTGAGAGGGGAAGAGGGGAAGATTGCCGCACAGGTGCACTCCTAAAAAGGGGGGTTGTATTGTAACTCGACCAGCGGCATGGCCGAGCGGATTAAGGCGTCCAACTTGTTGGTGGTAACCAAGGTCGTGCTGAAGACTGGGAGGTGGTGGGTTCGAATCCTACCGCCGGCTGTGCTGTCTGAGGTTTTCCCTGGGTTTTCCGAAGACTTTCCAGACGAATGTCGGCACAGTTCCCCCTGAAGTCGGCCCAGGACGCATACTAATCCTCCTGTCCCCCACTCCTTCCTGCTGTCCTCTCTCCGTCTGTCCGCCGCTCATAGCCACAGTTGCTTCGCGGTGCTAACACCCAACAAAAAACAGTATTGTATCTTCTTTTTGAGGAGCACATCCTTGCCACATGTCTCACTCCCTTCAGGGAGTGAGACCCCTTAACTCCCTATTGGAGAGCATACCTGGGTAAATTACTTCTAAAACATTACTCATTACTCCAGTTAGAATTTAATTAAATTACATTACTCATTGCTGCAATTGAAATGTAATGAAATTACATTACAATTACTACGAAAAAGTAATGACATTACAAAGTCATTACTGTGAGTTTAATCGTAACGATATTGAGGATGTGGAAATTCATTGTCAGACAACACTACGTTGCAAAAACGAGACATATTTTATTCTTTGCTGACTGAATGCGTCACCGTTCATAGTGGGCGTTGGAATTCTTTTAACTGGACAGTCGGACTCTCTTTCTGCCAAGTGCCAACACAGAACACACACACTCGATCCTTTTTAAAAAGTAACGAGTAATGTAATGAAAATTACTGCCCAAACGTAATTAAATTACATTACAAATTACATAATGTCAAAAGTAATGCATTACATTACAAATTACCAGAAAAAGTAATTCATTACTGTAATTTCATTACAGTAATGACATTACTACCCAGGTATGTCAATGGAGAGTAAGTGTACTCCCAAAAAGGAGTTACAATACACCTTTTTTTTAAGAGAGTGTGGTACCAATTACAGTACGCCAACATTACACAACACACTAAGGCTTCCTTCACGAAGACACGGACACACATTCACTCTGGCCCGTTCTCGCCTAGGTTTTCTTCCATGCACGCTCACATCCACAACGAAGTAAAGAACTTTCAAGAGTTTCAAGATAACAGAGTATAAATTCGAACAGTCGTTGTCGACGGTAGTGCACTGACGTAAAAGTAGAATTTACGGATGAACACCTCATGAACCTGCGCACGGAAGTAAGATGGCACGATAATAGACCTCTCCCTGTTTGTAAACAAATGACGTCATAGTGCTCGACAGCGCCACCCATTTAGTAGAGCTGAACTACGCTGGAAGAGGCGAACAAGGTTATGCCCGAAAGCCACGGTCTCGAGGGGATTACGATGGTCCTTAAAAGGGACGCGACCTTCAGTCCTACTTTTCTTTCAGTAGGGAGTATCAGAGTACCGACACTGAGGTCCAGAGCAGGAGCGCCATCTTGTTTCCGCACCACACCGGTACCATCCTCATTTGAGGATCAAAGACGGCTAACATAATGCTCCCTGTGGGATAGAGAAGTGTGCAATGATTCAACCCGAGCGTCCCGAGGGTGTCAAGGTGACCTCAAGGCCGTCAAGTGCTACTTGTAAACGAAAGGAACATTTCACCCGAGCACGATAGATGGCACCGTGGACTAAGGTGCGCAGTGTGCGTGCGCGTGGGTAGCGTGGCGCGGAAACAAGATGGCGCATGCTCGCTCTTGGAACTCAGTGTCGATACTCTGAAGCGTAGCTTATTTAGTGACTCTAGGGGCAACGAACAAATTCCCATTCGTGGAACCCAGCCCTCCCTTCCTATTTGTTTCGGTTTCAGTCTGTCTACCAACGTCATGATGACGTTTCTCGGGTAGAGTTCTAAGGTTTTTCTCGTATACAGGGTGCTTCACCTGAACCAGGGTGCTTCACGTGAAAAAAAAATTGTATTAAGAAATCTACGTGTCACTATGGGGTCAACGCTATTTATCCCGGGAAAGATTTTGCCATGACTTCTGAGCAGTTTATCAAATTTAATTCCAGAAAAATTGAATTTTCCCAATAGATCTCCGGAATTTGCGAAGTCAACATCAGGTTTTTCTTATAGAAAAAGAAAGCGCACGTCGTATTCACCCAATTGCACCGCAAAATACATTTCGTACTTCCCTGGTAATTGCTTTAAAAAATTATGAGAAACGTCGTTTCCAGGCGCGCACATAGACCTCTACCTGTTTGTAAACAAATGACGTCATAATGTTCGACAGCGCCACGAGTTTGGTAGGGTTGAACTACGTTCAAAGCTAGTGGTGAACAAGGTCGCGCCTGAAAGCCACGGTCTTGAGGGGATTACGATGGTCTCTGAAAGGGACGCGACCTTCGCTCCTACTTTCTTTCAGCGAACAATTGCTCATTCGTGGAACCCAGCTTTCCCCTTCCGATCTGTTTTGGTTTCGGTTTGTCTACCAACGTCATGATGACGTTAGTCGGGTAGAGGTTTATTGTCTGCCGAACTCCTGGCGGCGGAATGTCGAACGTCGTGTCTTTCCCCCCAAACATGGTGACGCTTTTCGGAGTAGCACGTTGCGTGGGAAAGTAGCAAGAGAAGATTGGAAGAAGAATGCGGGAAGAGTGAAAGCGCATATTGTACTAATTACCAGTACAACGGGTTGTCAAATGTAGACCTCAAACGTCCGCCTAGCCTTGAAACCGATTATCTCCCCCCAATGAACATGACAGTCGCCCGCAGGAGGGTCCATAGTGATGTTTTCCACTCAAAGATGGCGGACACAAGGGCTGGGCACGCGCATACGCGGTTCATTCTCATGGTTCATTCATGGTTCATTCTCCGTCAACTGCAAGATGCGGAGGATGAAAAAGCGCTCACCCGCCCCTTCCTGTTTCCCTCTGACTCTTCTTGCAGATAGCACTGCGTTGCAACTATTTAGTGACTCTAGTTGCAACCACGCTGCCGTAGCAGCAGAAACTTGACAAAGGAAAATGAAATTACACGGCCTCCTCGCATCGCTTCTTTATCTTTTTATTTTTTTCTTTCGGCATTAAACATATCCCTCCCTGCGTGCCCTCTCTGTTTCTGTAAAAAAAAAAAAAATGCCACGTTGACTTTGCCAGTTTCGAAGAGATCAATTGTAAGAATTCAATTTCTCGCGAACTAAATTTGATAAAAGTGCTCAGAAATCATGGCAAAATCTTTCCTGAGATAAACAGCGTTGACCCCATGACGTTCAGACAAGTAATTTTTTCGGATTTTTTTTATACGTCAAAAATATTACTTTGTTGAAAAATGTGACGTCGCAAACCTTTTAACCTTAACCGCAGTACGAAAGCGACGAAGGCCATCGTAAAATGCTTCGTTCACTCGTCACGCGATTTCAAAAACCTCATCTACGAACCACGAATGCATCGTTCTATGGCAGCTGTTGCTTAGCAGCTTACACACAATGATCGCCAACGAGCAACAACATCGCATCGCTATGAGCCCGGGTTAATATCAACCAACAGGGGGGGGGGGGGGGGGGGGGGGGTTGGTATGCTTCCTGAGCCGATGTATGACACTTGTGTGACACTTCTAAGTTTAACGGAAAAAAAAAATGAAAATTACTTGGGTTGCGACAAACGCACATGCAGCTAAAACAATTCAACTTTATCTGGATTGTAGTTCCCCAGTTACGTCAACACTACGTCAAGTACTACGTCAAGTATTACGCGGGTTCGAATCCCCGCAACCAGCTGTGCTGTCTGAGGTTTTCCCTGGATTTTTCGACGGACTTTCCAGACAAATGTACGCACCCTGAAGTTGGCCCGGGACGCATGCTAGCCCCCCTTGTCGCCCACTCCTTCCTGCTGCTCTCTCTCAGTCTGTCCACGTCTCTACGTCACTCATGGCCACAGTCGCTTCGCACCGCTAAGACGGAACTTTTTTTTAAAATAAATTTCTAAGAAGAGCAAACTGGATAATCGGGACCGTTAGGGCGAGCCGTGTAATACAGTCCCTAAAAGTCCCATCTCCATCATTGTCGCCTTATAACCTTGGAGTCAAAAGGCACATATACTTGAGCACGAACGAAGGAGCGCGCATTGCGTAAAGTACGGCAGCCAATTTATTCTAAACGGGCACCGTCTCGTGTGCACCAACACAAGTTTCAAACTGCCCTCATCATAATGTGGTTAGTAGGCGCCTCTACTAGAGGGCGTTGGTATACTGTACCTCATGAAAGAACGCTTGAAATGCCACAAACATCTAGACCGCACCTTCTATCGCTTTTTTTTTTTCCCTTGTTCTCTTTCCTGCTTTCCCTTCTTTGCATTGCAAATTATAGGCTTGTGCAAAGGCCGTCGTCACCCGCTGTGCAGTACCCCATATTCTGTGTCGACGCTGCAGCTGCCCACATTGAAGCATACGAGCTGAATGATTGCGTTTTCTTCGGTATGTTCAGCGTGGTCAGCGTCAGCTAACATGCTCTACAGTCTTTGTATTGACACTGCTGTACAATTGTCCTAAATTTCTCAACGGTCCAAGATTTGGCACCGCGAAGCGCGTGTAACCTGTTACGGCCCTTTTGACAGATCCACAAATGTAGATATAAGTCGTTATAATAACTGAAAAAACAGACGAGCGCCACAAACGGTTCACAATAAACACTACAAAAAAAAAATTTTTTTTTTCCTTTTCAAGCGTGTGACAAATCTAGTTCCTGTCCTCTTCCCGCTGCGGGTTATGCAGGACCAAATATCAGCCGATTCCTTAATACCTGAGAGATATATACACGCACTTGGGCGAGTGAAAATGGTTCCGCTACGGGAGGGTGGAACAACTAAGCATTCTCAGATGCCGTCTTTACATTTCCGCGATGTCCACAAAAACGTGAAGTAGTAGTTCTCCGCTCTGCCCAACAAATTTAAGCGAGCCCTTGGTCGACATGTGTTTCCCGCGTGATGCCACATAAAATAATCCTATTTAAGGCTTTCGGAGGACACGGAAGGTTCATCCGCCTGAGCGTAATCAGAATGCACCGCTCATTTTGCCACCTTGTTATTGTTGTGTTCACATATTAGCGTTGTTCTTGTTTGAATTCTCAAGCAAAGAGACCCTACGCCCTGTGTATAGATATAACTATAAAGTTATATATTAACCCAAATGTTAACATGTCAGCTAAGGCGACAAGTTCTCACTATCAGCGCCCGACTTGCGTGCATTGACACGTCATCGTGCGAATCTCGAGAGCGGCAATGACACTTTCTAAGAGTACCTGGAAAGAAGAGTTGTGATGGGGCAGTTCTTAGTGTGATAATGAACCGTTGACAACTGTCACATTGAGGACAAGTCACGTAGAGTGTGAATGTGTCTCCTTGTGTCTCATCCTCAATGTGTGTTGTTGTCAATGGAGACAGTTCTTGAATGTATGCACGAGTGGACACTATAGGGCGTGATTCTGAAATGTGTCGCATTATACGAGGCAATACAATGCGAGCCATGCGTTTCGAAAATAGATAAAAGTGTAGCGTTATTATTTACTCAAGAGAGAAGCAAGAACGGGACGAAAATATCCTGGAAATTGCTTGCTTTGAATTATGCGCAAGTGCTCTTTCGTGTGCAACGACAGAATGGAGATAGAACTGACATGTTTCCAACATTCCTCCCGGTAACCTATGGCGCAGTACCTACACAGTAAGTTTTTTTTTTTACACATTTCGTGCGCAAATGCCTAGCACAGTTGTACGAAACTTTGTGATGTAAGTTTCGCTCTGTACAGAAGGGAGTTATATTACGCGCCATCCTAAACGGTATATTCTGCAACAAACATCATTTAAAAGGGCATCTTCTGCAGAAAACACCATTTCGTGGTGCGGCGGGGGAGGGGGGGGAGTATTCCACTTGAAACTACTGTTTCATATGGAGGTTTCGCGAACACCTGTTTCAGCACTGTTATTCGTCCTTTCAGTTACGCGTGTACGTACCTGAACCCATTACCTCACATACCGCACACCGTTTCACCAACGCACCAAATCGTAACCATTGCCACAACCTTCTAGCACCATTGCGGCATCAACACATCCCCCCCCCCCCCACCCACCCTACCACTCACAGGCATAAACACTCACAAAACACAGAACGTGGACTCACAAGTCTCGTTAACAGTGCCTGTGCTGGACTGAAGCAACACATGTCTTCCCTCCAAACACTTGTCAAAGCCGTGTCACAGTTCCGACGACCGCTGATTTACCATGGCTCTTGAAGAACCCTTCTCTGTGCAAAAGCGTGCTGTTGTAACCGTTACATGTTCACAGGCTGAGCAAGCAACAGGTCAGCGCAAGAAGGCCAGACGCTGGATGATTCGTGTGAAGCAACATCCGACGATGCCGCGCCGACGGGGCGAAAGGCAGCCCGCTGTTAGAACCAAGCACGTGGCCCGACGCTTCACCGCCACAGACCTCCTTTCCCGTTTTTGCGCCGCCGGTGCCAGAGGTAGGTGATCGCCGAGTGCAGCCCTATTCAATGGTATGCCGATTTCATAGGCCGATCGTTACCGGCAGTAGGCATCCGTTCAGCAGTTCCGCGCCGCTTGTGGGAAAGGTAGGACTGTGTTACGGTTGCTAGTAAGATGCAGGAGGTTCGTTCGGGGTTCGAAAGCTAAGCTTTGCCATCGTGGCTTATATTTTAACAAGTTTAATATTTGTATTGTATATGTTAGCCATGGTCGTCGGTTCCGCATCCGTGAATGTCGTATTATTGCGAACCGCAGACAAGGTCGATTTAAATGAAACGTTTTTCCCGCACTCCTGACGAAACCAAGGCTTATGATAAAACGAAAGCTGAGTACCACCTTCGAATGCGCACTGATGCGCATATGCGAATGCGAACCTGAACTGCGAATCCCCAACAGCGTACCACTTGCCGAGCATTTGTCGTTACATGAATGCATTAAATGAAGTCTAAGGTCCCAGAGCGCAGTAGCCAATGAAAGAGAAACTATCCCTTGACTTCCTTCGACAAGCAGCAATGCTATGCGCCAAACAGAAGTCATGCGCTGGAAGCAGTATATACCAATGTATGTGATGATATTCTCATAATGTCAGCACAGCACGGTGCCTCTTGCACGCTCTGCACTTACGTGGTACAAGACTCAAAACAATGACACAGCTATCGCGTAGTGAACCACTGGACCTTCGGTGTTTTGAGTGTTCTACAGTCATCTTGGACTTGACTCACCCCGTATACCTGCTCTGTTATAAAGTACCATTTAGGTTTACACCAACATCCACAGAGCAGATGATTAACGTCGTCTCCAACGAGGAGTCCCCCTTCTGGACAAGCTCCAGCGTCACGCCATGCCATGGCATGGAATAGAATGATATTTAAATAGAGTTGTGAGACCCAGGAAATCAGACGGGCATTGCTAGGAGCTGTACCTTCGAAATGAAGTGTGCATGATGGATGTTTAAAATGTCCAACGCTTTACTCTCTCGTGGGCGTGGCTAATCCTGACCACGGGACTAACATCTCTCGCGTTCTTCTTTCGTCTATCATCGTCATCACCATCCAGTCATTTTTGTTTATACACCTTAGCCAATGGAATACAGTCAAACTCCTTTATAGTGAACACCTTTTTAACGAAAATACCACTACAGCAAATTTTTTTGCGGTCCCGCTGGAGCCCTATAGGTCCAATAATGGACATCCTTTTTAACGAAAACACCTTTACTGCGAATTTTTTTTGGCTGTCCCCTGAGTTTCGTTGTAGAGGAGTTTGACTGTATTACTGAATAAAGTGTATTTGCATATTATGTGCTTTAATTTTACCGTTCTGTATACTTGGTTCCTGAAAATTCCGTACGTGCCACAAAGCACACACTTCGCTTGAAACAAAACTACCATTCACAAGAAATGACACCCCTGGTGCCTGAACCAATGGTGCAGTCCTCCTTCAGCATTGGAACGCATTTTATGTTCTTTTTCTTTGTCGGTGCGTAATTAGTGGACGCAGGAGAGAAATTACGTTGAAAACTTTACAGCTTTTTCACACAAATATAATCCCACATAACTTACTTAACCTTATCCCGTAACCGTGTCGTGTAGACAGTCAGTTGACCGGAATGCACCGCGGAGCTGAGCATAACTGCGCGAAGTTATGTAAAAACTTTGTGGCACAAAACCGGGCACATTTAAAGGCGTTAGAAGCAAAATACAGGTCGTGCTCTTCTGTGGACGCTAGCAGCCGCCGCTTGTATATTTGGGTACGTGAGGTCCCCTTCGGAAAGCTGCTTCCCAGACGCCTGTCTAACTTTCTTGTTGTACTTATTCAGCGGTTTCGCAAAGAAAGACGGCCCCTGTCCCGACCCATCTCGGCAATACTAAGCGTGTGTATTTTCTCTGCAGATGCACCTTCTGTTTTGCTCCAGTTCCGTCGTCTGTGGGTATTTAGTGTAAGAACAGCATGTTTCAGTAAGTGCATGTTTCAGTAAGTGTTTTTCGGTTAATTGCGCAAAAACATATTGTCGACGTCCTACCGATGTAGTTATGCAAGACCCTCCCCCGTTGAAAAAGACGATCAGTTTTATCTTCAATCGCAGTGTGCTCAGTTTTTCACCGTGCACGCGACCTTCGAGCAGCTACCTTGCGCTTAGTCAACGCGAACGAAATAAAGAATGGTGCGAAAGCTTACGCACTTTCTTCCGTGCGAGATTTCCTTCTTCTTTCTTTGCTACGGTTGCGATATATTGTTATATATTAACGTCCTTCGCTAATAATCCACTGATTATTTAGTGAATCGTTTTCATTCAAGCGGTTCGTGGATGGCTTCGCCGTTGCCCAACCAGAGGGTTTACGTTGCTTTCCTTACTTATTCGTCACCCACGATACCCTTCACGAACTGCGAGCGCAAACGATCATCACTATAACTGACTAACAACACAATTCTACACGCCACAGCAATACCGCAATCCGATCTGACAAGAGGCTGTTCTGCATGTATAAACTCAAATCGAAACTATTCCCATTTTCAACCCAAGAACGACACGAAGTGTAGTTTAACCCTAACAGAGTTACTCCGCCGTAGAAATTATATTGCAGCGCCACCATGTACCACCTACAGGGCCCCCATAGTTTCGGTGCCGACGCACTACTTGTCGCGAAGTAGAGTGCAGCTCCGACTGCCCCGAGTGCAGTTCAGTGCAGTAGCTCGCCGTTGTCGGCCTCATAGAGGTGGGCAACGGTCTGGGGCAGTGTTTCTCAAACTATTCCTGTACGTGACCCCTTTGAGTAGTACCCCCCCCCCCCCGTTTATAAGCCTTCCGAAAACTTACTTTTTTCAATGACGCAGATGCATTTACATTATAATTGATTTAAAAGACATTAACCACAGAGACAGCTACAAAAAATGTATATTAATGTTTTTTTAACAATGATTGATTTAATCATGTATTTTAATGAGAAGGGTGTGTTTGCTTTCTTGATACAAGCAAATCAATACGTTGGTCTATGTGGCTCAAGGCACATCGCGTGTCCGCTTGGACCCTCCATGACCCCCAGAAAAAGGCTCATGACCCATTTGGGGGGTCATGACCCGCAGTTTGAGAAACACTGCTCTGGGGCAATGTGCGTCCTCGGCCGACTTCTAAGGGAACTGTGCCAACATATGTCTGACAGCGTCCGAGGGAAACCCAGGAAAAACCAGAGAGAGCACAGCCGGCACCGTGATTCGAACACGGGTACCTCCCAGTCTCGACCTGACATGGCAAGCACTCTGACCACTCAGTCACGCGAGCTGGTACCTAGTGCAGCTCCTAGTGCTCCTAGAGCATGTCTAATGCGAGACTTAAAGGGGCAGTAAAGTCCACACATTACTCCTCGCAAAGTGAGAAATGCTGTTACCTTGACACCAGCACATAAAAGGAACGGGATCCATACGTACGTTGCGGCGTTCGTGATTTATGATCCATAAAAAAAAGGGTAATTCACACTTTCCCTCTTTCTCTCCTTCTCAAGGAGCGCGCCAATGCGGAGGGGCCTCGAATTGGTGTCCTCAAACGATCTCCAAGGTGATTGGACAAACCGTTGGAACCGTTGGATGATTGGACCCATGATTGGACCACGACCTACTAGATTATAACGACCATGTCATAAGCGACAACCCATATATGCGGAGCCCGTCCGCACGATCCGCTAGGGGCGCTACTCATCGGCCCGCGAGATCTACATCATGATTGGACAATAGATATTTGAATCTTGAACGCGCAGAAGCGGATGTACGACGACCGTAGCAGACGACAGCAACAGCTCCTATGAAAACGCGTAGAATGATGATGATAATCAACTTTAGAATGAAACACCTCACGTGGGACATCCACCGCTTGTTCAAAAATACTAAGGTAAGCTGACGTACAAAGCACTGTAGAAGAGTAGAAGTTGAGGAAGCAATAACCGTGCCGATGAGTAGCGCCACCGCTAGCTTCCAAATGCGGCGCTGGGAAGGGATGCGTATGACATGGTCGTTATAATCTAGTAGGTCGTGGATTGGACAAACCGTTTGCGGAGACCAATGAGAGCGCGTTCCGTATTGTTAGCCTTCTTGAGAAGGAGAGGGAGAGGGAAAGCATAAATCACGCACGACACAACGGATGATGACTCGCGTTCCTTTTGTATTGGTATCACGGTAACGGAATCTTTCATTCTGCGAGGAGAAATTTTTGCACTGTGGTGCCCCCTTATCCGTGCCGACCTTAGGTTAGCCACGACCACAGGTAATTCGCAACATCTCAGTATTAGGCAGATAGGCACAATGCTGAGTTCGCTGACTTGAACTCCTCGACCATAGACCATTCAGCCTGTCCAAAGTACTTGGTCCATGGAGCTCCCCTGCGCATCAGCGCCGGGCTCTTCGCTCCCTTTTTGCTTTCATGCAAGCCACTGGACTCCTCGAAGAGCTCTAAACAGAACTCCGACCTGTCGTCGCTTCACTCTCACCATAATTCATCCTCTCATATTAACCACTGTGAAGTGGGGTAGGGTCTTGTGGCTACCACAGGGAAACATCCCATATCCCCATCACTTCATTTATTGTTGTTGTTGTTGAGTTCGCTGTGGAATGCACCATGAGGATGTTAACGCCCTGGACTGCACAGCCATCAAAAAAAGCTCGGCCATAACACACACACAACCGCGTCGTTGTGCGCCTGCTACAAAATCTGTTTCGACCGTTTACGAAGGCTGTTTCTTCAGGCCCTGTTGTTTACTATCACCCCGTTTCCGCCCTCTTCTAAAATTAAACCCTTCCACTTGTCCACACCTGTGTGCCGAGCAATCAGGTGCCGAAGACGTCTTCCAGAAATTATGCCTTTATTAAGATGCCCCCCAGGTACAAAATATCTGAGCGCGCATAATATGTGACGCGAAGTTGTGAGGGACCATGCATGTATACTATTTTGTTTGTGCTTTTTGTAGTAACCAGTACGGCTAGTACACAAAGGTGTCTGTAATTTTACTAACGCGTTCAAAAAGAAAGCGGAAACGTGAAAACCCGAAACCGAAAAACTTTTTCGGGGAAGTAAGGACGATTTGGTAATGATGATTTTGTAAAAATTATTTGGTACACAATGGCGCAAAAATATGTTTGCTCAAGTCACAGGTCCCTCTTAAATACCTAATATCCCTAGAAGCTCCTCAGCGGGTACGAGGAAAATGGTAAAAGGAAAAACGTTATTTTTTATCTGCCTCTACTACTTCCCCTACGGCCTGTCATTACTACGAGTATATGTGTGATTTTGTATTTATTGCTACCATTGTTTTAAGTTGGTGTATTGACAACCACATTGTGGCATATTGTATATCCCCCCTCCCCAGTGTAATGTCCATGAAGACCCTTGGGGTATCGTAAAATAAACAAGTAAATACACCTATAGGACGAATGAACTGCCAGAACGGTCGTGGAAACGTCTCACGTATGATTGCCCTACCGAATCAAATCTGAAATTCCAGAGGAACCTATACGTCATTTCAAGTACGACACACTTCACTAACAAGGGTTGAAAACTCTGCAGACATATTCCTTTGGGATTAGCTGTTAAAACTTATCGAGCAACCCTGAACTTCCAGGCTATTAACAATTAATTAATTTTATTATTAATTGTAATAATCAGGTTACATTTGCGTATTTCGGATACGCGTATGTTTCGTTATTTTTTAAATTATTGTTGCTTTTACAACACCAGAATTCGGTGTGGTCGTCCACCACGCTTAACGCTTGAAGATTACATTAAAAAGCGTAGTGTTGTAAAGACATGGCCTGTCGAGTTTTTCTAGCTTGTAGATATATGGACGACAGCAGGTTCGAAGCTCCGAGGGAGACAATGCCCTCCCATTCTGCGTGAGGGTGCTGTGAAAATCTCGGCACTTTTTAGTGGAGCAGTCGGTACGGGCCGACATAAGGATTACAGAATCCGAAAAGAAAAATGCACCTCGTTTGTGGTGTGCTCATTGGCTCCACTCCAAGTGCTGTGCTGTACTAGACGAAATTCCTGAGAATCATCATGGATGGATGATGCTGAGCTCCATTTTTTTTTTTTATTACTCTGGCAGGCGGGTTAGCAGGGTAGACATAAATAACCGTCTTGAAGTAGCACAAAAGCAGCAAAAACGCAACTGCCCCGACGTTACCTTGTTATACGTAGCAATTACGAGATGCCACATAGATTGCCTCCATATTTTTCTTCCTACTTCCGTCACCGCAACGAGATCGTACCCTCGGAACTGAATTCAATGGGACTGAGTAAGTGATTGATTGTCAAGATAAATATGACAAAAGGGAAAATGCGAGACGGTCCGCCTTGGGACAGTCACTCATAAGTTAGTTACTTCATTCTTTTCCTTTTTTTTTAGTTTCATGAATGATTAATACGTGAGCGAGCTGGTGGCATAAGGGTTTTATTTATTTATTTTTATTTTTTTTTTGAAAGCAAGTGGCTTATGCGGCAGTGTTGTATTCGGGATATTATGGTTATTCCGTATTGTAGAAGGAGGAAGACCGAACTTCTCTCTGCACTCGCATTATCTATCTTCTTCCAGCACATAATTTGCAAAGCACAGGCCCAAATTGGTACTTTATCCTTTAGCCAAACCCGAAGCGTTCCTTTGGTGGAACGGGCAGGTCCCCCTTCACGACCCCAATCCCCGGGAATTTCAAAGAGGGCCGAGGCCCCGGATTGCGACGTCTCACCATACGTTACATAGGTAGCTTCCTGTGGCAGGCGTTTGAATAAAGCCAGTAAAGAGAATTAACTTTGAATGATAGCGGGAATCTATAGGACAACCGGCTGGAATGGACAACCCGTGTGTTAGAGGGATACGCGCGACTACTTTAGTTCACATGTATTCTGCGATGTGGCGCCACATGGCCGTGCGAGATATGGCCTGCAATATAGCGGCGTTTCGCACATCTCGATATTTTATGGGAAAGTGCGTCAACGGCAAGCTGGACACACATGATGCTGGTATGGAGATGTTACAAAAAGATTGTTGCTTTGAAAGGACGTAAAAAATTTGGAAAATTTCGCCTGCTTTTTTGTTTGCTTCAGTGATACGGTTCGCAACTTCCGAGTCGCACACAGGTAATTTCTCTGTAATTCCGTCATGTCAGAGCTATAGGAACTTCGAAAGTATTTTTTTAACTTTTTGCCAGTAATTTTTTGCATCCGTGCAACGTACATTTCGAAAAGCTATCGTAAGAGAACGCGTGTCATGAAAATTGCTTGACTATTTACCGAAAGGTAGTGTACAAAGCTTGTCCAATAGAAAATACATCACGCCGTGCGCCGGTGGTATCCCCACTTTCGCACCATGCAGAGCACACCTTCTGAACGAACTTAATTTATATTGCTCCAGTGAATCTTAGCACCGCGAAGCGACAGTGGCTATGAGCGGCGTACACACGTGTGCTGATGCTGAGAGAACAGCAGGAAGCAGTGAGAGGCGGTGGTTTTAGTACGTGTCCAGACCGACTTCCCGGAAACCGCGCCTGAGTAGAATGAACTGAGCAAATCCTGATGTATCCATCAAGCTATGCCGCTGCTCTTTGCATAAACTGGGCAAGATGTCATGTGTGCTGTCGTGGATGGCGTCTAGACGCAGTCAGTCAGTGCCGCTTCAGATCGGGTCCATTCATTTAACGAAACATGACAGGAGGAGTCTTCCTTAAGAACTACATTTACTTGTCATGAGAGCATCAGATCTGCGCACATTACTTCCACTTCAAGAGTCTTGTTGAGATATGTCAACGGGAGAAGAGAAGTGGGTAACATTTGCTTAGAAGACGTGAGAATGGCGAAGTGGATGCACGCGATCCTGGTAGTAAGATTGCCTAGAAAGAGTTTTGCTTTGAAAACACGTAAAATGTTTGCATCCATCCTGTAGTAATCCAGTGATGCGCTTTGGAACTTGAGTGTCAAATTTTTGTCGCTTTTCTGTACTTCAGGAACGTCCATATAATTATAAACTTGGAAAAATAATAATGTGTGACGTCGGTTCAATATAAATTTCGAAAAGCTACCGAAAGAGACCGGCCTCACGAAAATCAGTCAACTATTTACCGAAAGGCAATGTTAAATGTACCCCGCAGAATATACATTATTATCGACAGAAGGGTTCCCGGTTCCCATCGTTCAAATATACATTATTATGTCACACATTATACTCATTCATCCGGCACGCGACAGCTGGCTCCGAATATAGTGAGAAATGCTAGGGAAGCGAAATACTAATATTGATCTGCATACCTAATATCTACCAGGGCCAAACCTGACCAATTGTGTTACGCTGACACTGCCAGTAAACACCCTATACTGCGAAGCTCTGCAAAGCAAGGCCATACAAGGCGTGCATAGCGGCGAATCGAATTTTCTAAGAAAAATACGTAAGATGTTGGGTGCACTGGTGTACTTTGACAATGCCCTGACATGACACGTGAAAATAGGCGCAGTTGTCAGGGCAGGTATATGCATAATGTAAAACCCCGAGACTAGGGAACACGAAGGGACTCGTGTGGTGTCTGTCCCTTCGTGTTCCCTAGTCTCGGGGTTTCACATTATGCATCAACTTCACCAGCTTGCTTGCTTCTTAGCTATCTTTTCATGGGCAGGTATATGTCTGTGTTGGTTGGTGTTTTGCTGAGCATAGATAGTGTTATTTATATTTGTATCAGGAAACCTGTTTTGATTCTCTTTTTTTTTTTTACATTAGCACGGAGGAGAGCGAGAAAGAGTAAACTTAGGCACGACTCCATGAATATAGTAGACCACTGGTGGATTAAAGCGGCTGTATTAAAGGCGCGATGGTTGCACATGCTTATTATGTACATGCGTTGCAGCATGTGCGCTATATTCGTGATAACGCTGATTCTGAACATTTGCAGGCTACAGAATTTATGACTTTTTTTCTTTTTTTCTTTTTTTATACAGGAGTATAAGGAACGTTTCTATAGTGAGTGGGCAAGGTACGAACGAAAGTAATTGCCGCGTCTATACTGGCTTTCACAAGGCGTGGGAAACTGTTTTCGACGGATGACGTCCTGTTTACGATATCATGCTTCCCCGTCGTCGAGTTTCGGATGCGATTGCTTTTCATCGGGAAATCCGCTCGTAAGCATTGAGACATGATGAGACGCGCTGCAAAAGCAAGAGCCAGCTCAGTATAGGTGCACCGGATTGTCTTGCTGCCTCCGAAGCGTTGACTCTTCTCCTACGTCAATGGTCTTCTTTTAAACATATATTACTGTAGTTATCGTTTCCTTTTTCACGTGGTCTTAATTTTGCTCTGTTCTGCCGCCCTGTAATAACGCCCCGCCACACGATTTGCATCTCGACGTATTCCATCAGTGCATACAGCTCAAATTCAAGAACAATAGCAATTCCAATTTTGATTAAATCTCTCTTCATACACATTCCAAACTAACTTCAGTCACGTTCATATAATTATTATAATAACAATAACGATGATGTAATAGGAAATATAAGACGCCTCTGTTTTGACTCGCAGGAAGTGCGACGCCCCATCAACCGATGTCGGTGCAACAATAGCGACGGGACATCATGGAGAGGTCCCTGTTAAACTGCGTAGATCCAACTTCACTTTCATGCCGTTTGCCCCGCTGTCTGTCCTCTCCACCCTTATGCACAGACTGCGCCTCAATGTGGCTTTCACTCCGTAATTCAGACACCGGTTAGAGTACACCTCTACAAGCTCGGAGGAAGCAATATTGCAGTCCCTACCGATTCACATCAACTGCAAGCCCCTCAGCTTTGCCGCAGTCTTATGCCCTTGCTCTAAGACTGCGCAGCACCGTCAATGTCTGCTCTCATTTCACCTGTTCTTGACGCCTTCTTTTAGCCTCCGTGACTTTTGCATGAATGCGGAAATGTGATATATTGCCTTCATCGTACTCTACATCGCGTGTGGTCGACTGGATGAACTGCTATCCCCGACCAGTTACCGCGCCTCTGCACGTGCAATATTTCACTTGCTATGTGTTCCGTCATGTGTGCATGCGTGTGTGTATGATCTCTTTCATGGCCATCCCACTCATATATTAACCCACATGCACTAGGGTAGGGTACAGCAGTTCGTGAGGTGAAATACCTCATCCCATCGTCACGCATGTGGCTGTTGTTGCTGCTGTCCCATTCTACGCTGGTCTGCATTATCAAGTGTCTGCAATCAAACTTATTGACGCTTACACCAATAGGAGGTGTGGTTTATTGTTGTGCCCTACGCGTTGCACAGCACATGACGTGCTCCAAAACGTAGTTTTTACATATATCAACGTCGCACTTTGTTGTCCTATAATGACTTACGTGTAGCATGCCTTACAAAGCTGCTGTTATAAAAAGAACAGGCACACAAAAAAATGATGGATGAAATCCGATTCATCCTTTTTATCATGGACCTTCGCTGCTACTTCGTATACTTGTTGGCTCCGTCTGCCTGTTTGGGACACGAAATAGATAAACAGGGAAAAAACATATCACTACATGCCAAAGAAAAAAAATACATTCGAAACGGCGCCTCTCGGTGTGCATCGTGTTTTGGGTACACAACGCTATCACGGCAGAGATGCAGCAACAAAGAGCGTGGCACAATGCCCACCATAATCACAGACCGAAGGAGTCAAAGACACATACGGATGAGTGACGTCAGCAGGCACTCCAAGAAACTGTGGGCAGACCAGTCTGCCGCACCGTCTGACGCGGCGCTTAGTATAGCTTTTATATAGCGGCAAGACACTGCAACGCGGTTGTCAGAAAATGACAACGTTTCCGAACTCAAGTAGCTCTTTTGTGGGAGTGTCCGTTAGAAGGTTCTGTTTCGTTTTTGTTTTTCATCTCTATTTTGTATTGACTTATGCACATGGTTACACAAGAAATCTTCGCATATAGGATTGTAGATGTACATATAAAAGCGGCACTGGTTGGTATGATATTTAATGTCATCACTCTTTACCGTTGGGTTATACACACTCTGCCGAACAGACTTTGTGAATCGTTAGCGCGGACAGCCGTTAATTGGGATATCAGTTAACGTTTCCACTGTGATTTTAGCCCCGCAAAGGGAATCTTTAAACGAGTGGGACTACTGTCGGTGACGCTGTAGCACCTCTTACTCCATGCATATGAGAACGTCTATAAAGACAGGTCAGTTTCTTTTCCTTTTTTTTTTTTTTTTTTATGGAGCAAGTTTATTACCTAACTATAAGTAAGGCACAATATAAGACAATGGCCCGGTTTCGCCACCGCTGGTTTAACTTCGAGCCGAGATCGAGGGTTGCTACAAACTTGAAGGTAACGCTCGTATATTTTTTACAAACGTTAGTTGGTGACACGATGAATGCTTTAGTGACAATAAGACCCTTTAGTGAAGCAGAGTTAAGCGTTAAATTCATGTTAAGGGACCGTTAACCTCGGTTCAAATGTTAATTGGCGTTGATGAAACAAGGGCCAATGTCACTTTTGTGTGTGTGGTCATTAAGCCTGCTCTACCATGTCTCTTCCATCAGTTACCTGTTCAAATTCCATTTGGGGTTCTATTTGTGTTGCTGCGAATTTTTATAAAAATTTTGGCCTTTTCTCGCGCGACAGAAAACGCCGGAATGGTAGTATTACTTTCACCTTCTTATTCTTGGGCCTCGCCCGGTAAGATCGGCTTCGTTGTCCATTTTCCGAGCGGCACCCCTTCTGTACATAAGAAAATGGCCGGTCGAACGTGGCCTTATTATCTATGCCGTATTAAATACGCATGGAAGCAACGTGGGTGGATGCGGGGACGCACAAGGGGAAGAATTTCGTGACGCGAATGGAGAGGATAGCTCTGCGAGTATGGTACATTTCATTTGGGAACGTTTACCCGCCAGTGAGTCATACTGTTATTTAAACACATTTTTCAGCCATCGGTAGAACATCACAAAGCATATCTTGCACCCGACGAAGTCCGAAAACATTGCTCATTCCGCAAACATTCTTGGTTGTCTCAGGGTTTCTAGCCTGTTCCTAGAAATATGTGTAATATGTTATCATTGCACGCGAATCTGCAATAAGGGTTGGGTTGGGGCCTAATGCGAACCGCGGTAGCTTTGGCCAGCAGCATTATATTTCCGAACGGCAGCGCTCGCTAAAATGTTTCTCGGCGGCGACTGCTGTCAACTTCGCTGAATAGTGATGTTTTTTTCGGAAGCTATCCTGATACACGACTGAAACGCAGTTCATGCGCACATTGTTGAACGAGTTAGTTTTCTTTGTTGTATAATATTATTTTCCCGTGAATTACACGAGCTGACAACGCAATAATTAGTTAGCCCATGCATGGTTCACAAAAAATACCATGAAACCGACTTCAAAATGATTAGCGTTTTGGTGATGACTGCAAAGAGACTGCCATTATCACCATTGTCACATTGCCATTATCAGTGTGAACAACATGATATTTGTATTTCCCAACCATATCACACGAATCATGTGCGAATACCACTGATCCATTTAAACTTCACACAGCATGACAGAGTAAGTTATCTTGATAAATCACCAACCAATACTAAATCGCTGTATCTTTGCTCTTCTCTAAATGTCATAAAATGTACTTCTTATCCATGATCAGCATTGTATATACGCAGATTGTGCCGCAAAACAGGTTTTAAATTAACACAAATAATAAATAAAACATGGCAGATGCGATGTACCTTGCAGTCATCCCCAATCCCTTTTTCTTCTCATCTAATTTCAGAAGATGACAACAATGAGCCATAAACACCTTACCATTTTGTCATCTGCTCCAAGGTCTCCTCCCTTCACTGGTGTTTCAGACTCGACGGTCTGGACCACAACAGTGGGACACGTGTTCAGCACCACTCTCCTTTGCAAATCAGTGCTCAGCTCTTCCACAAGATCACACATAGCTGTTAAGCACAACGCGAAACTTCCGAGATAATCACGGCAGATCTCAAACACCGCTTTGATACAGGCTATTGCGTGACGTTCTCCGCATACGCAAGCCAGTTGTCGTTTGGCGAATATATAAACAATACCTCCTCTCCCTCTCTCGTCCGGAGTTGTGGTTGAGTCACCAAAGGGAAAGGACTGGGGGGAGGGCAGAAAACGTCCCGTACATAGACACGTATGCGAGTTGTGTGGCTTCATTTCGCCGATCTGCTTAATGTAATATGTTCCACACTTTCCAGTTGTAAGTGCAAGACGCGCGGCCTTGAAGTCATTGCCATTCCAGGGTCGTGAGCTCGTTAGAAGAATTTTTAAGGAACCTGTTAAATGACGCGGACTTCTGAAAAGCAGACGTTGAGACACCTGCCATTTGGAAGTTTGTGTGGGTTTCGAGCACATATACGTTGTACGCCGCAAAGGGAATTTTCGATGCAGTAAATGGTCAAAGTAGAGGTATCGTTCTGGGTTGTGATTTGCTGGGGGAGAGACATTTGTAAATTCACGCGGAAGTGTACGCCTAGCGCTTTTAGGAAGTACTCGACCATGAGCTATGTGGTTTAAGAACTCGACACCTGTATCGACTCTCCTTTAGGCATAGTGCCCTGTACAATTTTACTCATGACCCTTTTTCAGAAATACTATATTTACATGGATACTTCCCTCTTTCTTCTCTCTCATTTGCTTTCTCTCTCTCTCTCTCTCCCTTTTGTATACACTGCTTTTGCATACCCAGCATTGCGAACAGCAACATGCTAGTCATCGAGAAGGAACGTCTTCCATGCACTTAAAAGGTTTTGTTTTTCACTGTAAATACCTTTTTATTCTTTGCCTATTGGAAACGTTTTTTTTTAGTGGGCGTTGAATTTTACGCTCCTTTGGCCCCGAAGCTTAGCAGGTTGAACTTCGTTGTGTGTTGCAAGCGATGACAACTATACCGATAGTGACACATTGAAAACTGAATTTCTTGTATTTCACGTTTTCTTCTCGCATGGAAACGACAAACGCTAACTCGATGTGAGTTTTGCCCCAAGGTGACACAAACGCAACTGGACACAAACGCAATTATGGCTTTCATTAAATTTGATACA
Source organism: Ornithodoros turicata (assembly GCF_037126465.1). Lineage (NCBI taxonomy): Eukaryota > Metazoa > Arthropoda > Arachnida > Ixodida > Argasidae > Ornithodoros > Ornithodoros turicata. The sequence goes on from NC_088207.1 coordinate 42,061,018, forward strand.
TTCCAAAAATTTCCGTAAAATACCGACTAATGATAGTTACCACTGTTCGGCGGGTACATGCGTTGCATCTCACAAATACGGTTTACTCGAAATTGAAAAATTGAACAATATAGCAAAAAAGTGTTGTCGTGGTACTGAGTACTCGGCAAAAAAGTAACTGAGTAGACTACTCAATCTTCAACCTTGACACATATTGAGTAGACTATTAAATACTCAAGAACAAACTCGCTACTTTCAATATGCAATTTGGGAAGGCGGACGGCGGTACCCCGGAATATCGGAGGTGACACGCGTGCATGTGTATAACTAATCTTTCTGTCCCCCTGAAAAAAAAGAGAAAGATCTACCTTACCAGAAACTTAAGAAATGAGTACAAAAAGTACTTGAGTCGAATACTAAGTGTTGGCTTTTAAAACTATCTGTGAACACCACGTTCCTCCAAAAAGTATTTAAGTTAGATTAAACACTGGGTTTTAAAAGTATTTGTAAGACAAAAAGTTGCTCCCCAAAGCATTTAAGGTAGCGTAACTTGAGTACAGTATTTGAGTTACGTACAAGTCTGCAATACTCATTGCCTTGGCTCTCACGTGACATTTCAGGTGCCTCCGAGGCCAAGTAATCCTTTGTGAAAAGTTGATCTGTCGCAGTCGGCCATCCCAGACACGTGCGAAGAAAACGTTGTTCACGCTTCCTTTCTTCTTTTGCTAAAACAAGCAGGCAGTGCCGCGGACCTGCCGTGAAGATGTTTCGTGACTCAAACACTCCAAGTGTCGAATGGAGAATCATGATCCGAGCCTTTGTCATTCGCTGCGCATTCTCACATGCGAAACATCATGCCAGCATGAATCCTAATGGCAATTGTATACAGTGACCAACTCTTTGTGGAGCTTGGTTTGTAAGCAGACACTGCATCACGCGTTTTGTTGCCACCGGTGAGGGCAACAGTGTCCGAAGACTTTGCATCAAGATATTTTTACCGCCAGGCCAGTGAAGTCGTCTGGGTCAGCAGCTTCCAAGCCCGTCCGACTTTACACCACCATTTGTGTTATCCGGTAATACGGAACATGCTTTAGGCTCACTCCAAAAAATGATGCGCCCTGGCATAATAAAAAGGTTGCAGGAGACTTGGGGACGTTGCGTTGAAGGAACCTACCAACCGTGCCCTCAGGAATCCCATCGGGAAGAAGCTTAGTGCGCCTTCAAGACCCCCCCCCCCCTTTCCGCCTCATACTGGCTGTGCCATCGGGAATCCCCAGGGCCTACAGTGCCTTCAAGGTGTCCTCCCTTTCCGTCATATTCTCGCTCAGCCCTCGGGGACACCTAGAGCATAGCGCCTTCAGGGGTTCGTTTCTTTCATACGCATTATCGACAAGTCCTTGGGGATTTCTAGAGCCTAGTGCGCCTTCAGGGATCCGTTTCTTTCCGCCGTATTCTCGCTCCGCCCTCGGGGATTCCTAGAGCCTATAGTGCGCCTCCAAAGGGCCCTTTCTTTCCACCATATTCTCGCTCCGACTTTGAGGATTCGTAGAGTTTAGTGCGCCTTCAAGGGGGCCTCTCTTTCCGTCGTATTCTCGCTCCGCCCTCAGGGACCCCATCAGCCTAGTGCGCCTTCAAGAGGCCCTCTCTTTTTCCGCCTTGTTCTCGCTTCGTCCTCGGGAATTCTTATAGCACACACTTAGGAATGAACTTCACCGCACAGCACGCTCCTAGCCAACCATCATCTCGAATGATATCGTTGTCGGCCCAGGTTTGTTGAAAACGGGAGGCGCACGCCCTTTTTGTGACACTTATGCTGTTCATAATTGTCACAAAAAAGGCGTACGCCTCCCGCTTTCAACAAATCAGGGCAGATAACGAGATGATGACCGAGATGATAATACGTGCCCTTCTGCACTGCTTCCTGTTTGTCACCAAAACGACATCCGGTTTCGCAGCAAACACGGTCTGCGCCAACCGCTGACTGATACTGCTATCGCTTCTGATATGAGGAGAGAGAGGGCCGTATACGCCTTTTTATGGGAATTCAAATTTCTACAGAGTGGCCCACGCCTCCCATTTTCAACAAAAGCAGGAAAGTGAAAGCTATCATTCTTCATGGTGGCTGGTTCCGAGCATCCTTAGTCGCGGAAGGACCGGAAGTATTCGTGACACCGAAAGGTTTATTTATGTTTACCCGTGAATGTCATCTATAGGACCGTGCTATGCGGTGAAGTTCATTTTTAAGAGTGCAGTACGCCTTCAGGGAGCCCTGTCTTCCCACCGTATTCTCGCTCAGCCCACGGGGACACCCATAGGGCTTAGTGTGCCTCCAGTATGTCCTTTCATCCATCCCGGAGCATTCTCGCCCCATCCTCGGGGATCTCTAGAGCCAATACACTCTCAGAAAAAAGGAAGTCGAAAGGGAGTCAAATGATGCTCGGACACCCTCGTGAATAGAGGGTGCGTTGCAGCGACACCCAGCTCAGTGACCGTATTTAATGCGGTGTGTTGAGTGCACTCCCTTCATGTAGGGGTGTTAACTTCACTCACCAATGTTTATGGGGCTCTTCCAGACTATGCAATAATGCAGCCTCGTACTTTTATTTATTTGTAAAGATTATCGAGACACACCTGCAAATAATGAAGATAGTGATGAACAAGCCCGTGTCTGACATGGTCAAAGTAGTTGTATCCCTGTAGAGGTCATTTAGTTTTCGCAAGTCCTGGCTGTACACTCTAAAAACAGAACTTCACCGCATAGCACGCTGTGCGCCAACCATTGCCAAGAATGATAGGGTTATCGCCTCTGATTCGAGGATAGGGGGAGGCGTACGCGTTTTTGTGGCAATTACCGTATATCCAAATTGCCACAAAAAGGCGTACGCCCCTCTTTCTCCTCGAATCAGAAGTGATAACCCTATCATTCGTGGCAACGGTTGGCTCGTCACAGCGAGCTATGCGGCGAAGTCCTGCGCTTTCTTCAAGAAACGGGCCTAGCGGAAAGACAACTCTAGTGCCCCTCTCACCAACAGCGTGCCTCCGTCCCATCAGTATCGGTTATCCTGCCTATGCATCACTTTGAAGTCCTCAACTCCCCTCTCCCACTTTCCCTTTTTTTTTTTTTGCTATAGTCGTGACGATGCCCACTTGAGTGCGGCCAACAACGGCAAGCTACCTCGACCCCCCCCCCCCCCCCCTCTGTTGTTAGACTGTACCAAGAAAAAGTACCCAACATTACGTACTGAGGAACAGGCACCGCAACTTTACAAGCAAGCTGGAGCCGACATCTTGTTTCCGTGTGCTCATGAAGATGCCGCCACTTCTATAATGTAGTCTTTTTTGTTATAATTGAATTGACACTTGGATCGGTTGTTTCATTCGAGGAGAAATGTCCGTGGAAATACTCTCTAATGACAAGGGGAGCGGCAGGTCAAGTGAGAAACACAATGTCCGATAGAGAGGCCGGATACCTGTTATGCAACGCTAAGTGCCTTGAAGTTACTGCAGATGCACTGAGAGTTGGTGAGGCGTATGTCCGTCACCGTTACGAAAGTGTTTTACTCCTTTGTACTGTAGGAACGGGCTGTAAAATTTTGGTTTGTATAGTACTGCAAGCGCAATGACGGCTTTTGAGGGATGCTCGGGTTGGGTAGTTCTATGGGACTACCTAGATTCTTGAGCAAGACGGAGAGGCACTGCACCTGTTGTTCGTGTTTCGGGGCGGGGGCAGTATTGTTTTTCTAACGCGGTGCAACGCAGATCAGTATCTGCACCACACACAAAAAAAAAGACCAAAGGAGTAACATCTCTCAAAGACAGAGTGGGAAACAGAGCGCTTAGTGTTCTCTCCAATGTGCTTGGGTAGGGCAGTCAAGGGAGAACCTGCAGGAAGGGTGTCAGCGGTACACCTTCATTGGAGGGAGTCGAGGGGACTCCATCAGGACGGGGGGTCAAGGGAACACCCGTACAAGGGAAGTAGCCTAAACACCCCAAAGCGAGTCATATGTTTCACGAGCGTGAACACCCCAAGAGAGTTTCCCATACTCCCTTCTTTTGAGAACGTACTACGCCTTCAGGGGGCCCTCTCTTTCCACGGTATTCTCGCTCCTAGAGCGCTTCGCGAATCAAAAAGAGCGCTCCTCGAAGCGGGGAACACTGTGGAAAGAGACCCCTAGAGCGTAGTATACTACGCTCTATGGGTCTCTAAGGGAGGAGCGAGAATGCAGCGAAACAGGAGGGCCCCCCTGAAGGCGCACAAGGACCTATGTTTTTCTATATTTTTTCATGTTTTTCTTTTCTCTTCTATTTCCATTCTCAGGTATCAGCATGGTAAACATTACTTGGTTAAACGCTTCAATATTTATCTAGCCCTCGTTTGAACATTCCCGCTCAAAACAAAAATAAAAAGTTTAGCATCTGTGTCCCAGTGTCCGAAAACTGACTGATGCATGCTTCTTGCGTAAGACCGGAGATTGCCATCGTTATGTTGTAATGAGCACCTCCTATGTTGCAGTAATAATTCCGCAAAAATAAATAAATAAATGTAATATTGAACTGTCTGTAAAGTGGACCATACCTCACAGACGTTGGGTGTTCGCCAACGTACCGCCGTTCTCCGACTTCCACAGGGCGGGTTGAGGCTGGTGTTGTGTTCCTCTGTTTCAGCCTCAGAGCAGTTACCTTCCATCATGTTCACCAATGGTCATCTCCGACATGCGTCAAGCACTTGTCACCACCATGCTGCCGTGCACACTGTCGCACGTGACACTCTGCCTGGAGTGAACCTGAAAAAGTTTGGCCACGCGTTAACCAGCGCTGAGGCCACAAATCATATTATTGAGCGAGTAATTCCACAGTAAAAGGTGTACCACATAAAGAAACTAATACCTCAGTAACCGGTAGTAAACTCTCATCGACTTTCTTATCCTGCGTTATCCTCTCATCTACGCTTGGTGAATATCGTCCGAAGTGCAGCAGGATTTACGCTCTTGCGGACAGACAATCTGTCTTTTTTTCCACACAGGTGTGATATTATACGGTATTCTTCAACCATAAGTGCGACCAACCTTCAGAGGCACTTGAATGACTCTCATCAGAACGACCTCAACCAAAGAAAAGCAGCTAACCTGGAAACATATTTGTCAATCCTATATCCAAGAGTGATTGCTCAGAACAGTTCTGCTCCACAAAGGAAAGCACCCTTTCCCGAAACTATGCTCCGAGTCTCCAAATCTCAAGAGCTATCCGTCACAGAGGTCTATCTCCGCAACCGGGGAATATGGTCCGCACATTGAGCGTGGGGCAGATACGAGAAGGTGCGGACGCCTTTCGGACGGAGAAGCCAATTCGCATTTTTTGTTAACGCGTTAATATTTTACGTGTTCGCTTTAAAAACATGCAGTCCCTCTAAGTATAGCATAGGTCGTCTCCGACGAGGGCCTTGGCACTATGATCAGTGCACGAGCCCGCCTAAGCCAATTACAGACGTCTTTGGATTTGTGCGCGGTGTTGACCTGTATAGGAGTAATCTTCCCGTCCGAAGTATAGTTCTCTGGATAGCCAGGCACTTGCTGTTCTTGGCGCTTGTCCTAGTCAAACTGCGAGTCAAGTACAACCTACTCATCCGACAAACAGTGAAAACAGTCTCGTGTGTAATACAGGGTGTCTGCAGAAAAAGTAGCCTCACATTTACACACATAGCGAGTTCCCTGCTTACCATACGAACTTTCAGTGGCGCACGACGACGTATTTATGCGATAAAAATAAGCAAAAAACAATCGTAGTAACCAAACACTGCGTAACAAAAAAAAAGTTAGCCACGCAAAAACTGCTCTCCGTGCATTCTGAACAGGGGTGTCGGAAGTCCTTCACGGCACGGGGAGGGGGGGGGGGGGGGGGGTCGAGCCCTAATCTAACCTAACCTAACCCAGACAACAACAACAACTTTATTTTTAAGATGATGAATGGGGAGTTTCATCGCCAGGGGTTCATCTACTCCATTGCTGATGGTGATGTGGGGAACGCAATAATGAGCCCCTTCACAATAGGGTTCCGAGTCCTATGGTGTCCAAAAATGTCAGAAGAGCTTTGAGGGCACAGTGCGTAAAAGTGGGGCTACTTTTTCCGCACACACTCTGTCCTGCTGTTATGACACGATTTCTGACACGAAGCCCTGCAGGTGTGTCCTGTAGGTGAAGGATAGTAGGGCCATGGGTCATTCTGTCTGGGATTTAGAAACAGAGAGAGAGAGAGAATACTATTCAAGCTTCAACACAATTATACGCCGATTTGCTTGCCGTCATCTGTTTAGATAGCACTCGTTGCGCACGCACTGTTGCTGTTCGCGCCACCGACGCTTCCAACGTAGCAACTATAGTGGGGCCATCATACCAGCAACGCAGGCGATGCCCGCCATACTTCTATCTGCGCCAAATTGCATGCGCGTGTACGAGAATAGTGGAACCGAAACCCGACATTCGAAGCAGCAGCAAGGGCAAGTTAAAAGTTAACGATATCGCCTATTTACCATGGACAACGATTGTAATAAAAATTTTATTCTGTTAAAACCAGTATAACTGCGGTTATGAGAACTGTAATGGTTATTTTCTTAATATTTCTCAAGCGGTGGGTGCGGTCCTGTTAAATGCGAGACAGTATCGTCAACAAACATGGCGTCTAAAGGAAGTGCAATTGTGGATACGCGAGCAGAGCTTGCTGAACTTGTCAAAAGGAAAGCTGAAATAGCAGTGCGTATGATTCATGATAAGTTCCTAATAGCCCCAGGCGTAATAGTAGCGGTTTTCGTTTAGGGGGTCGCAGAACCGTACGAATGCAGCTCGTGCAGCCCCTCACGAGAATGGCGGGATTTCATCTTCTGAATTGCACGCATGTGTTCCGTAGGATGTGCCCATTCGACACGTGTGTTTGTTTACTTCTATGTTGTACGCAAATAAGACCCGTTATTATGTAGTTACTGGCGAAGCGGACTTTATGGAACGAGAGAACCTCAAGTGACCCAAAGTAGATATAAAAACGACGAGGTCGTGCTTGATACTGCTTGTGATAGTGAATTTCAACCTGGCTGGCAGATTTTGCCTTATAGCTTCTCTACCACATTTCATTTTGGCTCAACTTGAACAAAGATTGTATGACCTATCATCTGCGATCCATGTACAAGGTGTCACAACTCTCTACCTGTACGAATTTGAGGCACTAGTGTGTTCACCCCCTTGAGTGAGAGAAGTGCACACGTTCTGAATTAATCCACGAATTTTTGTTCAAGGACACACTTGCAAATCTTGAGCGACAAATCTACGCGTTTGAAGGAAGCTATCTGGAGGACACGCAGTTGTACGGAAATATTATCAGAGGATGGGATAGATATCTAGCGCCAAACAAGTAAGAGATCCAGTTCCTAGTGTCCTGACTGTTTTACGCATTTGTTTCTACCAGTTTCTCATACTGCACTTACAGGAACACAAACAGCAAAGCGGACAAGCGGAATCGGAAATTCAAGGAAGCTGAGCGCTTATTTTCCAAGTCGTCAATCACATCTATGTCTGTGAGCATACTTTTTGTTGGTACCCCATCAATTCTTACAATTGTAATGGATATGATAACGACCTAGAATACATCAGTGTACCCATACCGTGGTCTCGTATAAGGTACCACGTGACTAGTGCCAAGGATCCAGATGGTAAAGAAGGTGCAAGAAGACTCAATAGGAACACAACCTGCACAATTAGGGGAAAAGAGCATTTTTCTGAAGAAATTTCTCCGGTGCATCATAACTTCGGTCCAGAGTTCATAGTATGTTTGCTGGTGACAAGTACTATACAAGCGTGTGATAGTCAAAATAACAAATCCAAAGTATAAACCCAAATCCGCACACATAAGGAAAAACTGTCACTTAAACGTTTCATATCTACCGGTCCTGTGGATTGCAGGAAATCATATTGGAGAGGAGCATGTTGACAGGCTTCTTGTAATGCTGAAAGCTAGGAGTATATCAACTGTACATTGTTACATACATGTCTTGGCAGTACTTACATTTTGCTGGTAGCACTCACAAACACACAAACGTGGCGACGAGTTATTTCAAGGAATCCGCAGAACAGAAATTGAAGGGGCATATAGAGGCATGCATGTCAAGCAACTGCGTGGAACTATTTTTCTAAATTGCATACACACAAAGTGCAGTACAGTGCTACCAAGGCATGTGTGTGGAAAGAGCTGATACACAAGAACCATTAACCCTCAAATACTCTGTATTCTAAAAATATCTTCATTGACTGTTCAGTGACAGCAAACCACATCTTCTCACCACTCACATCATCTTATTTTTTGCAGGCTGTAAGTGGCATTATTGAAAAGGATGACAAAGGTACAGCTTGTTCAGAAATTGTTGTAATTTACGCTTTCATATTTATTATCTTGCCACAACAAAGGAAATGTCCTTCATTTCTCTGCAGACCGAGTAAGCGAATCTGAGTCTCAGCATGTCGCGAGCGGCAGTGAAGAGAACGGGCAGGGTCCAACAGGAATGGGATCAACGCCAGTCGGAGGGGCGCCCTCTAGCAGTAGTAGCAGCAGCAGTTCCTCCACGTTAAATGGTGGACATTCCCCTCCTCCTCATCCAAAAATGCCCAAAGTAACCTCCTCAGCACAGGCACACAGAGGAGGCATAAAAAAGTCAGCTAAAAAGTTTCGTAGGTAAGCACTATCGATTCCATGCCACTTCGGGGACAAAGTTGAAAGCTTTAGTACTCCGTTGTAGAGAGAAGACAAAGGTTTTCTGTCTCTAGTGGTTCAGACAGAATCAACAGTGCAGTGGTTTGCAGAATGAAGTTTCCCCAATTCCATATTTGTATAGAGCATTCACTTCAGTGTTCCACGTCAGGTTGGGCGAAGTTGTTGCAGATCTTCTGCTTTGACAAAAAGTATATTCTTCTACGCAACCTTAAAGCGGCAGTCCGGTCCAGCGCACAAGTTTAAAAGACAGTTGTTATATGCCTCCTTATGATGCTCAAAGTAATTGTACAAAATATTACCGTTAAATTTTCTGCCAGTACTTTCCGGCTTTTCTTCTTCCAAGCAATCAAGCTACCAGTTCATGACAAAACTTCCTGATTACGGATCGTTACTATCGCGAAGCAGTCATCAATTACCTTTATATCAGCCGCTGTAATGTTCACAAAGGTGTGGCAACACATGTTCACATCACTGTAAAACTGCAAAATTGGACTTGATCATGTCATTTTTGTCCTTGTTTATCATGGATCTGCTGGATGAAGTTTTCCATACTGGATCTACATGTAACTCACATTAGTATACAACTCACCGATATCAAAATCAGTTGTCAGTTCCAGACTCTACGAGTACAGTTGGCACTCGACTTTCACAAATTTATTTGTTCTGGATTTCTTCAGTTTCGGTTTTATTTTGCCTGTATAGCATAGTTTTGGAGTTTCAGTTAGGTATGATTGTAGCGTATCAAAGGGGCCCCCAATGTAGTGTGTGCAAAGCTTTTTTTCCAGTCCAGTATCTCTTGTTTCTTGGAACCTGGTATGGTGTTTCTACTGATTTTGAAAGTGCTCCCCATGCACAAAGGACATCATAAGACAACATTGAATTATAAGTAGGGTTTATAGCATTTTCAACAAAAAAATGCTGTAAAACACCAGACAAATATCTTTTTGCAAATCCATCATGTTCTGAACTAATCTGAATATGTGCCCTTAAGCCGTGAATAACTCCTCAATTTCCAAAGCAATAAATGCAGAAAACCCCAATGCTGCGTACAAAGAAATTGGCTTCTTCAGTTGCTCACCAGTACAGCACGAATGAGTCAACAATACAGCTTGACGTGATTCACAAATTTTGACTTTCGCAGAGGTTCTCTGGCCCTAGCCCTCACGAAAATCAAGGGCCAACCGTATTAGTGCTTGCCCATTCTCCAATGCAGTACGCATGACAAGTTTGAAAATGAGCAGGTCCTTTGTTTACTCAAAGGTTCAGCGTTTGCAAGCTTTCGAATGCTAGTTATCAGTGCTGGGCAAGCAGGGCCTTGTATAATAATGTATTCATATTGCTTTATCTTTTTTGCAGAGTAATCGACGACTGATAAAGGGTCCATATCTCTGACTTCGGGATAAAAAGCTGCTGTGTGCCGAACGGATGCACTTAGTTTGAGCCAAGAGCTCTCTCTGGCGTACTGGCAAACAACACGTTTTGTAAGGTGCAACCAAGTATGGTGCAATGTACAGGTCATTTGCTGGTCTCCCATGTTTTGTTGCAGTTAACCCTGCATGCTATAGGTGTACAAATAGATGTGGCTCTGAAGAGGGAGGCAAGTAATGCTTTCAGCTGTTAATGCTTTTGCTGCAGCTGGATGGAAAAAAGATGTAAATAAAGCTGTAGATGGTGTAACACCTCAGGCCTTGTACTTAACATAAGAGAGTCATTTTTTAAACAAAGATACTAGTGTCTGCTACACACTAAGGCAGCGGTCACACAGGGGCAACCTTTTCCAGCAACTATGAGCAATTTTAGAGTTGCTGGCAGTCGGCAGACACCGGCAACCTCCAGTTGCTCGGAATCGCTCCCCGAGCGAAATCTTGAGCAGTTGCTCGCGCACCAGACAATCAGCGAGGGAAGCATTGCCACGTGACTCCCGCTGGCGTGATGTGATTGCGTTCATGAGTGCAGGTGCAGCCGAGAAATACTTTTTTTTTTTTTACTAACGCCACACAAACATATTGGCATATTTTTAATGTAATGATGATCTTTTTGCATAATAAGCTGACTAAGGCTTGATAAACACCAGCTAAAGAAGGGATACCATCAGTCGGATTCGAACCTACATTTTCAGATTGCTGTAAGGTTGCTTGTGGGTGGAGCCACCGAGCTGCCCCGTGTGAACACTGCCTAAGGATATTTGTATGTGTGACTGTAGCTAGGGCAGTGCGGATATTCGAATTTTTTTTTTAATACCGAAGCGAATAATGGTATTGCAGTGGTGATGATGACACTGGAGCTGCGCGGCTTCTGACCATGATCCTCTGCGACCTTCTGCCACATACGCACGTCCAAACAGAAATGCCAGAACAGCTAACAACCCACTAGTACTCATGTGTCTCCGTATAGTATGGTTGATTATAAAGTGCATCTGGCACTCTGTCCAAATTTTGAATTGAAGGGAAGTCTCTTCCAAACCGAATATATTTGAATAGTAGTTACAAAGCTTCGCAAGAAGCCCCAAAACGTTGAAAGAAAGGATATAAAAAAAGAGCGCTGCTTCATACAAAGATCGTTACGCATATATCACTGATATATCATGGACATCACATGCTGCATGTCCGTACATATATTATATACGCATTCAGTTCGGTTATATTTCGCTTCATAATTGGTTTGAATATACTTTGTATTCACTCCGGTTTTAAAATTACTAGTTGCACAGCCCCTCTGCAATGGCATACATTGTCATGTGTACTTGTCACTTTTTTACTTGTGCTTCGTTTTTTTAACAACACTACGCATTGTTAAACTCAGCGCTAGATTTATGACATGCAAATGAGTTTGCAGGAGTGACGTATATTAGTTAGTTCGTACCCTCTAGACAGGTATAACATGTCAGCACACAAAAATATACATATTCGGTTTTATAGCACAGTGTTTATTTCATGTAACCTGCCAGCATAGCAGCCCCTGATAATATCTTTGACAAAAGTTGGTAGCAGCCATGCTCAACTTTGCACTTGAACAAGTCACCTTTCTGTTGCGAGATTGCAATTCCATTGAAGTTTACATAGAGCTTGATCGAATCTCGAAAAAGGTGACATGTTGGATACAGACACCAAACTTATTACGCCGTGGACATGAAACACGAATTGCAAGCATGAAGAGAAGACATCTTGATGTAGCTTGGTCATCGTGTACATTGATCGTTACAACAAAATTGCTGTTCACTGATGTTCTTTCATTACTTAGACTGACTAGCATTCGCTCTCCATAACATAGATACCTTTATGCAATGGTTATGCAATTTTAGGACGAAATATGGCTATAGTTTTTGTTGCAAAAGCTGCAGGGCATGTCAAATCAAATTTTGCATGCATTATCAGCACATAACTCAAGCGAGACTGTGAATTCTAAGGCAGCAGGAAACTACGGCATGTCCGTTTCAGATCGTGCTTAAATTCTATGCACTGATGGATTAAAATTTATAGAAGTCTAGCTTAAAAAAAGATAGGTGGAAGACCATCATGGTTAACATTGATTGATTGAGATATTATTATTAACATAGTTATTGTCCCATGTCTCATGGTGTTCAAAAGCTTTTTGGAGAGCAGACACCAGTGCCATATTATCCAGGCACATATCCTGTTTGTCACAAGTCACGGAAAGTTTCATATTCCACAGCAAAAGACATCACAAGTGGTGAAACCATGCCCTTCCTGGTCATTTTAATAATGAACAGGATTTTTGACAAAATCTAGGATGCACCACCCCTCGACAGAAATTTATTTAGGGACATGTGCTTTGTCTTGGCTAAGGGTCCCACCACATATAGTTGTAAGAAGTAAGTTGAACACCATCTACTGCACAGTTCTGAGCGAGGTTGTCTTTGCAGCACATTTCACATGTTTTTGGTTCACCTTGTACATGGTACCGCATACTAGAAAACGGACAATATCACACCTTGCTTGACACACACATTTGTACTGGGTTAGTAGAGCATATTTGTCGCACATTAAGTGCTGTAATTTCTGGTGTATACTGCACGTGTTATGTGGCGGAATTTAGCCTCCAAGGCCCTCGTGTGCACTACACGGCGAAGCACATTATAGTATATGCTATTTTCCATCTCGGCGGCAAGCTTCGATTCATAGGTTGCAGGTTCAAACCCCGCTGAGGACACCAGCAACTTGGTGGCAGAGTAAAAGTTGCTTAGACGCGCCATCTTTTGCAGCAGACGTTAAACACGTTGCAGACGTTGTGTGCGGAGACATCGACACACGTTAATGAACCTTCAGGTGGGCAAAATTAGTCCACAAACGGACCACTGTGGCATTGCTGACGATCTCGGTTGTCTCGGGTGTAAAGCCACAAATTACGATTATGTGATGTGTCCCCCGCCTTAAGCACTGACTGCCTCTTGTGTAAGTTAAATGCAGCACTTCTGTTTAAGATCCGACTTTCTATGGGTGTATGTTAACAGTCCGAAATTACGGTATTTGCTATGTACACATTAGTTCAAGATCCCAGATGAGCTAGAATTCCACATCACCTTACTGACAGAGTTGTTGTCATCTCAAATACTTTTAATGTCAGTTTCACAACGGTAATCTTTGCAGTCAGTATCTTTGGTTAACAAGACTTTCTAGCACTGATTCACTTAAATACGACTGTTGTAGACATTGTGTTATCACTGCACGCAATAAACAACACACAGACGTCACTATGTAAAGTTATCTGCACAGAGAATACTATGTTGCCACTTCCTTGACGTTTATCAGGATACATTCTTCGAAATGGTGACATCCTTACAACGTCCTTCTTACATCCTTACAACTTCTTTTTTATGCAATGTGTCTCATATGACTTGATAACAAATCTTAGTCAATACCCTGTGCAACAACTTGTGCAATCTGTTCAATTACATTCCAGAGTTGCTTTTGCTGCTATCTTGTGCACTTTGGTTTGATATTCCACGTAGAAATGAGCTGATCTTATAATTGTATTGGACATAACCATGAAATGTTGGAACTTTTACGCACGGATCTTTCTCACCTCCGTATGCAACTATACACAAATTTTGAAAAATAGTAAGTGAAGTACAGTCCCGTACGGTGTGGACGGGAAGCACCGCGTCTTCAATAAAACGTTTCCTTTTAGAGCCAGCATGGAAACAGCAATTGAGGCTTTACGAAAGTACTAAGCTAAAACTGGGCATTAATTTGTAACAATCAGCACAAACTTTTCAGTTCCAATTAACAAAATGCAACAAATATAAATACGAAACACAGGCACACGCTGCACCTGATGATGATAAAAATGTTTTTGATGTGACCCATATAACCGGAAAATCTCCATTGCACTGTCTGTATATTAGGTGGCACACCACATATATATATATAGATGTTTGTGAAATGCTTTCCTTCGCTTTATTTTTACTGCGATGGCCTCGTATCAAGCAAGTGTGACGCAGCCTGATCCGCGTCCCAGTTGAACGCCCGTAACGCAGCTTCACACTCCCCACGTCCCGCGATGCCCAAAAGGTGCAAACGTGACACCTTGGCCTCGCGCTCCATCTCTCCTACAGCTACACCCGAGTTACGCTCAAGGGTCATCGGCAAGAGCACTGGTTCCAAGATGGCGTCTTCCTTCTCCCTGTGGCACCACGACGCAGGAGCTGGGTACGAAGCTTGTGGCGGAGCCACCAGGAACGGTCGCACGTGGGCCAAGTTGGGGGGAGTCGTAGGTGGAGCCTCATTCAGGAGGTCCACTCCAGTCACTGTGATGTCGCTTGGAAACAGCGCCTGGGCGGAGGTGTGCTGCTGTCGCTTTTCTCGACCCGGTGGCGGAGGTTGCAGCAGAGGAATTCGCACTGGGGCAGTTTTTGCGGATGAGTGGGGTAACGTTTGGTGGCTCGGACCAGGAAGATACGACGATAAAGTAGAAGTGTTTAGAATGGCGTTTAGTTTCTCGTTTTCAGGAGGTGATCTCGTCTCCAGCTTTGACACCAGGAACGAGCTTTTTCCGAGGCCTGGTAAGGGGTAGCCTATTGATGTGGTATTCATATGTGGCACGGTCCTTGTGAGACTACCCGGAGATTGTAGAACTGGGGAGTGCGGATTTGAGAAACCGGATCCGAAGCCCGTTCTTTTTTGTGGGTGGACAGACAGGGACCCTATCTTGCTTTCGAGCCAGTCAAATGCCTTATTCGACTCGGCTTTCTCCGCTGGCTGCGAAGTAGAGGGCAAAAGGAGGTCGTCCACGTTTAGTGATGGACAGCTACTAACACGTGTCAGCGATCCAGGGTGGCTAGGTTGGTCGGGCGCTACAGCAGAGTAGTATCGATCACCTGCACCTTGGATGTTGTAGTAGCTCGGAACTGTGTTGTCTCCCGTTGCGGAGCTTGCACAGGCTACATTGTAGTACTTCTGATCCGATGACGATACGTTGTAGTAGGTCGGAATCGATTCTCGAGCGCTTGGAGACAGGTGACTGTCTTCAGTTTCGGAGGAAGGCGAGATTGGCTGCTGTAAGGTGGTGTCAATTTCGCAGCCGAGGTCAATCAGCATGCCCTCTTTCACCGGGCTTTTCACATGCATCCCATCTCTGTTACCTTCACACTTTTGCAGCACAGATCCCAGAACCAAGCCAGCATGCTCCGGCTTAGCTTTAGGCAGTAGGTCGACATCGCTGCTCTCATTGATGAACTTGTTGTAGCTGAACTGTTTCATCGCTGTTGTCTTTTTGGCAATCGGATTATGCTGCGATCGTCTCGCTAACTCCTGAAACCTCTCCGAGAACGTGAGAGGTTCCGGAGGCAGTCCCAATACATCGGGGGGCTCTACGGGGTTTCGAAGGTAGGTGTCGTCGATGAACGCGGGGCTTCCCCACGTCTTCCCATGAATGTCGCCGTGGCCGGCATGAATGAAACTATGGCGCAAGGGACGACTGATGTCCTTGTGGCTGATGCGATCATTGAGCGACTCGCAAGCGCAACGAGGAAACTGCCCGATCTCAAACGTACGCTGGTTCTGCCCCTTCCACCAGTAGTTCTCGGTGCGGCCATCCACGACTTCGATGAGGTCCCCAATCTCGAGCGTGAGCCTCGGGGCTGGCTCCGAGAACCGTTGTATGGCTCTCAGCAGGGGAGGTCGAGCCTCGAGGAGGAAGTCTTTCAACGCAAGGAAGGTCGGCCGGTCAGAGGGATTGTGCGCCCAGCAGTGGAGCATGAGCTGGTAGATGTCGGGAGGAGAGGCCTCGGGTTGCTGCAGGCGCTCGTTCTGCTGGTCAATTTTCTGCAGGATCTGCGCTCCATTTAGCCCAACCCAAGGTTCCTGCCCAAAGGTGAACATTTCCCATAGGGTAACTCCAAACATCCAGGTGTCGCTTGCATGCGAAAAATGCCGCGATTTTAGACTTTCTGGCGCACACCATGGGAATGGTACCTAGAAAGGAGAGAAGATGGACCTTGTAGGTGTCTCTCTTTCTGCACAAATGTGATTGAAGAAAGACCGTAAGCCAGCAGACTGGCCTAACGTGACAAACTAACAGCTGCACTGCGACGTTTTGACGCCCATACAGGCATCATCATCAGACAAAAAAAATATCGGTAAACTACCCGGGGCTCACCTTTAGAGCTTCAAAATTCCTTTGACCTTTCCTCCCACAAAGGAATTATGGAGCTTTAAAAGGCGAGCACCGGGTAGTTTACAGATTGTTTTGTCTGATGACGCCCGTACGGGCGTCGAAACATCACAGTACAGCGGTCAGTTTCATTTAAAATGTTTCATTAAAAATGAAACAGTTTGGGAACTTCACAGAAATGTACATAACGGGCTTCGGATGCTGAGAGCTGCGAATACCTCACTCTCACATAGTCACAAAAAACGTTAGATGTTTAACATAGTAGACATAACCAATGGATGAGTGGACAGGCAAAACAGCCATTTACTGTCAGGGTTGTGCACATACCACCCTGATTGTGACGTGTGTGCCTGCTCCTCATCCTCCGAGGTTTACCTCAAGTTCAGCGAAGGCGATTTAGCAGGTGGTGTTGCCAGCACAGGTCGTGGGAAGCTATGCAGCTTTTGTAGGTTTATTTTCATTTAATAACCGTGGCCTTTTGGGGCAAGGAAATTCACAGTTTCATAGTCAGCTACGGAGAATGGAATGGTAGGTCATGGTTTACGATTTGATTTGATATGATTTTCCTGGCGCAAGGATAACATGGTTTACGAGATTGTCACTTTAAGAGAGGATCAAATGGAATCACAGTTGGCTATTTCAATATGTGCTTCAAAGGTTGTATGCAAGTCGATACAAGAACTTCAAAATTAATTTCAATGTAATAAGCAAACACCTTTTTCTGCTCTGTCATCACGTAACAATCCTCTTGACTCGGCAAAGCCCTCATAAGTCCAAAGTCCCCAATCTTAACACGATCACGTGATGCTAGAAGGACATTTCTGGCTGCTAAGTCTCTGTGTATGAAGTGACGAGATTCCAAGTATGCCATTCCATTAGCAATTTGCACTGCGTAGTCCACAAGTGTTGCTACTGGCACATGGTGACACTGCTTCCGCAGGTAATCACGCAGTGATCCTAGAGGTGCTAGTTCCGTAACCATCATAAGGGGTGAAGACAAAACAACGCCATACAACTGGATCAGGTTGGAATGGTTTAGCTGGTGCATAGCATTGACTTCCTTCATGAAGTCGTCAAATGCTCCAGGTTGTGCCAGTGCATCTTCCTTCAAAATTTTAACCGCCACAGGCACACAACGGCCATCGGGAGTGTTCCATTCTCCCTTCACGACGACACCGAATGAGCCATCTCCTAATTTACTGGCGAGAACAACGTCCTTTTCTGTGATAAGGCAGGTCAACGTCGTCGCCAGAGCAGGGTTCGTGGGCGGTGTTGGTGAAGGCGTCGTTACCGAAGGTTTCGTGGACGCTGCTCCTAACTTCCCAACGGGGAGGATCTTGTTGAGTATGTTTCTCTTCCACAGCGCCGAGCGGTGTTTCTTTATTGTATCCAGCAACCTGCGAGCAGCCGGCTTTCCCATCCCGATCTTTTCTAAGTCCTCGGCCTGGACGAAGTCGAAGTGTCGAAAACGCGTCACCTGAAGGTCGTCTCGGATCTTGAGGAAGAACTGTTCGAGTTGGACTTCGCGTAGTATTTCGTAAAGCCATTCGACACCGCTGTCGTCTTCACTTTCGGTTCTTGCAGCTGTCTTCTTTAGAGTCGCCATGGTTTATTGATTGTACGTTCTCCGCCTTCCCTGAAACTACAATCTTCTGCGGGATTGACATCGCTTAGAACATCTGTCGGGCGTAAACGCACGATCCATTTCTCTGGTTGCGAAAACGGAGCTGCGAAGGAGTCACTTGTTTACAGTAGACAAAACGTCCGTATCCGGGTAATATACACACAACGCCGGAAGAAAGTGCATAGTGATCGTATCGAGGAGCAGGTATAGTTTAAGAGGTTCTAAATATCATCAAAAACACTGCATTTCACATGTCTTTGCCTTCTGCTCATCTTCTGTCTGCTAGAAATCCTTGCCATCCTTGCTCCCCCTAGCAGACGCTGGAGTAGGCGTGCGTAGTCTGCGTAGTCTCAAACGCAGACAGGTTTCTCACGCAGGAATCTCAATATGGCGGGGAAGTTTTTCTCGTAAGATGGTGTAACAACAGATATAAGTTCGCATTGCTGCGCGACTCACTAATCTTGTATATGTTCGCCCTGAAATGGAAAGGAGCACCGATGTTTTTCTACAAGTGTCAAACACCGATCTTCTTCAATGTTGCCTAGAACGTATCCGGATCCTCTTCGATGTGCGGTCGGAGATTGTGAAAACGGAAGATGTAGTTGTCGGATGTACAGATGTCAGCGCGAACGTTCCTACTTCCCCAGTCCGAGTGTATCACATTAAATTGCGGGCTGATGGAAATTCCCATGGACCGCTCAAGTTATCTAAGGTAGGTGATCATTTATGTACGCCGAAGCCAGTAATGAAACTCGTTGACTCCTAATTAGTCAAACGTGATGTATGTATTTGTAGATAACCGGGAAAACTATTCGACAAACTATGAACTTTGTTTAGATTCAGTTAACGAGGTGTCCTTGAATAATTTTACCGGAATGCGTGCCGGACTCAGCTGTGTGGTTTATCACGACCAGGTACATAATGTGTCGCATCCTGTTTCACACATGGACTAGGCACTGCATAGGAACATCTCACTTGGAATGTCGTTAATTTTAAAACCTGACAGTAGACGCCATGCCACCCTAGACTGCGTGAAGCGAATTTCAAGTAAACTATGTAATGAATTGTGTAGTTCTCTCCCAGACAGTGTTGTACTGGCTGTAATGAAAGCCTAAGTTTCATTCCCGCGCAAACTCGACATGATTGTGGTGTGTGATGCCACTTGCCGTGTCATGTGTGATAACTGCGATTACAAATGTCAAACGGCAGACCAAATAGTCAGGTTTGATGGCCGGAGAAGAGTTTGAAGACGCTAGTCTAGAGGGCACCACCGGTGAAGGTCTGGAAAGAAGGGGACCTCCGAGTTTCTCCAAAAGGAAATGATGCCATCAACGTCGTTAAAACGTTTTAATGTCGGTGTGTCACTGGGGAAGTTCGGCTACCGGAAGTATGGATTCCCAGGTATTCACACACCTGAAGGTCACATTTGGGACTAAAAGAGCTCTAAGAGCGTGGTGTGCCATTGGATGAGCAAAGCAGTTCATACAGTGCCTCGGTAACATGACTCTCTAGCGGCTGGTCGTTATCTGAGCCACCCTGTGCTGTAAAAATTTGGAAATGAACATGGACTATGGCTATTTCGCATTTTCAACCGTGCTCAAAACACCACAAGAACCGTAACTTCAATAGCTGACACAGACGAAGTTCGTTTTGTAGCGAGGAGAATCGAATCATGTGCGCTGAAAATCCACCTGTCAAGAAATAATGCGAGGAACAGCTCCTACCAGATGCAAAGTGAATAGCCATGGTTCTTCCAGGCGCACTGTCCGTGTTCCGGTATGAACTTTGGGTGCAATTTTATTCTCCAAATCTCCAGGTCGGAAATTTCCGCTTCGAAATTCCTGCCGTAGAACGTACGAAGTGCTTGTGGGGACCTCATCAGTTGTGCGAAGGCAAACAGCGTTTGAGGAAAGTGGGACGAAGCGATGTCTTCTCGTGAAGGTCCAGTTTCACCGACTGGAAGCCGAAGCTCAATGGCTGCACTGTAGTAGACGAGATTATAACTCGAACGTTTCCAGCACTGGACCACCGGGGAGGACCTCGATATTCCCGATTGTGAAGTCCACGACCTCGAAATTCACGTTTTCGAAGAAGGAAAATCAAGAGGAATGCTCGATTGCTTCTTCGGATGATATGAAAACAATTTAACTACTTAAATTCACGGGTTTTCGATGTCTGTCCAAGTCGTTCGCCACCGTGGACTAGATAGCCCTTTCGGTCTTCCTGAGACTTTGTCTACAGTGCACTGGCGGGCTACGTGGGATGTCAGAAGGTCACGTGGAACGTCCGTGTCCTCTTCCTGCCCCCTTCTCTGCACTCTGTTGCATTTCTTCCAAACGGCACCGTTTCTGTCTGTGTATTCACACGGACAACTACACCAGCGGAAGATGCGCAAAACGTCATGGCTTTGCACTGTTACGTGTAGCGCGAGCGTTGAACGTCATGTCTATTCGTGCTCTTCTGATATACTGCGGCTAAGCCACAAGATATTCCTTAGCAGACGACAGGGCCGGTGGTGTCTTGTGCTATGTATACTGCATGGAACTCCCGGTGCTCCTGTGCCATACGAAGGGCCAGCAATTCAGTATAAAACACAGGGAGCAGCTTTTACTCCCCCACCCCGTGAAATATTACGTGGAGATGTCACCCATGTGGATGCCCTGTTTCTGGAGCTCTGGCGCTCAACTGTGATATTCCGTAGCAGGTGACAGGGCCGTACGAATGCTCTGCGTAAGATGCAGTTGGCACTTTCTGCTTTTTCTTCCACTAGAATATTTCGTGGAGACGTCGCACGTGTGAACACACTAGAGATGGGACAAATCCAGAATATCCGAATCCACGAATCTTTCGAATCCTTTCTTAAAAAAGAGCTCCACTTTCTTCTGGGCCTTCACCTGGGGCTCCTTGCTTATACATACTCGTGCAGTACCGGTTGTCACGGACGCGCACCTATCACAGTCCACCTGCGGAACTGCATGTGCCCGTCGTAGCCGGACCTTGTACTCACTTTCTTTGCTCTTGTTGGCGCTCTAATTGCCCTTCTTGCACGCCGGATCTTGAGGCGAAAATCCGTTTCCTGTGGTCCGTGTAAGGGCACCACCTGCTGGTCATATGCGGACTGACCTCTGCGCGCTCTGGGTCATTTCGTGACAACCTGTCCTTCTATTTTTCCACTTGGTTTCTGACTGCGCACATGCATTGCGTGCCTGCACGAAGGACCCAAGACTCTCTTGATTTTGTGCTTAAGGAAAGTCTTATATACTGCTTTCGCTGTACTTATTGGGAAAGCGGCCATTTGACTCCCTGTCCGGGATATGGACACTGACATGCCTCGCCGTGTCGTGCAGCTGCAGCTGAACAGCGCTGCGGAGGAGCACGAGAAGCCTTAGTGGCACTCCTTTTCAGGTTGCACGAGTGAGGGCCCTTATCAATAACATTCTTGCGAGCATGGGTTACGAAACTGCAGAGACTGGGCTGCTACAACCAGAGGAGACAGACAGCGCAAAAGGTACCAAAGAAGTTATGCCATTGGGATTTACAACTTGTGAGTCTGAAGATCTTGGTGAAGTTGTCCCGAGGAAGCTGCTTGCAAAGACGCGCAGGAAGGTGTCAGCAGAGCTACCTCGTTCTGCCGTTGGAGTTGTCAAGCTCAAAGCAGTCTACAAAAGGCTGAGGGTCAACTGCACGAAGAAAAGTGTCACACGACTGAGGAAAGCGTATGTCACCGGGCTTCGAGCTGTGAAAGCTGGCAAAAAAAATGCGACGGAAGTGGTTACAAGAATGGAGATCGTTGCGAACAAATCTCAATAAAACGCTGCATAAATGTAAACTGGAGTTTGGGTGCGTGACGTAGCTGCTGTTTATTTCTATGCTCTTTGTTTTTCAGTGGGATGGCGTGAGCAACTACGAAGTCCAAGCATCATTGTATTCGTGGTGGGCATGAGTGCAGTTTATTATGGATGGCTGAAGATCATTGACAATGAAGAGTTTGTGCCAAAAGCGGAGAAGCCCACACCTCCACACATGGCGTTGTATAACTTCATTACTGGGAAGTCTGGTTCTACAGCCACGGGACATTCACCAAAGAAGTCTGAATGAGCACTTCTCGTACTGTACTGTTAAATGTAGGCACTGCGTAAACAAAATATAAGTAATGTGTTGTCAGTAGTAACAGATTTATTTAAACATCCCTTACGACGCCTTACCTGCCCAGTTATGCGCCGTTGTACTCTTACGTTCGTTGTCTCAGCCTCTCCCCTTTCGCTCGTTTCGCTGTACCTTCGCTTCACTTTCGCTTTACCTTCTTTTCTGCGTCGTATCGTCAGTTGCTCAGGCGATATAATCCACGGGACATAGCCGGATTTATCAAAAGACTGGTGAACTGCTATTCGTCCATAAATGGATGGTGATGATGATGATGATGATTCGAGTTTTTGTGGCGCATCGACAACAAAGCCATAAATGGATGGATGTGGGAAACTTAGACCTCTAGTTCCCGTACAGGTGGGGAGAGGTGAGGTGGGAACAGGGATTTCCCTACACTCCCGAGCTTCAGGAGCGCTCTACAGCACCCTTTGGGTTTTTTTTTTTTTTGCAGCACCCCCACCGCCCCCAAATTATTTAGATTGACCCCAGAGGATAGCACATTCCCAAAGGTTTATTTCTCGGGAAATTACTGTGTGGGAGAAGGTTTAACGTTCCTGGAAGGTACATCATCATTGTTCCGCGGCAAAGTAATTTGCGCACATTTTGGTTTGGAATGCAGTTCAAAATTTATCATTATGTCCAGAATCGGTGGTTACTCTTTGAAGTGTCGGGTACGATTGCGTAGAACGTGGTATTGTGCGAGCCGTGGAGTGATGTAGTCACACACACGAACAAAAGCTTCCTCTTTGGGCATTGAGCTAGACGTGTTTAAATGCGATTAAATAGGGATTCATAAGATCGGCTAGCCATGCCACGTGACACGCGGTTGCTGGCCCTATAAAGCTGCCGCTTGAAAAAAGAAAAAAAAAACGCAATACTGGAGAAAATCGCAGCTTTATGTCTCAATATTACACGCCGTAATAATTATGAGCGGTACGCCACGCTAATCGGCGACAACGCACACTCCTCTTCTTGGCACTGAACGCACCATTGTCCTCGATTGGCTCGGGAACAACTCTTGAACCGCACAGCGCGGCCTCATATCAAGAACGCGTCCTTTCATAATCACCACCGACATGTGATATAACTAGGGAACGTAAGCACTATTGTACAGATAAGAGCGCCATCACGACCCATCTACACATACCCGTTGGCGCTGCTCGATTACCATACCGGATAGTGCATCGTGCGAAAGGGCGCTGTATCGTCGATTTTCTTGGCTGGCCCCAAAGAAGAATGACTGGCGAGGGAGGCAGGGAGGGCTGGCCACGAAAAAAAAAAAAAAGAAGAAGCTTTCCGGCAGGATCCGGGTTCTCTGGATGCGGCCGACCCATTATACAGTGTGGCCGGCTCGATCACGCTGGCTCCGTGCGAAGACGCAAACGTGAGGGTCGTGAGTGCAAGGCAGTGGGGGAGAGCTCGCTGGGCATGATGATACTTCGGGCGTGCCCTCCCAGGAGGGGTGAAATAATAGTTAGGGAATGAGCATGAAGACGTGTTCCAGGGGGTCGTGAGTTGGATTCGGCGAGATGTATATTGCGATCTATCGAGGATTTACGAAACAGCAGGCGGCAAACAGTGTGCGTGGAAACGGGAAGCAGGTTCCGTGTGACATAAAGGGGTTGTGACGCTTTTCATGTACAGTGAAATCTTTCAATTTCGCGGCCCCAGTTTTTGGCGAGTGGGACACATGGCAAATATTCGCGACCGCTAAATTATGCGTAATCTAGGTGCTAAAGTGCGCAGCTTGATTGCCTTGCCATACTATATTTAAAAGGGCACTGAAATGAAAAAAAAAAAAACAAGTTCACTTCAAATTACGTTAATTTTGTACTTGTTATCATAATTCAAAACTTTTATTCCATTACGGAGCTACAATCAAAATTATACCGGACTCTTTCTTGCTTCGGCGCTAAGCAGTGAACGTCTTTTCAGCTCGTGCATCGGTGCCTTTAGTCCTAAGGCTCGGTTTCATCAACGCCGATTAACATTTGAACCGAGATCAACGGCCCCTTAACTTGAATTTAACGCCTAACTGTGCTTCACTAAAGGGATTTGTTGTTACTGAGACATTCATCACGTCACCAACTAACGTTTGTAGAAAAGAACTGAATGTTAACTTCAAGTTTTAGCAACGCTTGATCTCGGTTCAAAGTTAACCAGCGTTGGTGAAACCGGGCCTAATTAGTCCACGCTGCGCGTGCACGCGCGTACCACGCCGTGGAGCAGTCCCGATGAAAAACATATTGCGCGTTGCGAAGCCGACTGGTGTCGCTGTCCGATGGACGTGAAGAGAAATGTTGTCAGTGGAACATTCGAGAGTACTGTTGTGGGCTACAATTCAATGAATCGGTATCGAAAAATGCAGCAGTGCGCATCATGCCGAGCATATACGGAACACTACGATCGGACCCCTTTCCAAATCCACACGGCCACGATAGGTATCCGCCAATCTGTACCTCCTGGTGATCCCATTCGTTGCCGTCAAAGACCGCTGTTTCCATTGCGCTTTTCTTCTAAACGCTAGCGCTGTGTAAACAAATTTTGCTTGCATTATACTAATTGAAACACGGAATTTCATTTGAGAGCAAATTGTTTTCGCATTTTTTGTGACCCTTTAATTAAAGCGGTATTGCTGACGCTTCTGCTGCAAAACAGTGCTTACGAGCAGCAACCAAGTGTGAAAAATAAATCGCGCGCCCTTAAAATTCGAGAAAATTGGAGAAGGGGGGGAGGAGGCGAACAATAAATGTTATACACGCATTTTATTGCACGCCAGAGTATTAAGGAACGAGCGGTTATTTTTCTACGTATCGTACTTGGCGAGATACGTACCCTTGAAAACACGTACGCGTCAAGTTTTAACGCCAGATGGAGCGAGAGCTATGTATACGGCCATTCCCATTAGTAATCGTAAGCACGTGACCCCTCCTGCGCTGCCTCATTGGCGGAGACGCCTGCAGTGATGTCAGGTTCGTTATTCGCGGAGCCGATATCATACGCTCTTTACCGTATGCAGGTTCACATCGATGCACATAACTGTCTTTTGCGTTTTTGTCTTTTATTTGTTTTCGTCTCTCACAACTACGACAACAGACTTACATACATCAAGCTCTGACGTCAGAGGAGTGAGAGATGTGGCCACTACCCCTATTGGTTCTCCAGATCACGTGACCTTGCCCGCTGCAGTCTCACTGACGGGGATACCTGTCCTCGTGTCACAGTCGGATGAGTTTTGCTCTTCGTGGTGCCATTTTTCCACGCCTTTATTAACCCACTTCCTATAAATCTTGGAATGCAGGCCCCACATCAGTGCAAATAGTTCTTTTTTTTTTTCCTATTTGTCCGCCACAACTTTGGACGAAGTGTCATTTTCTTGGCCAAGTCGCAGATGTAACCAAATTCCCACGTTCCAACGATCGTAGGTGTGTTGCGAACATGTCATTCTTCACTGGACGTCTAAAATATACGCTGGTGTGCACAACTGGTTTCTTCTGATGGTGGAACTTGTATCGGTTCCGAAAGTCAAACTTTGTTTTTAACTGTTGTGTACGCCAGTGTAGAGGGAGTTTTCACCTACGTCACATTGTGACGTGGAATGTTCGTATAAGCTCCTCCCACTGGTGGTCACTTTTCGTGCTAGCGCCATTGAAAGATGACAAATTGCGCTATTTTTTTAATGCGACAACCATAGTTTTCGTAAAAGAAAATGTGAGAACGACAATGACGAAATGTCTTCGGGATAAAAGAAGGGTACGGACGCGACCGGATTTCAAAACACCATTCGAGGCTTCGTTTTCGAGCAAATGCTAGATTAATCTCGGCAGCTGCGCCGAAAAAGTGACCACCACCACCACGGCGGTCAAACGCGTTCGTTTGACGTCACGTGAAAACACCCTATATTTCAGACGTCCAGTAGAGAATCTCTGGGCAGAACATGACCGTTTCCCACATTTTGGTACTTAGTGTCTTGTGTCCCTGAGCCAGAGCCGTAGCGACGGGGGCGCGAGAGGGGCAGCCGCCCCCGGGCGCCCTTGCCAGAGAGGGCGTTGAGCGGCAAACCCTGGCAGGTTGGTTGGACAGTATCAAGTAGGAATGAAGGGACTTTGAATTTACGGTCTCGGCAGTGTAAATATGCGTTTTCTCTTGCTTGTTTACAAGGCTTCTGACGGCAGTAAGGGAGGGGGGGTGCTTCAGATTTGCCCTGCCCCGGGCACAAACACGCCTCGCGACGGCTCTGCCCGGAGCCCCTCGATTCTCACTCGTGCGGTGCTCGAACTGTGTATGGGTATAAACACTTGTTCGCAGAGCGTGTATCTCTAGAGTTGGCATGGCGTAAAGGTATCGCAGCAGATCACTTATCAGTTTTGCATCGGCACATAAGAAAGGAAGATACGAGCCCGTTATTTACGATTAATAATCGCGTCTCGAAAGTCAGGCTACCTGGCTATAGTGGTGCACAGAGAGTTTACTGTCCATCTTTGATTGCTTCGTGGGGCAGCTTTCACTTGCTCGAGTGGCGGCGATAAGCCACAGATCCGGGTGCTCCACTAAGTGCTTCACTGAACATTATGTTGTTACGTGAACGGTCCGTTTGAAGGCCTGCATAGGCACAGAAGGAACGCAAGGTATGGAATTACTATTGTAACAGATCTGAAACAGGTCGGGTGCTTCTCGCATTTCAGCATGCCGCGCGTCGTAACAAATGTAGTACAAGCATTGGCCTACCATGCAGTGTCTTAGTGAGGATAAGTCTTAGCACGTACCCCTTGTAAGTCTTGGCAGCTTTCTTCCTTCCCCCCCCTCTCTCTCTCTCTTTTGCATTGAACCTTTCCCTCGAATAGGAAGTATAAGGAAAGGGAGCTCTACGGCAATCCATTCTCTCTTGAAACAATCTTTCACTAAATGTTTTCCCGCACATTTGCAAATATAGCAGAAGACTCGTTATTCAAATTTGAAGGGTCGTAGTTTCGAAGCTTTTTCTAGTTCGTCCTAGAATGCAAGTTTCAAGGGCAATGATTGCACGGCGACGAGGAAACACAAAAAAAAAAAAAACATCGGAGATCACTTTCGCTTCGTGGGTGACCTTTGCGAATAGTATTCCAGCGCATTGTTTTGCTCTCAAATATCTTCCGAAATCTTCTAAAAAAAATCTTCCTTTAAAGAGACCTGCTTGTCGTATGCAAGGAAGAGTGATGGAGCGAGAGCCACGTCACTTGAATGCAGCCTGCAATTTTAAATGGGAAAGTTGGGATTGGAGTTACCTTCCTTAGTTTTGCCGACCACAGCGCCCCCGGTCTGTAGTAGCAGAAAACAGTGGCGCATTCCTCCATATATGTGTTCGCAGTTGTGTGAAAAGCATGTAAAGAAATGTTTGCTTCCGTGATAAGGCCTGTTGCGGAGTGTTGAGATTCGGCGTGATACAAAGAAACTGCGGCGTTAACCAATTACGTAACCGCGTCGTGGATCGAGATCGCCACTCAGGTCGAGGGAATAAAGAAGAAGAAGAAAAAACATTCCATCGTTTCCGGAAGAGCTCTCGGATCACGAAAATATCGACTGCGTTTCCTTGTATGACACTGGTATTACAAAAATATCATGTTATCCCACTTTTATGCTTATATTATATATATAATGCCCGGAATATATATTGCAAACATAATTGCAAGGAAAGACGGTGATTTGCAGATTTCCTCTTCACCAGTCCCGTTTGTTTGTCCAGGCTCCGAACAATGCACATTGCTACGTTACTTGTCAAACGCCGCGATATCGTGTTCTTCACAAAGACGAGATGTCCCGAATGCGAGAGTAGCTGCTCATTCAGCTCATCGCTCCGGTCGCAAAATACACGCGCTATTGCACAAAATAATTATCCATTGCGATGATGAAAACAAAACACACACGCACACACATTTGATATCGTCTGCTGCACCTTACCCCCCCTCCATCCACTCCGGCTGCCTCTCCTACTCTCCTCTCCTGTTCCTCCACTCATAGTCACGTGACGCTACCCATTCATGGCTGGCGCACGCTGCGCGTGAAGTGAACGAAGCGGATGTACAGCCCTCTTTCCACCTGCGTTCTTCCTCCTGTAATATTGCCCTCTTGTTTTCTTGCGCCCATATTTTTCGGTGGTTCGAAAAATCTCTACCTGTGAGGGCGAGGAGGGTGAGTGAGAGAGAGAGAGAGGGAGGGCAGGAAGAAAAATCGTCTGCTTGATGTCGAAATAGCTGAGGGCTGCTAGCTGCTACGCCAGTC
The DNA here is from genome assembly GCF_037126465.1 of Ornithodoros turicata. Lineage (NCBI taxonomy): Eukaryota > Metazoa > Arthropoda > Arachnida > Ixodida > Argasidae > Ornithodoros > Ornithodoros turicata. The sequence continues at coordinate 42,089,408 of NC_088207.1, forward strand.
GTCTGCTGCTCCATCGGGTTCAGCGATTCCCCCCGCCGTGTATGCATTCCGAAGTGGCGACCGTGCGAAGACGGCTGAGCCGCGTTTTGCCTCTTCCGTGGGATTCTGCGCTCTGAAGTACGACACCCAGCTTGTCTCGTGGAATTACCATCGACTGTATTGGGCCGTGCTGTTGAATCGGTGCCCCGTGCGGATGTTGTTGTCGTCGTCGTGGTATGAGGAAACGGCGGAAGTGCGGGAATGAGTGCTAAAACGGCGGTAAGTTGCTTCTCGTGGAAATACGGAGTTGCATCCGTTTCACTGGGGGGAAAATAATGTCCGAAATTCACCCTGCTGTACTACGCAGTTTGCGGTTGTTCGATGCATTCATACGTGAAGTTCTTTTTAAATTGCTGGTGTGGCATGGTCTCCCTGTTATTTTTCTGTGTACCCAATTTACCTCTCGGAGATTTATGGTCCTGCTTCAAGGTTTCATAGATGTGGCTGTGAGAATTAAGTGTACACTGGCCATACCTCTGTCCACGAGTGTAAAGGGCAAACGTGTAAGATCTCATAAAATCGGTCTGTTTAGGCGTCCATGTCATCTCTCTCTATATATCAGTGATAAAGTGCCCGCTGCACTGATAAGGAGTGTTTGTGAGGAGTAGTGATCATGCAGGATGCAGTGATAGCCAAAACATATCTGCGACTTGGATAGGGCTACCCTAAACCGAACAGAAGTTTGTTAGTTATGTGCATAGTTGATCCGAAAAGAAGTGCGTAACTTACTCTACTCAAGTTACTCTAACTTAAATACCTTTGTGAGTAACTTGGTATCCTAAAAGTAGTTTTAAAAGTCAGTATGTAGTACCTTTACTTAAATGCTTTCTGGAGGTAACTTGTGCTCATTTCTTAAACTACTGCTAAGATACTCCCCTTTCACTTTTTTTTTTTTTTTTTCGGGGGACAGGTTGTTCGAGAACAGGATTAACGTCGTTGGACGGCTATAGATATAAATAACGAATGAAGTGTTTATTAAAACAATATATGTAGTTTAAGGTGGCTTGGGTTGTCTCTTCCTCTGAGCATAGCATCCGCGCGAGCGACATTGTCGTACAAGATGTCCGCGGAGGAGAGCATGCACCAAGAAGATATCGCGAGAAAACAAGAATATCCGTCTTTACCCTCGCTTTGTTTCTATATGTATGTGTTTGACAGTAAATTTCGCAAATTGTAACTTAATTGTATCTTTAAAGTAACGAGTTACTTCTATAAGTATTTAGCATTGGACCCAAATACTTTTTAAGATTGAGTATTGGGTACTCTACTCAGTTTTTTTTTTTTTTTCCTGGTACTCAGTAACCGAACTTACATACTTTTTTTAGTAACTTGTACGAGCCTGTATTTTTTTTTAATGAAGAGTGGAGCAGGATATCCTTGTATCGCCCTAGATTAAGGGCCGGATCCATTGTTTTCACCCCAGGGAATGAGGTGACCCAAATCGTCAAGGCTGTCATCCCGCTACTTCGTTCGGTACTTCGACAGACTGGTCCCCTTCGGCGGATAAAAGTACAGATAAAACGGATTCCCTCGAAGCCTTCCCCATCTGTGTGTTTCGCTCATTACGTCAGGGCTGGCTCTCTGGTCAGGGCCTTGTACGAATTCCTCGTACATCCTGTGTCATTCCTGTGTTAATTCCCCTTTCGCTACGGGCGATCTTGACCCCAGCGATGGCCATAACAGACAAAGATAATCAGCAAACTCTAGAATGTGAGCGTGAGGTTCTCGATATGCAGCGTACGATAGCAATAAAACGTGCGCGTCGTTCGCGAGTGTCCTTTATGGAGACTGTGTAGTTGTGGATGTCAGTAAAAACCGCTTACGGCAACGTCTCAATATTTTTTTGACCGTCGTATCATATGCACTCTCTTGTTTGAAAGGAAATGCGAGCTTTATCTATAGACACCGAAGAACAGCTGAAAGCTATACCTGCGACAAGGTTATCGCTCAAGTTTGCAAAAGCCTGGTGTAGTTGTCAGTATTTTAGTCCTCGTTGCATAATTGCGCAAAACACCGTTTGGGTTCTGGATATGCGTAGTAACGGCTTCTAATACCTTTGGGGACCCTCCATTTAAGGGCTTGGTAAAAAAAGACCACGGATTGCAAACCACTGAATCCGAGGTTTCTGAAGTCGCTGTACAACTTTTTCAATTGACACTCCGTTCTAAGATTGATATTTAAGAGGTTGCACAGCGTTTGTGAAATGCAGGAAAACGTTCACAATGCTGCTGTTGCCATCGTCTCTAGCCTCGTATGTGCACTTGCATGTCACGTGGCTAAAACGATGAATGAGAGTTCCCACGCGTGGCTCATAGAACCGCATTGCCTTGCTTGTCCACCGCGTCGTTCAGACATACGCGAAACAATTATTTGAATGTGTTTCATATACACATGCTCACGGATACGAAGGCAGCATCACGCAATCGAACTACACAGTACAAGCTCCACTTGGGAAAGGGATAAAAGAAGGATATTGCATCTTTCGTTTTCAAGCGACACTTATACACATCTGTTTTGTGCTAGAACATTTGTTATTTGATCCGATGTGGCTTATCTATATAGCGTTGTGTGGTATTTTCAAGTGCATGCAAGTTACGGTGGAATTGGTATACATGCGATGTATTCGGCATACGCAGCTTTGCAGACATCTTGTAGACACGCGCTGTCATCCCGTTCGTGACACTATGTAGGAATTCGTGGCAGAAGCTGATTGAAAGCTCCGTGAAAACTCTACGACGGAGGGCGAAAAATGACCCTCCAAAATCGCTATGGACTTGGAATTTTGAAGGTGCGCATTCTGAATACAACGCTGTGTACTTGTAAGTCTACGCGACACGAAGAGCAGGCATGTGAACTAATGTTCTCTTCGAACCGCTCATACGTGGCTTTACGTACAGCCCCGCATGATCGTCAGCTGGTAGTAGCAAGTTGGCCGTTGGAAGTGTGCCAGCGTCCGGATGCCTACCTGCACACACACACACACACGTGTGACGTTGTTTGCAGTTGATGATTAGTCAATGGCCTTCACACATATTTTCCCCGCTCTAATTCGAGTTGTCAGCACCCCATGCATGTATAATAGGGTGGCAATTTGAATATGGCACGCCTGCTAGAAAGTCTGTTTTCGGCCAAGATTTCAAACGACGAATGCGTAGTTGTAACGTATATAGTTTCGATATCTGAAGGAAAATGCCGTTTTTTTGTGTGTGTTAGCGCCGCGCAGCAACTGTGGCTATGAGTTGCGTATAGACGTGGCCGGATGGAGAGGGGACAGCAGGAAGGAGGGGTGGGGTACAGGGGCTAATGTACATCCTGGGCCGACTTCATGGGGAACTGGGCCGACGTTCGGCGGGAAAGTCTGCCGGAAAACCCAGGGAAAGCCTCAGATAGCACAGCCGCTGGTAGGATTCGAACCCACCACCTCCCATTCTTCAGCACGACCTTGGCTACCACCAACCAGTGGTCGGCTCTCGCTCACTCCGTGCTCGGCTCTCCGCTTGCTCACTCATGCTCACTTGCTAGGTCATTCTCATTCAGTCATGCTTACTGATCCTCGACTCAGCTTCCCGTGTCCTGCTGAGCAGTCTGTATGCTCGCGCTCGTATACGCGCGGTGTTGCCTCCTATCCTCGTTTGCTGTCTCATCTCAGATTTCTAGGTTGTGATGTAAGGTGCAAGGCGGTGGTTTATCTGGAGTCACAAGTATGGGGGGGATCCGACTGCTCAGTTCATGCTGCGTGAACGTTGCCCAACTCCGCTCATTCTCAGTCCACCTAATTTGAGCATCATTTCACCTTACTCATGCTCAGCTTATTCGCCTCACAGAGCATGAATGAGTATTCTCGTGAGTGAGTTTTGCTCATCTCCTCTCTTGCTCGCTCATTTTCATTAGTGAGTTTTCTCCTTGCTCGTCTCGCTTGCTCATTCATGCTCGCAGGAGTGAGTTTTCCGCATGCTCACCAACCCCCTGATCAGCTCACCCTTTTCCCACTCATCTCGCGCTCAGCTCTAGGTTTGCAAACTCATGCTCAGCTCATTCGCCACATTGAGCATGCTCATGAATGACTTCTGCCAACAACGAGCGGACGCTTTTACGCAGTCGGCCACGCCGCTGGTCACGATTTTTCGCCGCCACCTCGATCTTCTTCCTCGGAATTTACCTCACTTCACCCTTATGCCGAATTTCTTTTCCTTAACTCACATCGACGTTCGTGGGGTGAGGACGTCCTCACCCTCCTCTGCCCTCGTGAAGATGCTCGCTTGTGGTATTGAGTATAGCCCCTACTGCGCTACATTGCGCAGTAGGTAAACTGTAGCTTATAGTTACCCACGTGAGATCCTCAATTCCTCTCCTTTGCTCCATAGAGCGAAGAACCCTCCACAAAGTTCCCGTCCGAGCATCTGTCTGCGATCTATAGTGGGGAAAACAACAAACCATTCGGGTGCGGTTCGCGCAAAGCATTCGGGGACTAGGCGGTCGTGCAGCGCTCGCCGTTCCATCCCGGGCAAAATCGGCAACAAGTGGTTCTATAGTCGAGGAACTGTTTGTGAAGAACGGCTGGAATGCCGAATGGGGTCCCGTGCCACACCTTCATTCCTGCATCCATTGCAAGGAGGAGCGGCTGCTGATCCCTCGTTCGTCTTTGAATGCGTGCATTGTCTGGGCTGTCGCGGTTATTGTTCTTGGTAGAATTACCATGGGAGTGGGTGGAGGGGGGGGGGGGGGGGTCGATCGAGATGCGCCGGATAATTCGTGTGCTCGTCGATGGTCAGGCAGAAGGATTTTATCTAACTGCTTGTCAATCCATAACCCCGTCGAGGATGCTGACAGCTGTTGCGGCGGATCTAACGTAACACCGACGACGTCAGTATTTTCTTCGTTCGTTCGGAGATGAAATGTGAAAGGGCATAATCAGCTTAGATGTTCTAATTGCGAGACTGTCCGTATTGCAGTAAGATCTGTGGACGTGACGAAGGAAGACTTCTCCAGGCATGCCGTGCGAGGCAACGGGATTATGAGTCACTGGAAGTTGCTTTGAAATACATCTATTTGGGTAGTTCCCACTCTACATACATTTTGTATTATATGAGTGAAGTTGGGAAGTTCTGCTGCATGATACGCTCACGCACAGCCGTTATTAGTGTCAATTCAGTAATGGCAAGTCGACGAAAATGCACCAGCAGTGTACTCTTAAAACAGAGCTTCACTACACAGCACGCCCCTAGGCAACCATCATCCCGGGTGACAATGAATGAAGTTCTGTCCTAAAAGTATGGGCGTTGTGTAAGCTGTGTGTCCGTGCTACGTTTCATTGCATCAGCTCCCACGATGTTATTAGTACCATCACGTGACACATTACGATCTGCACCGCGCCTCCCCGCGCAGTTCTAGCTGAATGCGTATGAAGGTACGATGACAATGGTACCACATGCGCAGCTGACCGCCTTGAGTCCGATCGCAGATAAACTGGCGATGGCCTTCCTCTTCACAGCGCATCCGGCTCGTGCCTTATTTGCTCGTCTGACCACGTCCGGGTAGAGATAAACCTTTATTCGACACGACGACAAGCTTTAGTCCCGTTACACCTTGCTTCATACTCGTCATAATAGCGCATCGTGTGACATCTGGCCAGAGGGTCGCGTGGGATAGATATTGTAGGAAAAACCCGCGTGGACACGGCCTACAATGCAAACTGTCACCTCATGCAATTGAAAAGATAGCTTTATTGACCTATAGCGATATACAGTGTGTCCCAGCTAAATGCGAACAGATTTTTTAATATATATATATATATATATATATATATATATCACTTTTTTCGAGATGGTCAGTTGCAATATAGCATATGCAGAAGGGCACTCCTTAAGAGGGCACCAGCAAACTCCCAAGGCAATGTCCTAATTAACTTTCAGTAATTAACTTTTTAATTATAAAAGCTACGAAGTTGTCCCAATGAGAACATCTGGACCCTTCGATCACCTGATACCGTAGAAGTTTTCAGAACAAAAACCCGTCCAATAGATCACCCGCCAAAAATTCGTGAAGGAACACCTTTTTTTGTTGTTGTTGTTGTTGTTCATTGCGCCTCTCCAGAGACGCGTCTTCCCTTCACTCCCAGTGTGAGAGGGTGAAGGAGCACAGTGCCGCCTCATGCGTCGAAGATGAGCTTTAACTTGCGGAAACAAAACAAAAACAAATGTATCGGGTGACGCTATCAGGACTTCCCTTATCGTGGGTTGCATTTTCTGTTTTCCTTTAATCTTTTTCCAGGACGCAAGAGGGGACAGTGTGCTCTTTCACCCTCTCACATTTGGAGTGAAGGAAACACGCGTCTCCGAAGATGCGTTATGAACAAAATAAATAAAGAAAATGGTGTTCCTTCACGAATTTTTTTCCGGACGATCTATCGAACGGACTTTTGTTCTGAGAACGGCTCCAGTATCAGGCGATCGAAGGGACCAGATCTTCTCTGGAACAACTTCGTAGCTTTTATAATTAAAAAGTTAATTATTGAAAGTGAATTAGGACATTGCCTCAGGAGTTTGCTGGTGCCCTCTTAATGAGTGCCCTTCAGCATACGTTATATTGCAATTGACTTCATCTAAAAAAAGGTTATATATATATATATATAGTTATTAAAAAATCTGTTCGCATTTAACTGGGACACCCTGGAGATAGTATTAACGGGGGTGTGCTGGGAAAATCCATGGACCAGACGCAACGGAGTTACAGCGCCTATGACGTTTGACGCAGCTGTAACGTACGGGTCGTGGGGTCGTCACTGTAGCAGTCTTCCAGCTAAGAACGGCAGTCAACCCTAGCAGAGTCACTCCGCCTGAGAAATTCTACTGCAGCGCTATCAGGTGCTGCCTCTAGGGCTCCTGTTGTTTCGGTGACGGCGCACTTGTCGTGGCGCAGAGTGGTACGGCTAGCTATTTCAGCCAATGGGAACAAGCTCGTTGCGGTGCTTAAACGTACCGTTCTAATGGCGCATTCCATTGGCAGAGCTGGGTCAGACGTTGAATATTCTATTGGCGGAACATGGGCAAAGCGTTTGCTCCAAAAAGCAATAGTTCTCGACCCACGTGGCCAAAGCAAACCCGGGAAAGCACGGGGTCACGCACCCCGACGGGAGCACGCACTCCAACCCCACCCAGTGCGGGGCGAAATCTGCTCTCCCAAAGGAATACGGCATTATAGGTTGGACACGACTATAGCACGCGAAATCGGATACTTCTGCGTTGCGCGCGTGTGCAGCTCAAGCGTCTACATCACCTCCTCTTTCGCTTTCTTTGACGTCCTCTTCCCACGCAATATTCGTCGTGGTCAAAACTTGATTTGCATGCTTCTTAGGCAGCGAAGACGATATACCCTCCCTCCGTTTTTTATTCTCTCCTTGCCGTAATTTATATCCTCAGTTTCATACCATCTATAGCGGCGCGGGGGAGGAGAATCCTTCTTGGTATTGCGCATACCTCTTGCTTGGCTGTGCTATGGCTGCAGTTCATCTACCTGCGTGAAACCTGCTGCGTGGAGAGCGGCCAGCGAAAGGCCCCTTGCATCGCCTCTGACCCCTTGCGTGGGATGAAGCGAAGCTCTTCGAAATATATTTCATTCCCAGATAGCGCTCCGTCTTTTTTTTTTTTTTTTTTTTACATCCGTTCCATCCGGTAGTGGCGGGCGTCACGCTGTGCCTTCTCTGGAAATGCTATCTTCGTTTCGCCCGATCGTTCGAAGCAGAACTTGACGGAAGTAACCACGGAGTCGCGTTCTGGGCCGTACCTCTTTATAACATACTCCATGAATACTTGGAAACCGAATGCGAGCACGTTGGTGTTGTCTAGGCGTTGGTTACATTTAACCTGGGTCCTCTTGGAAGGACAGGCACAAACGGAAGAGACGAGGCTAGTGTCTGGTTCGTTTTGGTGCACGGTGCGCTAAGACGATATGCGTGAGATTTGTACGGAGTTGGGGGACTCGGGATGTTCTGCAGCTTGGTCGAGCACCGTTTTGTATACTTAACTGCCACGTAATAATATGGTCCTTGAGTATAGGCCGTAAAATATGCAGGCGGTCCTGCGGGCGCATTGCCAGAGGTAGCTTTGCACTGGTTCGTGCATATTCATATGCAACTGCATATCAAGCAGCCATCGGAAACATACAGGTGTACACGTGCTTCTCCGGTATATGGCACTGGGCGTCTCTCCAGGTCAACCGGACACTTCGACCGTTGTGTCAGGTACGTTGTTCGACGGTGCCTCGTTCTTCTTGCCAAGCGCTGGAGACAGAGGAGCATTAATTGCCTTCTGCCTTGCCTTGTTTAGCAACGATAGGAACCGACGAGGAGAGGCTTTGATTTTTTTTTTTTGATTGTGTGTTAGCGCCGCGAAGCAACTGTGGCTATGAGCGGCGTACAGATGTGGACAGACGGAGAGAGGACAGCAGGAAGGAGTGGGGGACAGGGGAATTAGTGTGCGTCCTGGGCCGACTTCAGGGGGAACTGTGCAGACATTCGTCTGGAAAGTCTTCGGAAAACCCAGGGAAAACCTCAGACAGCACAGCCGGCGGTAGGATTCGAACCCACCACCTCCCAGTCTACAGCACGACCTTGGTTACCACCAACGAGAGGACGCCTTAGCCCACTCGGCCATGCCGCTGGTAGAGGCTTTGATGGCTTCGTCGTTTTCGAAGTTCGTTTGCTAGCGAACTTTTGGTCCATCACAGATAAAAGCCTGGGTGTTTTGACTCAAACACACGTTTTCTGCATTGCCCAGGCTCAGGTTTTTGCTATGATCAGGGCTGGCGTCTACGGGGGGGGGGGGGCAGACATCCACCGAGGGGGCGCAAAAATGACGGCCCAATTCATGACTGCTGGAATTTCACGATGTTTGGCGTCCAACAACCCGACGACAGTCGTCTGTAAAGCTCTGCTGCATTGTTAGCCGGTGTGGTCTTTCCATGGCATATATTAACGCATTGTGTACAAGCCTACCCTTTCAATCGAATGGAATATAGCAAAGGTTCCATGGGGCGCGCTTTTCATTCATTCCGTTGTGCTGTGTTTCGTTTCGGGGCGTCATGTGCTTAGGGATCACCCACGGAACGCACAGCCAAAAAAGTTGTGTGGTACGGGCGGGGGGAGGGGGGCACACACTCCGAGATTTGCGCCCCCCCCCCCCCCCCCAAGACCAAAAACTAGACGCCGGCCTTGTCCATGATAGAGCTCGTCCGCAAACGGGCCTGCATTTTTGCAGTCCTTTCAAACTGTAGATTATCTCGTATTTTTTCGGCACGTCATGCAACACTAGCGGTCTTAGTTTATAACTCTGACGTCGCCATACCCAACACTGGGCAGCTCTTTCGGCCTTGTTGGGGCTTCATCAGCATTGCGCAGTGAGTCGAAAAGCCGGCCCTTTTGTGGTTCAGCACCTTCCGCCAAGGGGTCATCCAACATCAGCGGTGCCCTCATTATCTTTCCATAACAACTACAGCAATATATTCACCGGACCACAGTGCGGCCTCAGCACATCCGCCCTCGCACGTATAATGGAGCTGGGTGTTGCTCACCCCTGAAACTGTTCAGGGAGTGGCTACCCAAGCGGGGGATGATGGCTCGCGTGTTAGCCACGCTGCACACAGATCTCCATCGCCGCCCACGAAAACGAAGGTTCGGGGGGAGCGTTTCTTGGTCATCATCAAAATAGGCTGCCTGTGCTCGAGGGAGGGGATCTGAGGTGCGGTCTCCGATGTGTGTGATGGCCCTCCTGACCCGAGATTCTTCTATTTCTCTCTCCCTCTCTATTTCAGTGTTGTTCCTATGCGTGCGTTTTCGCGCCGATGAAAAAAATTTAAATTTTAATTGACGAAGCGTGCCTATGTGTACGTGGTAGTTAGATCACGGAGGACAGTAGACCTCTACCCCAGAAACGTCATCATGACGTTGGTAGACAGACTGAAACCGAAACAAATCGGAAGGGGAGGACCGGGGTCCACGAATGGGCACTTGTTCGCTGCCTCCTATTGAAAGAAAAGTAGGTCCGAAGGTGGCGTCCCTTTCAGGGACCATCGTAATCCCCTCAAGACCGTGGCTTTCGGGCGTGACCTTGTTCGCCCCTAACTTTGAGCGTCGTTCAACTCTATCGAATACTGGCGCTGTCGAACACTATGACGTCATTTGTTTACAAACAAGGAGAGGTCTGTTTTGCTACCTGTTAGTGACACGCTGCCCTAGTCATGGGGGACTATGTTCGACGGGTATGCTCCATTATTCCAGAGGGACAGCATATTGGAACATCCCTAGCGTAGTTCCCGGCATGCTTCGAACTCAGAAATTACAGTAGCCAGCCAAAACTACAGGTTTAAGACGGGACGTGTCTAGTCTCTTTTCATCGAGTTACTGCGAAGACATACTTAGACAACAGATGTGGCAGCTTAACGGAATCTTAGACTGTACACCGATAAGTGATGCGTGTATTCGGCGTCTGATATTGGCAGTTTGGTGCCATATTGTGGACGTAAAAATATTTCCTTCTTCCCAGGAGCTGTTGGTGGCGTCGACGGAGACAGCGCACGAAAAGCGATGTGTGTATCCCCTGGACGTGGCCCAGGGCCTGCTCTCCCTGCGACAGGAATTGGAAAGAGCGACGCAGGCTCTTTTACTGCCAGATCCCGCTACACCCGGCACGCTATTGGTCCGTGGTGGGCACCAACAAGTGCAAACGGCAATACAGATGCTCGATGCCAAGGCGAAAGATCTCCCCGTCAGGGAAAAGCTATCCTGGTATGCCCTGCTCTTTGAGGTGGTTCTTGAGAATGTCTTTCAAGCTCATTCATGGCGTGTTTCATTTGCTGTGCAGGCGGCGGCGAACGTTGGAGTCAGAAGACTCGAGTTACGATTCGGATACAGAAAACCAGGATATAGCGGCGAGCGGCAGCAGTGCGGCTCACCACGAAGACGTCTGCAGGACTGTGTCTGAGACGTTGGGTGCGGAATTCGCGGAGTATGTGAGCAGTAGTGGGGGTGCTGGCGCCGGCAACCAGTATGCCACTAAAGTGGAATTTGCCGTCAAGCTGGGCTACACGGAAGCCCAAGTGCAGATGGCGCTCCGCCGGCTGGGACCGCAACCGACGCAAAACGAACTGTTAGCTGAACTCATCAAGCTCGGTGCTCGAGATCCTCCCGAAGATGATCTTGCGCAAGTGGTGGCCAAGTCAAGGCCAGCAAGGGACGACGAACTCAGGCCGATTGTCATCGACGGCAGCAATGTTGCAATGAGGCAAGTGAATGTTATCTGGGTTATGTCAGCGGGGTTCCGACTGGAGATCGGTCCTTATGGGGTCACACTGGGGTACGTACCACAGAGTAGCTTGGAAAGACGCGACTACTGGACGACGGGGACCACGCGGTGCTCCCCGCAAGTTCAATAAGCGCCCCCTCCCGCTCAGTTTTCTCGACGCATCGAGTTACCTCGACAATCAGCGAACATATCCTCTCTGGGACGGTGTTCGTGTACAACAAGAAAGTGGCCCATAAAACGATCCGCTGTCGCGTTTTGGACGGCCGCAGGCTCGGCGAGGTAGTACCATCACTGCTCGGTCGCTGTGCAAGAGGCTGTCACTATGTATCATTGCCTGCGGAGAACGCAAAACAAAGTTGGAAGCGTCTACCCGGAAGTAGGACACGCGGTAATGCTTCTTCCATCCGTGGACAGACTCTGTAAGAAGGGAATACCCGTTAAGCCGGTCCGCACCAAGCTCGCTCGGAAAAAAAAAAAAAGGAAAACACACGCAGACGACACAACGGCACCTGAGGGAAACCGAAGTTAGTCTCTACCTAGACCGTCTGCTCTGTGCAGTCACGCCACGTGACGTTAATGACGTTAACGGGATTGCGACACTGCCTGCAGAGCCAGTGTACGGCAAACACGTTTCATTCTTTGATCGTTATTAATATGCCGGTTAGCGCGCTTTTTCCCGTCTCGAACGTTCTGTAGATGAGGAACGAACCCTCGGCCTACGTGCCTTATACCACCCATCCTGGTCTCAGAAAAATATCAGCAATCCCGCGGGCTTTCCTTTTAATGTCCGCTCCCAGCGTACACTTCACCCGTAATGAGCGTGTTTGTGCAGGAGACAGAGGCACAGCACAGGAAGAGGGGGTCGATGGCTGCTCTTTACGCGTTTCGCTTTGCAGATAATGATTGTTGGTTGCAGCAAAACATGTTCCACTGACAATAAAAGTTGTTATTCCGCTAGTCTCACATGCTCCCTCAAGCTAAATTAAATGAACTGAAAGCTCCGGAGTTCATACAGAAGTATGTCTCGTATGTGGTATTAAAGCAGTTGTCGCAAATTTTCTCATTCATCCTCGCTGCATGTATTTGTTATGGTAGTCGTTGAGGTTCACTAGTGACATTCAGCAGGGGGAAAAAAAAAAAAGACCGAAACTTTGCGAAAGGAAAATGCAATGAAACCAAACGGTGCAACTGGTGTCCTTCAAGTTCCTTCCCGCAGTTATCAACCCCAAGTCATCGAACAAATCGTTTCCCGAGCCGCCGACAGAGCATATTTAAAGTTACCACCCCCGAATGTATGTATTCCCACAGCGTCTCGATGGTAAAGAGGCAGGCATGCTACACATTCCCAAAGACAGAACGCATCGCCTCAGGTAAACAGCAAAAAGTAAAGAGAAAAAAAAAATCATTTGAAGTAAAAGAAACAAGCCGAGGAGCACGACCACCGACAGGATCCGGGTAGAGCACACGATGGTGGCTCCCCCTTTTTTCCTCAGCAGATCACCGCCGCACGGCAGGCTCAGCGGCAACATCCTCCTCCAGATCCTGCTTTCGAGACTGGCTCCGAAATTTGGCGATGCATTTTTCCGAACGTGGGTTCATCAACAAACCTGTTTTGTTGCTTCCCGCTCACGTTGTTTGAACATTTTTGATTTCATTTTATTTTACGAGCTTTTTTGATTTGTTTGACTTTGTTGTCCGTCTGCTACGCCTATGCGTAGCAGACGCGTGATTGGGCGAGAGTTTGTTTTTTTTTTGTCTTCTTTTTTATTCAGAAGAAAAGGATCGGTGGAAGGAAGACCATTGTTGGGCTGGGACGTTAGGATATCTACGCGGAGAGATGATGGTGGCGTGGCATATATTTTAGCCCTGTAAATGGAGAGGGGACCGGTCGTGGCCGAAAATCGTGCACTATTATAGCCGACGTCGATATAAAACTCGTGCAGCCGATGAGAGCGTGGTCGAGAAAAAAAACAACTTATTTTGCAGGATGGTGAGGAGCGTCGACCCTGCACATGATTATAAGATGCGTATGTTATATCCTTCGCGTTAGGAAGTTGTGGCTTCGCCCGGAGTAGCTAAAAAAAGCGACCTTCGTAGTAGTTTCGGTGTCATTGTTTCAGCGGACATCTACAGAGTTCATTGCGTTCCACGGATCATTTCTGAATTCCCGCATTTGGGATATCGGACAAAAAACTACAACGTGATCAAGTGCCAAAAGTTTGTTTTCTTAATTGGGTATTTTGTAGGGCCGCGCGAGTATTCGAATTTTTCGAATTCAGAAGCGAGTATAATTGTGTGTTAGATTCGGATTCCGAATCGAATATGGGATTCTATATTCGAATGTCGAATCGAAGGGATGTGTCTTCCAAACCGAATATATTCGAATAGTTCCGACGATGCACATGCAAGCCCGCTAACACCAGAAAAGAGTATAAAACAGAGTAAGTGCTGCTTTACGCGAACATGCATATCTGCATATCTATAACAATATGCTGTATATTCATGCATGCGCTGCATATGGGTTCGGTTATTACCTAAGTCTTCGCTTCGGTTATATAACTATTCGCTCGGTATTTGCTTCGGACATGAGACTGTTCGCGTAATACTCGCTTCAGTTACATATCTACACGTGCCATATTCGCTTCGACTACACAACTATATATTCGCTCCATATTCGCTTCGGCTATACATAACCACTCGCTCTACATTCGCATCGGTTACGTAACGATCTGTTCCATATTCGCTTCAGCTACATAATCCGCTTAGTATTTGCTTCGGGTATGAGGCTATTCGCTTCTGGTGGGTAACTTTCCGCTTCGGTTACATAACCATTTGCTCCATATTCGCTTCTGGTAGAAGACTATACACTTCGGTTACATAACTATTCGCTTCATATTCGCGTCTGGTTGACAACTATCCGCCCCGGTTACATAGCTATTCGCACCACATTGGCTTCGGTTACGCAACTATTTGCTTAGTATTCGCTTCTGGTAGATAACCGTTCGCTCCATATTCGCTTCGGTTGCGTAACAATTCGCTCCGCGTTTACTTGGGATATGGCACTATTCGCTTCGGCTACATAAGTATTCGCTTAGTATTGGTTTCGATTTTAAAGTTACTGTTTGTGTAGTCCTACCTCACATGTGCCCTACGAAAGTACAGCTAGTATGACACGTGACATGGAGGTGGCCTTTCCAGAGCGAAAAGGGGGCCCTCGCAGAAGGTCACACTCGTAGTGCGTTTTATTTTTCACGTACGAAGAGAAAAAAGGTGCCCCTCCCGTCGTTCCTAGGAGTAAGCGGTCCGCAGCTGCCCGGAATGAAGGGCCAGGAAGGGAAAGATGCCTGGAATGCAGCAGTATCACGCTTTGAAAGCGAGTTTCCGTGGGATCGTGCTGGCCACCGTCTGTAATGGCCACCGCGTGATCACGAACCGCCCAGCAGAGAGGAATGCCACCACGATCTGTTTTGCGCACAAAGAGCTTTCTCTCCCTTCGGCTGAGGCTTTCCTTTTCTCTGTCATATATTTTACAAAATGCCGGGCGATTCGTGGGACGGACTAAAGCTAAGCCACGTGTTGTGGGACTTGGGGTGACGGTTACAGTTCTTCTTGCTGTTTTTATCTTTATGATTGTACGTGGCTCGCGTTATATCCTGTTCTGAATAGTTATGTCATGTACCTTTGTAAAAATGGCAGATGTAGGTGATGGAATTTGCCATTCACCATTGTGTAGATTGTAGAGATGCATGCAGGTTCCGAGCGCAAACTAAACTTGTGGTAATGCCGTGGTAACGTGGTAATGCCTTGATGTGAGGAATTCGGCTATGTGGCAGCGGCGATCCCGCAGAAGAAGAAACACGATGGGGCTGTGCGTGTTCAAGCGATGCATAAAACAATGTTCATGGTTCCCACTGGTGCTTGAAGCTCTTGAATGCTCTGGGATTCGAAAACGCATTTACAGAGGTCGAAAAAAAAAATCAGGTCCAGTGAAATTTTCGACAACCCTTGAAAAACCCTCGATTTTGCATCTTCTTAATCCGAGGTCAGAACTATAGATAGTTTCGTGACCGCAGGGAGTTGCATGTAGCAGTCAGTAGCGGCAGCAAGTGTGAGAGATGAATAAATGTATATTCATATTTTTGTGAATAATTTTAAAGTCCTGGCCATAAACCATGTTCTTTGTTCTTGTTCCGAAATTGGGCGGGAACTACGAATGTTTATGAAAAAAAAAAAAAATATATATATATATAAGTCCTCTTGACAGTAAAACGTGTTATTCTTCAGGTCTTGTGTTTTATTGCTCTTCATCGTGGTAACGTCGTCTGCAATGCCTTCTTGCCTGTAGCACAATCTATTTATAGTCACTCTTTAGGGTTCCAGTTGCTGCGCGACGCTCACTCACAGTTTTAGTTGTGATCCATGTTTACCGGTCTAGTACTCAGACAACAGTGAAGCATATTATTAAAACAGCGCAAATACAACGCTGCCTTGTACGGTGCTTTTTCCACTTTCTATCTCTCTTAGCTACGTAAAAGGCTAAAACAAGTTATCGGCCGTTTTCCTTAAGAGGTGTAAATCCCAGATGTACACATAAGGGTCATGTCCGGGTGCAATCAGGGTTGGTAGACTTCATTACGCGAGGGACTCCACGGTCGGTTGCTGCCAAGAGCCATCCACTTGCCAATAGGTATGCTACTGCCTAAAGAGAAAGCGTCTCGTGTACCCTCTCTATCGGCAAACCATGACCCACAATCCCATATTCATCTGGTTTGCTTCCACAGCGATGGCGGAGATCGCTCTTTTCTTTCTTTTTAACGCTTTTCAAGTTCCTCGTGCAGTTTTCCACAGTTGAGTGAAAGCGGATTCGGCCGTGGAAAGGCCCCGTGGGCCGGTGCCGAACGGGTGAGCGCGCGATCGGCAGGTTCTTGCTGTTTCCTTCCTCGTATACACTTCGGAGGTTAGAACGGGTCAGTGCGATAAAATTGGTGACGCATGAATACCGTAACATCCCAAACATGGGTTGATTATAAAAGTTTATTTTTGTTACAGAATTTTTATTAAAAAAGCTATGAGAACAGCATAGGCGTCGTTTTCGCAGCTGACTTCTACGGCCAGGGTGACATCGTCTCGAAGAAAGTATGCCACCACAAGATGAATAATTACCTAAAACGCATTAATTAACTCCTTAATTAGGGGATTTCGTGTAAAAGAAAGGCAGCAGAATGAGAGGCTATCGTAGTTGAAAGCCGTTCCACGTTATTAAAAAATCCTGCAACACACACGTGCGTTAAGATATCCAATTCCGAATATTGATATGCAAATGAGCCAAAACCGAAACCGCAGCGACCGGGAACGCAGGGAGTACAGCGCTCGTTTCACGTCAGAGGGCCACGTGATTTGGAGCGATGGAGATGATTGGAGTAGGTTCCGATCTGCGTGCCCGATAAACCGCTTTCCGGCGCAGATAAGCCTCCATCGGGGAAGGTGACGTGCTCCTAAGCCGCGCTTTTTCAGTTTCATCTCATTTGCATATCAAAGTTCGGGGGGTGTATATACTTAATGCACGTGCGTGGTAAAATTCAGGATTTATTTTAAACGTGAAATGGCTTTAAACTGGGATAGTCTCTCATTCTGTTATCCTGCTTTTGCCCAAAATCCCCTAATTAAGGAATTAATGGATTTTAGGTAATTATTTATCTTGTAGTTGCATACTTTCTTCGAGAGGATGTCCGCCTATCCGTTGAACTCAACTGTAAAAATGACATGTATGCTTTCTCATAGCTTTTTTATAAAAATTCTGTAAAGGATAAAAAAAACTATGTGTCAGTGTGTCATATGCCATTTTTTTTGTCTATATCAATTTTGTACAACACAATTAAAGGGATCGTGTAAATAACCATGACGAAACAGGCATACTTGGCTTGGGATCGTCAACGGATAGGGCTTTTCTCGTCGGGCCTTGCGAACACGTATCATTCTTTTCAGTCACTCGGCATATTTTTTACTTGGTATATCTAGATCGTGGATGACAATGTACCTTCTACTTGTTTACTAAAGCGTGTTTCATACATTAAGACATGAGCATGGAGAATAATTTCCTGCTGCTGTACTTGTAACTGGCAATAATGCTGCATATTGGTGTTTTACAGCAGTAGCTGTCAGCGGGAAGGTCTCGTGAAATCACTGCGGCTTTACCTCAAAAACCTCGATTTCTGTAATGTAAAACAAGTTAAAATAATCTAAAGCTAATAAAAGCAGCTTTGACATACTCAGAGATTGTACGTTGTCCAGGAAAGTGTCCAGATTTTTCAGCGTTCCCTGTCCCGCTTTTGTCCCGATTTTAGTAATATTTTTAGCCCACTAATCCCAGCTCTACATATCTCCACTCACTTCACAGATGACAAGGCAGTACCTGTCACTCCCACACACAACAGCTACTGCTGAAATTCACGTTACACAATCGTATAAGAGTCCTGTGGTCTGCAAGCATAGTGCATAGTTTGAGTGTGTAGTGCACTGGCCTCTAGTAATCACACACCGCTTACTGTACTCAGTTGGTGTGTAACTTTATAGACACACCTCTTAACAGGCTCTCCTTTTTTTATCCATGTAGCCATGGCAACAAGGAGGTGTTCTCCTGTCGTGGCATCCAGTTGGCTGTGGAGTGGTTCCAGGCTCGGGGTCACAAGGACATATCCGTCTTTGTGCCAAGCTGGCGGAAAGAGGCGTCTCGCATCGACACGCCAATCAAAGGTGGGGAAACGTAATTCAAAGCAATTACGCCTTTGTTTGATCAGGGTGTTATAGAAGTTGCTGCAGAAGTAATTTCTCAAAGGAGCTCCACTGTATGTTCTGACTTGAGAAAAAGTACAATTATTTGAAGTACTATTTATAAGCAGTAAAATTAACTAGAAAGAAAGTACATTTATACTGGCCTGGTGTAATAAATCTATGTTCAACGTCAGTGTCACATGCAAAATATTTCAACTAAATTTGCAACCAATTAATTGTAATTGAATTTTATGACAAGCACTTTCACTGGCAGTTGCTTCCAGTTACTGCTCTGTCGAGCATCGAAGCCACCTGTTCCAGACAAAGCTTGACGATTATGTTTTATCATCTTTTGAAACAGTCCTCAATCGCTGTTATCTCAGTCACGCAACATTGTGACATCTGTCAAAGTACGCGGTCACGTTTGCCTACGTCATGTTAAAACCCAATGTCACGTGCCATATTTTGATTGCTCTTTTCAAAAACTACAACTCAATGTTGCATAAATATTTGCATACGTCATCCACACGCAACTTACAAGTGAACACCACTCTAACGTCAAAACTTGGTTTAAAAAAAAAAAAAAAAAAAAAAAAAACGTCGTTGGCTCCGGATTGTTTCTTTAATTATTTAAATCACAAAACAACAACTTTATTTGATGATAATGATTGGGGAGTTTCATCTTTTAAAGGACAAGCTTGAAATGCTCTGTCAATAAAGCAAATCTTGTTTCTGTTCTCCAACGCTCCTTATGGAAACCTTACGGGTTCTTAAAGGATTTGAAAGTTTCTACAAAGTTACTTTTTGCTAGTTGAACGAAAAATTGCTGTAGGTCGTCGAGAAGCATTATAGACACGATCGTATAATTGTATGTTGAGAAAAATCACAAAGCAAAATTTTTTCTCATATTTCCTTCCTTGGCGTCATTAGGTCAAGAAATCTTGCTCCAGTTAGAGAAAGAGAGGCTACTCTTCTTCACACCATCTCGGAATGTGGGTGGCAAGCGTATGGTCTGCTATGAGGACCGCTACATCCTCAAAATGGCTGCTCAGACAGATGGCGTTGTCGTGTCCAATGACAACTACAGGGACCTTGTGTCCGAGAACCAGGATTTTAAGAAGGTGGTGGACGAACGCCTGCTCATGTACACCTTTGTCAATGACAGGTGAGTGACCGTGGCCAGGTTTCAAACCACACTGTACATCAATGAGAAGAAAGTCCTGTATTTGCATCTATATCTGCTGGAATATGAACGACTGCCAGTCCGTACAAGGTACATATAAGCCAAGTGGGTGGGGATAGTGAAGTTAGTATGGTTGCAAATGTGCAAGCTGTGACGAGGCAGCAGCAGCTGTGCCTTCTAGTAACGAGAGCCAGTTACAACGACCTCACCCAAGCAGCACAACATCTTGGCCCAATCTTGGACCAATATTGGGCCGGTATTGCCAATATTAGACCAGTATTGGGCCAAGATGTAAATATAGGCCCAAAAATATTGGCCCAATCTTGGACCAATATTGGGCCGGTATTGCCAATATTAGACCAATATTGGGCCAAGATGTAGTGCTGCTTCGGCAGCTATTACGACAGGAACGAATTGAGACTTGAAGTTTGAGGGGGCACAGTAAGCGGTAGTCAAGCATCGACTGCTGTGAGAGGCACTTCTAAGAGTGCACACAATAGTGTATAAATCCTTCCTGTTATAGTTTTTACTGCAAGAGTTTACTTAGTTACAGATAAGGTACCTAATCATTTTTTAGGTTTATGCCGCCGGACGATCCACTTGGAAGGCACGGTCCTTCACTGGACGCATTCCTACGGAAGGCACAGAGGGCCCCTCCCGAAGGACTGCCACCCGCGTGCCCCTATGGGAAAAAGTGTACCTACGGAAACAAGTGCAAATATTACCACCCAGAACGGGGCAACCTTCCTCAGAAGTCAGTGACAGAGCGGTTAGCGGAACAGGCTCGTTTACAACTGCAGGAGGTGAAAGCGAGGCAAGGTGTCAAGAGCAGGGACTCCTCACCGGGTAATTTGCATTTGTGTTCTTGTCTCAATGCTGTTATATATATATATATTAAGCAACAGCAGTTCTTTACTTTCCTCTATGGAATAGTGTATATGGAGCCTGAAGTTTTCGGGAAATATTTTTTTCTAAATTCGGGGGGGGGAATGGGGTAAATAAACATGTGCTCCAAATTCACGTGAATTCGGGTGGAAAAACGTCCAGTATGCTAAATTAGGGGAGAAATCGGGCTCAGTTACCCAAACTGACTGTACTGGCTTGGTACAAACAGTGATGTAACTGCATTTGCTGCCAAACAAGTATGTCAGTGCATTCCTACAGACGTCCCAGTGAGGGGAATTTGCCGGGTAAAAATCGGGTGTCACCCTAAACAGTCAAACTTCAATTCAGGGTGCAAATTTGGGGAAGAATCAGGTAAAACCCAAAAAATTCAGGCTCTATATATGGGTCCTTGTTGGCTGGTTGGTTTAGAAGGGAAAATATGGAGATGTTGGCCCAGCTCTACATTGGGTCGACTACTCCAGCATGCTTAGAGTGGTGAGGTCTCACTACCAAGGATCCTAAACGATCCTAAAGGATCCTCCTCTTCCATGTAACTGTGATGCTTTCCAAAGCCCGATTGGTTATGGCTGCGTGACACACAGCCAAATCCAAGTTGTTGGGACATATGTTTGGCATCAATGCCCCCAGTGGAAGCTGCTGTTTCATTAAGTGGTACTCTTCCTATTTTTTGTATTGTTTCTAAACACTCATAACATAGGAGAGAGGGGTGGGCATTAGTATACACCGTAGAAGGACCTTATGGGGACTATGCAAACATTAAGTCACACCCACTAGTCACATTTGCCTTATTCTGTACATGCAGCTGTCTAGCATAATGTACTTTCTGTGGCATCCACTTTGAAAAACTTCCGTTTCCGCAGGCGAACTCCTCAAGACTCGCAGCCTACCTCCGTCGTCGTCGTCCTGCGGGGCTCCAAGTGAACCACTACCTCAGAAAAAGAAGACCCCCCTTGCCCGAACAAAATCTGCTGTCCCTTCCTCCTCTCTACTGTCCAAGGAGCTTACTGAAGAATGGCACGCACCCCTTTCCTTGCACCCTCACACCCCTATCGGCGTCGACCACCAGCTGGGCCTCCTCGAGCCCGACGGTGGTGGCCATCTCTCGGTTGCGAAACGTCTCTCCGACCCAGACAGCTCACACTACACGCTCGACTTTTCCCCTGGGAAGGACGAGCCTTCCGGGGTGACGAACCTACACCGAAAGTTGCAACGCCAGTTGACACTTAATCCGGCGTACGACCCGCGACTCTTCCACCTTCACATGACCGCCGGCGGGCACCACCTCACCCCTCCCGTGGAGGGTGGACTGCTCCACAAGACGACAAGTCAGGAGAACCTTGGCCACCGTCCTCTCGGAAGGAGCGACTCTTCTTACAGTCCGTGGGAGGCAAGTCAGCATCACCACCCCGAAGTAACGCGAATCGCCAGTGCACCAGACTCAACACGGCAGCGCTGCCAGGCACGGATGCAGCGGCTGAGCAGCACCTCAGACACGAAGCTAAACGTGTTTCCTCAGCAAGGGGTGCCGCTTTCGATACCAAGTTATGGGTACACACCTCAATGGACTCCTGCAATACCACCACCCCAGGGTATCCCTATTGCACCACGTGTCGTCACGTCACCTTGTGAGGTGGCAGATGATCCAAGATACAAGTTGTACTACCACTTGTCTTCAATATTTCCAGAAGAACAAGTAAGGGCAGCCATGGAGTTGTACCCGGAAGAGACAAATCCGCAAAAAGTGTGTGCAGCAATCCTGAGCATGTTTCCAAAGGGATGAAACGTTGTGTTGCTAGGTTAACAAAAAAGTAGGTCAAATTTAAATGAAGGGGGCACAACTGCTTGTGCGAGAGAGCTCCCTACGCAGGTTGCTCTCAGTGCCTGAATGTTTCGAATGGTGTGTGACAAATGGGTATTTAATGAAGTGTCATCACGAAGGAATTAATGATATCACGCAGGACGTGAATGTCTGTTGACCATTGTGTCACGCTTCACTTTGTTTCTTTCTGAGGAAAGATATAAGATAATGTTTGTTTAACTATGAACAAAGCAAAGTGTAGGGGGGCCCCCAAACTTTGTAAAATGTAAGCTGTTTATTACATATAATATTGTACTTGTGGTATATCACAAGTCTAGGTTAACACAATTATTTTGTCCTTTCCAGAATAGCAAAGTGCTTTAGCTAATCTGAGGCCAGGATCTTACTTCAGTCAGGCACTGGGCATGGTTGGATGTTAGGAAAACAGCTGGCATACAAAGTGGGCTTGATGTGCTAAAGATTACAGTGCTTTGGTCACTTCCCCAACAACACCGAATATCCTCTGGGTGTGGAAATAATGTCCTAACGGATTCGTACGCCCGATGGATATTCTCAGGATATCCGTCGGACGTACGAATTCGTCAGGACATTATTCATACATCCAGAGGGTATTCGGTGTTGTTGGGGTTATGTACATAGGATGCTATCCTACCCAGGTTTTCATGGTAAAAACCACATCCACCAGCGCTGTTTCTCCTTTTTTTTAAGCAGTTCTGCAGTGTAACAATCATAACCCCACTTAGCATAACCCTGCACAGCACAACCGCATCATCATTTTGTACGTTCAGTACTTTCCGTACTTTCAGACCAAAATGTTGCACGCGTGTGTACCGCTCCCGCAGGAGCAAAATATCTGTGATTTTATTATTATTACTTGGTATCCTCACACAATGATGCTAGGATGGCCTCCGTGAGGTCTGTGATGTCTTCTATGCCATGTAAGAGCTTCATTGGCCATAAACCTCCATGAAGTTTTACAACCAAAGTAAAACTTGCTTATGGATGGAACTAGCCATTTCCAAACACCATCAGCTTGATGCCTTGAAAAGCTGAGAACAAGATGCCTAACATTGTACTTACTTCTAACTTGCCATACAAAAGGGATTGCTCTGCTTAGAATAACAAAAGGGATCAAAGTGTATATTGCATATTTAATTTTTGCAAACGCTGCTATGCCAGAGCACTGGCATACAGAGCCGCGTTGTGACGTGTTTGACAAACTGATGCCATGCATAACACAGTGTTCTTGGATGTTTACATCGTTCTTTCACTGATGTGTACACAGTGTGGGTAGTTGTTGTCTTCCTCATGCTCATGTGAAATGCCACAACTTATCATTACTTCAAGATGCACTATAGATGTGTACACATATTCCTGTGTTCCTTTCAGGCCACTACCGTGGGTTGAGAGTTTATTGTACGTTGTGTGAACAACACTGTCTCGTCATACCTTCTATTTTGCACTGAGCAGAACCGTGATGGAAGGCAGGTTGTGGGTCTAGGAAAAGCCACGGATCTAATTCCACCTTTCTACAATACCATGTATTGTTGTTTATCGTACGGGGTTGGATCCCCAGTAATCTTGAGGTTTCATTCGTTTACGTAATATGTATAGACATTTTTATTTTAGGACTGAGCTATTTAATGTGTGTGTCTAACTTTCCAATGCTCGTAATAAATGTTTAATTTTATCATTCTCATCTATTTATTCTGTCGTTCTCCCATACCTTTTTTTTTTCAGTTTGGTCAGGAGTTTAAATCTAACTTTCACAGTCTCAAGGCATGCTCTGTTGTATGGTACATCGAAGTCCCAGCAGGGGACAAAACCAAACTTTTCTTTTTTTTTTTTTTGCTTGCAGCTGGTATTGCTTTCACAATTATACGTCGTTAAAATGGCAAAAGGCACTGCCATAAGGAACTGCAGTCTAAAAGTTATCGTCATCTTTAGCATATACCGGCAGTTATAAAACTCTTACCACAACACAAAATTGTTTGAACAGAATGCAGATGAGAACCAATGTGCGAAGGTGGTAGTCCTCTGACATACCAGCTGTTGCAGCACATTGAAGTAGTACAGCTGTATCAGCATCTACATATCTGTCCATGTTTCAATGTACAATGTACTGACACAGCATTGTTTGAAGACGAAAAGTCACACGTGACTTACCCTTCAGGGCCCTCACAGAGTCGGGTAGTCCGGCGTCTCCTGTCCACCGTGGTGGAGAAAAACAGTGTGTGTGCATCCACTGCACCCTGTTCTCTGCTGGCACGTCGTTTTTTGACGTTCACACAGATCGATGTGCTCCTGACCAATCACCGCAGATACACGAGTTCTCAGGACACAAGGTGCTACCTAAAAAGTGAGCATGAACGAAATATACAAGTAATGCATATAAAAGCCCACAAGCAGAACAAGGAACGATGAGTTTACAAAACAGACGACATCGACATGTGCAAACCCAGCTTTCATCAATAGACTATCAATACCATCACAGCATTGTGATGTGCGGTTTCCACTTATCCGCAGATGCACACCGGTGGCCCAGAGTGACAATATAGTGCTCCTCCCTACAGTAAAAGTTGAGACCCAACGCGGATCAGGCATCTGCCACGGCACTAATATCATGACAGCGTGGGCAGCTGGCAAGGTGCCATTGTAAATATGACGTATATTCCGGTATACTAGCAATGCACGCACGCAGTAACTGCACGCGTCTGTCGACAACGGCCGAGAACATGTCTGCACGACTATACAGGGAAAGTTCGGCAAGCGTAACAGACTCATTATTCACGGCAAATGAGGTCGCACTTCACCTGTCGTCACCAGCGCCGGCGAGCAGGGTGGCGGTGTCAGCCGGGGGGGGGGGGGAGGTGTCAGCCGGGGGTAGAGCCCCGTGGCCCGCCCGACCCAAGGCACGATGATTGCTAGCACCAAGCCCTAAGCCCATACATGCGGTGTACCGTGACTTAATGAACATATCTGGAGCAGCGGCAGCCACCACGTAATCATGCAAACAAGAAATACTTAGACTGTGTTACCGAGACATGAAGAAGGGGGACCGGCAGGACCCCGTAATTTCTCTTGCCGGCCCTGGGTGTCACTGCAGCGGGAGTCGAAGCTTCCCGAGCTTCTCGTCCGAAAGCAATCGTACAAATTACGTAAACTGCGCCATGATGACAGTCCTCTCAAAATATTGTACGTGATTATCTGCGTTATTTCCTTGCTGCTCCAAAAAGTTCGCAAAAATTCCGATGGCACTCCCAGGCAGAAATTTGAGTTGGAACCCAAGTTGATCCACTTGAAAAAGAAAATGGTTCCACTTATTTTTCAAGTGGATCCACTTCGGATTCCAGCTCAGATTTTTGACGGAGTTGGGCGAAGTTCGCACCGTCGAGAGTCCTGTCGCGCCTTGCAGTTGGTTCCACGTTTGAGCCATTGCGCAACACATGGCTAAGGTGCCGTCCCATTGCATGACGCACTCGAAACGTAAATGATTTGATTCTCCGTCGTGATAACGCCACACCGCGAATCGTCTCAGCGTAGCACACACCCACGACCATAGTGAGTTTTAGTATACCGTTGATAAAGTTATCGTGCCTATCGGAACCAATCGCAGTTGTGCGTGACTCAAAATCTTATCCACTGATTGGTTCCGGTTGATACGGTTCGACGCAAGCCACGTTATCAACGGTCTACTAAAACTCTCTCATCTCTATCATAGAGATGGTCGTGAGCACACCTAAATGCACAACGAAAAAGAGATGCGCAGCACGGAGTTACCTGCCTAAGAACTTTATAAAATATTGTTGGAGCAAGGTTTCGAGTTTTGAGCTGAGAGCAGGCGATCTGCAAAACGTTCAACATACCTAGGGTTCTACATGAAAGAAGCAGGAGCATATGACAACCATAACAATATGTATCAATAATATTTCAAAGCCGTCGTTTATCCTCCCGGTCCCCCACTCCTTCCTGCTGTCCTCTCTCTATCTGTCCACGTGTGTACGCCGCCCATATAGGCACATTTGCTTCGCGGCGCTAACGCGGGATTTAAAACAAAATTTAAGAGCAGCCGGAAAGAGTGACGTAACCCAAACACACACAGCCGTTTAGCTAAGCTTTGGAAAGCCTTGGAAGACCAAGGGCAAGCACGCACCTACATGCTTCGGATGATGTGCTAGGGATATGTTTTCCACGGTTTTGGGCAACGTCATATCACGTACCTGTTGACAGGATGGAGGATTCAGGTGATAGTGCTCTGCACATCTGGGCCCTAGTATGCGTTCGGTACTAAGCATTTCTCCTTCGTACAGGGGGGAATGAAGCGTAATATCACTTGCTGCTCTGCGCTGCCAGTACGACCACGAAGCCAGACTGTGTTCATTAGCTTCTGTTGTTACCGCACCGCTGCAAGACACGGACACCACGTGCCGATACTGAACGAACGACCTGACGGATGGCACTGATATCGCAAATGCTGCGGATGGTGTTCGAGTTGATAAGAATGACACATTCAGCCCGTATCGAAGGCACGAACGTATCTGATTGTAGTATGGAGCCACAAGCACGGACGGCGAGAGAAAGAACCCAAGCAGCACAATGTACTGAAAGTCGAGTGCAACAGGGGTGGATGGGTAGGTGGATGGCCTTGAACAGACTCGTAAAACTAAAGAACATTGATAAGACACACACCGACCACCCCTATTGCACTCGACTTTCAGTACATTGTGCTGCTTGGGAACAATCTGCTACTTACAATGGCCCTAGTGTACCCCCCCCCCCCCGCCCCCCGAGTTACACCCCAAAACCCTAAATCCCGTAGTGGAAGCAAGCACATACAATGTGTCAGTGGCATCAGCGAAAGCTGATTCTGGTACGGACGATGTCTAGCTGTCTGTACGGATATCTCGCTGAACAGTACGTTCTCGTGAAAGAGGCGACAGCTACAGCGGTAACATCCGGGACAATGCAGCCTTACCTGCTATTTATTCGGTGACTCTTCTAGCGAGTCAGCAAATAGGGCACCTTATTTAGTGACCATAGCCATACGGACCCTGTGCCTGCTCCTGTGGCTTCTAGGGACCAAGATGATCGCGTTCCACGTCGAGACTGCGAGGTGACTCGGTTTGAATCTTGGCCTCGGCTGTGCTGTCTGGGCGTTTTCCCTGGGCTTTCCTCGAACGCTGCGAGGCAAATGTCGGCACAGTTCCCTATGAAGTCTGCCCAGGATGCTCGATCCCGACTGATAACAACATGACGGCACAGCCGGAGGTAGATCGCTCGGTAATGACACGCCGCCAACCAACAGACCCTTCCTTCGGGAACACCTCATATGCTTCTGTAGATGTCGGAGCTCGTCCCCCTCAACTGCGGTTCTCTCTCATGTCCTACACCTCTCGAGGTTGTTGTTGTTGCTCCTCGAGCGGTATGGCGCTTATCCGCAAGGGAGAGTGGCCAGGACTAATGAGGTGCGGTCATCAGGATGGTAAAAACGAGTTAGAACCGGTTAGAGCTGGAGATAAATAAGATGATACCATGGAGGATAGCGCGGTCCCTAACGCCGTTATGGGAGGCTCCAAGGGATATAGCAGAGATGTCAGGGAGAGCGGAGCACCGATGGAAAGAGAGGGAGACGAACGAGAAAACGACGATGAATGTTGACATAGGAGGGGCAATCAAGGAAGAAGTGACGGACGGTCTCGTCTTGACCGGAATCTTCAAGTCAAGTCGCAGTTGATCAACTCTTAGTTGCGATCGCAGCTCTCACGCCCCTGCTCTTCTTCTTCTATTTCTTTTTTTTCAGTTTCGTTGCTCCTAAATATGCTCCTATGAGATTACATTGCCTCATTCCAAATTATCCATGGGCTAACGGGCCAAAATAGTATTTGGGCACGACGATGCTTATTTTTCCTTAAAGGTCCTAACCTTCAGCCATTCTGCAGCTGCACATCGCATATATGTTCTTACGTGCTGTACCAGGGGTTCCTTTTTTCCAGCACCCCAAAAACCCACTAGGACCTTATTTACTATAGCAAAAAAAAAAAAAAAAAAACATAGCAAAAGGTCCGAAAAGCTGCAGGTACGGGTATCACCCACTTACGGAATGAAAAACCCTTCAGATGAAAACCTAAGCAAATTCCTGTGTAGTACCACTCCAACTGCCGTATTTGATCTGTAGCTCTGGTGTATCTTACGTGGATACCTATGCAAAAATCGAAAAAAGAAAAAGAGTGGCGAAGAAAAAAGTGTGGCAAGTGTGTGGTACTCGCTTTCCTCGACTCGCCATCAGTTTCACCACAATGACAGTAGCGGTTCCGGTAGTGGGCACTTCGGCAGTCGTCTAACCGCACATACCCCTACACGTCGCTCACGTGGTCCAGATCCCCCCTCCCCCCACTAACGTCCCTGGCAACGATACTGGGAGTGACAGTGAACAAGTTGGAGTATCCCCTCTGTATGATTAGTAAAACGGCTCTCTGAAACAACTTGTTTTTATAATTCTGTATATTACGATAAGCACAGTTACAGATATACCACCTTACGGGGCTCTATGGCGACGAATTGCCGTACGAGGAATTGTATGACGCTTCTGGAACCTCGACCACTGTTGCAGACGATCCGTGTTGCGGAAGCGATGTGGTGCTTGCTGAACTATTCGAGGATTTCCTGCTCACGAAAATTCCCTGACTTATTACCGCAGAGATCGCAGGAGATGTAACTGTGTTTACCCGGTCCCTGATGACCACTTTCGAATTAGAAGGCTGTGTCACCGAGGCAGGCTTGACTATCGTTGTTTCCATTAGAACTCGCTTAGAAGCCAAGTGACTCAGGTGGTTCCTCTCGTTCACATATACTGTTGCTGGCAAAGTCATACGGGAAGCAGTAAATATTGCTTTAAAAGGCGAAACATTTGTTCGCCGTGCAGGAGAGGTGGAACCGGTCAGGAGGCGACTGGGCCTTGTCCGTTTGATCTTGAGTCGGTAGCGCGGAATGAGCGGGTTCTCTTCACTGGTATGAAGTACGCTTGAACTATGGTTCTCAAGAACGTCCAGGAAAGAAGAGTGATTACCAGAAGACATATACAAGAAGTCGTCTGCGGGATTTTCGGAGAGCAGCCAATGGAGAGGAATGGCAAATTTGGAACGTATGGTGCGAGATGTGCAGGTAATGACCAGTGCGGCACAGATCGCCGCTGTACAGACGACAAGTTTCAGCAAGTGCGCGTTCTCTGTAGATTCTCGAGGAAGAACTTCGCCCTGGTTGATCTCGACGTGTGGCTCACCTTGCAGCTGATCGGTGGACATTGTGCCTACGGAACGGCAAGCCCACGTGAGGAACGGCAACCATCGGTGGACATTGTACCTACGGTATGGCGGGCTAGAATCTAGCCCGCCATACCTACGGCAAGTCCAGTGAGGAATGATAACCAATGTTGTTGGCAATGTTCACCACCAAACCAAAGTAACCAAAGGGAGAAACTTCTTCGTCTACCAACGCAGCCGTGCATGAATGAATGGTCAGCAATGTTTCCAGCAGCCCAATTTTCGTCCGACAGTCCGCGCATGACGTCTGACAAACTTTGAGCGGAATCTGTAATAGGTGTCTGTAAAAGGCTGCTTGGGAAAACGAAATTCCGAACAACATACGATCTTCAACCAGAGCGAAGTCCAGTGTCGGTAAGCTAATGGGCACTCGAAGTCGGGATCCTATAGGAAATCTCTGTGGCACGGCGGTACCACGAAGTGACAAATTACTGTGGTGTACTGCTGCATTTGGGCCAGGAGCCGTTCTGCTACCATAGGGGATCTGCATGAAGGAAACAAGCAGATGCACTGCAGATTTTCCATCCTCCCTGGACACGTGGCATTCCTAAAACCCGGAGCACCACCGATAGTGTATAATATCACTATAGCCAACGTTGCTCAACAACGCAGGACGCACGAACTATATCCCCTGACACCAAAGGCATTCTACAAAAGCTGCAAGAGAATAGCATTCTTTACTTGCATACATACATACTTGCCGGATGCACTAACAACCTTCAGCGCCTGGACGCGTACTTGAACATGATATTCAAACCGTAGTACGCTTGCCTGAACGCTGACAAAACAAGGATGACGCCGAAGTAATTTTGACGGCCTCATCAGTGAAACACTGCATGCAGCGTGTTTGAGTGAAGTGCACGTGGCGCTTATTTCGTGACATATCCCTGGGATTACGACAATGGAATGTCGTAATTGACTTAAAGGGACACTGGAGTACAAAAACTTCTCATTGCGGAATAAACGATACGTCATTACCTTGACACAAACACAAAAGGAACGGGAGGCCCGTTGCGAAAGAAACCGCAACGCACATTTCGCCCTTCCTTCTCAAACAGCCCGACAGTGCGGAGAGGCCTTGGGTTGGTCTCCTCAAACTATCTCCCGCGACGATTGGACAAAATCATTTGCGGAGGCCAATGAGAGCACGCTCCGCACATTGTTTGCCTTCTTGAGAAGGAGGGATAGGGAAAGCGTAAATTACAGGCTCTTAAGGTCACAGATCACAAGTGAATTGAATGAATTACACGTTCTTACGAATACTAGCTTTTTGTTCTTACGGATACTTTTAAAAGTCAGTACTTAGTATCTTACGTTAATGTTTTAGGCAATAACTTTCACTCATTTCTTAAGTTACCCCTAGAGATACTCTTCTTTCATTTATCCATTTTTTTCTCTTGATACAGGAAGGTTGGGAAAAAGATTGACATTGTCTGTCTTGGTTGGGCGCTATGCCATCGCATGCGCACGCATTTCATCTACGACATTCCAGCGTCCCCCACATCCTTCTACGGTGTAGCCTGCAGAAGCGAGCGGCGCCTTGGGTTTAGTAATAATAATAATTCGGGGCTTTACGTCGCGAGACAACTGCGATCATGAGCGACCCCACAGTGGTTGGGTCTGTGGATTAACACTTAGCGTGTGGTCGACGTTAAAGGGACATAGTTGCCTCCGTCCTCGGCCAGGTTTGAAACCGCGATCCTAGGATCAGCAGACGGACAAGCTACCGACTGAGCCACCGAGGGCGGCCTTTGGGATTAGTATGTAGAGGAGGTGGTGTTCCCCTACATGAGTCCTGGCCGGCGATGATGGAATGTCTCAGCGGGCAGATGGTCGTGGCCTCACGCCAGGACGGTGCCGGTAGAACTGATGAGCCAGCGCGGTAGCGCGTGGCAGCAGGGTCACATCGTCGTCGTCCACGGGCCGCCACATCACTCCCCCATCAGACGCGGAGCGGTGCATGCGTTTGAGGTTCGCGTCGATGCCACGACGCCACACTCAACTCGCAACACGCCACGGTCACCACCACAGCGTCACTCCGCCTCACGTTTCCACGGGCCGCCACAAGTGTATACACGGGACAATGTGTTGGCCTGAAGGGTATGTTGGTGAATGCTCGGCGTCTGTAGATGCCAGCGGAAAGGACCGGTCTCTCATAGTGTCGTACTATCGTGGTGACTACGAGAATACAACGTCTGCTTTCCCGCACGAGCTTTGGGACAACGCATTACGACGGATTTCTGCTGGTGTGTTATTGTACCGATGAACATAGAAGAAGGGTACAAGCGAGCTGGTGTAGATTCGACGAGCACCTCTTTCCTTGCGTGTTTTCCAATCAGCCGCGTGGGAGAGGAGGACAAGCGCCCGCGCATGCGCTCTGACGAAGGAGAAAAAAGGTCAATTCCTTGACTATGAGGGAAACTACACGAGAGACAAGACAAACCAGACGGACGACACGGGTCTCAATCGCGCGTCGTCTTGTCCGATCTTTTTGTCTCTTGCGCAAGACTCCTTAAGCCTCAAGAAATTATGCTTCCCTCATCGTGTTCTTGTACGTTTGTTGCTGAAGGCATTCACAAGTGTGCCGACGGCTGCAGGGACCGCTGCGGAGTTGACGGGGGACGTCAACCATACCCTCGTTGTTGGTCAAGCCGTTGTCCCAACCTTCCGTTGGTAGACCGAGAAATTGAGAGACGATTTCGTCGGCAGCAAATTCAACGCAAAATTTAAAACAACTGTCAGCATTAATGTACGTATCGAGAGGGTTGCCGTCGCGGAGGTCTTCAACAAGAATTGACCCGTCCACTGTGCCGCCGTCTGTGTTGGCGCTTTTTTCATCAAATTTTTTCAATAAAGAAAGAAAGAAGAAAGCGTTCCACGGATCCGCAAGAATATGAAGCGCGGCCACGTTGTCGTTAGTTTCGTTTTCGTAGCGTTTTCGTCGTTTTCGTTTTCGTCGTTTTCGTTTCACAGCGCGCGACTGAAAGAGAGATTTGTACAGACAGATCCATATTTTTTATAGTCCTCCTGACCGATTGGACTTCTTGCTGACGGTCTTTCTGACACTGTTGACACAGAAGACGACGCTGGTGCTGATGGGTCGGATGTCGATCTACTTCATCGCCGACTCATCCTCACCCAAGCACATTTACCACAATGGCTTCTTCCCCACCTGACGTACAGTGCAACAGTTAACTACTTTTATTGCCAGTAGTAGTTAGAAATAAACTGTTGTAACGCGCCTGGAGTGCAGCAGTCGAGGACGCGCAAATGAGCCCATCCTTCGCGCACGTGCGCCCTGCGCTTAGCGACTACCGATCTTCACCTTTCGCATTGTGATCGTTATCGTTATACTTAAAATTCGCGCGCGATCCAAAGCCGCTTTGATAGGCTCGCGCAAGAGCTCGTGGCGAATCACAGGGCGAAGTGATGCGTTTAACGCGCGTTATGTACTAACGACAGGTTGAAGATCGGGGCCACGAATGTCTGCGCGACTACCGACCAAACGGTCCGAAAATACCAGCTCGCGTGACTGAGTGGCTAGCATGCTGGCCATGTCACGTCGAGACTGGGAGGTACCCGGGTTTGACTCCCGGTGCCGGCTGTGCTGTCTGAAGGTTTTCCTGGGCTTTCCTCAGCTGCTATCAGACATATGTCGACACAGTTCCCTTAGAAGTCGGCCCAGGACGCACGGTGGGCGACGGCGAGCTCTTTCATTAGCGTCACCAACGGTCCTAAAGGCCAAGGAAGCTTGAGCCGGAATGCGTACGGAAAATAGAGTTTTTCTTTTTCGAGACGGTCTGAAATACTGGAAGCCGAAGTACATTGGATCTGTGGGGCGTTTGACGTTGCCAATAATTTTGTCCGAAAAATCGGTCTGTGTTTGTATTTCCCGTTCTGGTGTGATTCAAAATATATATCTCTTCGAGCAACTCAAGGAAAAGCAAAAATTTCCATCGCGAATAGTTTTACAAATATTTCACTTGCACTGCGATTAGAATTCGAATAATCAGAAAATTCCAATTCGAATAATTTCGAATACGTCATGGTGAAATATTTTGCGGTATTGTGCCCATTAGATGATTTTCTGCTCCAAACATGTGAGCCTTTTCACCCAGCATAACATATCGTGAGTAAAGGGTCCCTCCGTGTTGCGTGTGGAAGACTGCATTGAGAGATAGTCAACATGTTCCATGCAGCCTGCTTTGTCATCTCCTCATATCGATGTGTACATTATGAATGTCCCGCAACTTTTTTAGAAACTGCACACATCTCCATCTGTTACTGAACATAACTCTGGAAGTTGGGAGTACATTTACTGGAACCTGCAAATCCCAGAGCACAGTGTTGACCAGGAGCTCACAAAATTTGTAGACTTTAGCGACAGGATATTGCAGAGTAAAGCGGGCCTCACCTAACGCACCATTGTAATGAGGCGAAGCCGACATGCAGGATGGAGCCGCACACCAAATGAACAATGGCGCTAACATGAAGTGGGCTTCACCTAACTCTTAAGTGTAATGAGGCGAAGCCGACTTGCAGAATGGCAACAGGACAGCGATACTTCGCTTCAGTACTATTCGAAAAAAATATTCCAAAATTTCGAATACTCAAAACAGGTTGCGAATAGCATTGGAATAGAATCAGATATTCGTTTCATATCCGAAATTTCGAATATTTGCGCAGCTCTGGACATATGCCATAATTAGACCAATTCCAAAACCCATTGAAGTGGATCGGTATGGGCCCCTCTCTTTAAAGTGTGTTTGTAGTAAAATCTTGGAACATATGTACAGCCCTGTGTTTTCAGGTTTCATGTTTTTTGAAAATTCGGAGGCAAAAATCAGGTTTTATTTCAGGAGCCATAACACAGGGTAAAATCTGGTGGAATAGTAGATTTTCGGGCGGAGAATTAAAAAAAAAGTGCTCCTCGCATTTTAGATTAACACAACATATGGAACAGCTGCGCTGTACGTCCAATACTTAACGTTCTCCAGTGCCCGTATTGGTGGCCAAATTGGCACTTTGCCATGTTAATTTTAAGGCTTTACCCCATGTAGTTTTACCCTGATGCAAATCTTGGGGAGGGGGGGGGGGGTAAAAACGGGTTTTTCCCTAAAACACAGGGCCCAAAACATATTCTGCATACTCATATTATGGACCACATTGACGAATACGTGTGCCAATGTGCCATACGTAATGTCCCTCAAGGGACCTCTGGAGGTATATTGAAATAAGTAAATAAATATATCAATGTACATGTGTGGTATCATTGTACATTATTTATTGGTCGAATATGACATCAGGAGCTTATACAAACACCCGCATCATATTATGAACACATTCTAGCAACTGCTGCGATTTACAATCTGAATCAAATGTGCCTTCACATTCCATTGCAGTTGGGTCCTTGTTGCATATCGTACTGTAGGGAAGAAATACAAATTATCAACACTTTGTATTCCTTGCTATGAAATGGTGGCTGGCAAAGAATAACTGTTCACCAAGTTATAGTCATGCCTGAAGCATCAAGGAAACAATTGCAGAGTGATTTGTGACATTTCTGCAAGACTGAATTTGAAAAATTAAAAGAGTGACTGGCTAAAACTCTGTGCAATACTTTTTCACACTGGGAATCATCCTGGAGATTTTTCTGGACACTTTTACCGATACCAGTGGCGAAGCACAAAGCCGTACTTCCAATGCTTCCTAGTATATCCACTAAGAAGTCTCGCATGTCACCTGACTTTTACCTTTGTAACGTCGACTCCATAACATTTGTCTGCTGCCTGACAGGCCTTAGCTCCTTGAAATTCAAACTGAGGTTCGGAGTATCATCCTGGCAACCTGGGACTGCACCCACAGGAATTTCTTCCCAATCGATAGATCCTAGAAAAAACAAGGTGCACACGCGAGGCTAAAGAAAACCACGAATAAAACTCCAGTGTACTGCAACATTGTTTGGTATTTCCAAAAAGAAAAAAAAAGAAGAAAAATGTCACCATAAATGGGCACAACTTACCTGAATACAATTTCCACTTGGACTCTGTAGCAGATTTTTCTTCTTTAGAGTCTATTTCTACAAAAGAAAAATCGATTGGGGAGTGTAGCGTATTCTTGCACATGTGTGTACAGAACCAAATGCAAGTAACATATTGGTGAAAGGATCGCAAAAGCAAGCAAAAGGGAGTGACTAAGGGAGTCAGACTTGCATGCCTTCACACACATAAAAGCGGCAAAGATAAAAGCAATCTCTGACGACAAAACATACCTATATTAACACACATGTATGATAGCATACGTCATAGAATATGTATATTATGCTGCACACAGGCTCAAACTGCACCACAAGATGATAAAAATAGCTTCAAAGGTAATTCCTCTGAATTTGCAATTTTTCATTACACAGTACATTCATTGGAATTCAACACACATACACACACAAAAAAAGAGTGTGGAACATCATATATGCGCAGAGGAAAGGGTAACCCTCAGTATCTCACCGAGAAGGTCTTCAGGTGTATAAATGTAATCATCAAGGTTATGCTCAACAGCAACCAGCTTCTCTTCATCTGTAACTGATCCAGATTGAATCGCCACCAATGCGAATAGGTTATATTGCTCCTTCTCCGACAGCGGTGGGACCATATGCGCCACAAGTCTGCCAATAAATAGTAGTAAGGCAAAGTAAAGTAAAAGTAAAGGCAGAAGCTGAGTCATACTCATGGCAAAAACCAAGCTAAATAAATATGTTTGGGGTCTTGTCTGCCTTCTGTGAAGGCATGCAGCATGGACTAATAAAACCTGCTTATGTAATCGCTTTTCTCACTATTTGTGAGTAATGTGCGTCTCTTCAGTCTGCAAATGATTTACAACTTTATACAGGCTGTTGCCAATGCTGTGCTGCCAGAAAGAATGAACTTTTTGATGAGCTCTACAGGTCTTACCATAGCCATACTGCAGGTCGTACACTAAACCCCATATTAGTGAAAACAGTTCCCAGGAGCCTTGACCCACTTTGTACAAATAAAAAATCAGACTCACCCTTTCACCATGTGCATGGTATAGCAACCAGTGTGTTTTACTGCTAGCTTTAGCAACTTGGGGATGTTTAGGTGAGATTTCAGAGGCATATGGTCAAACGAGAGGTCACCTGGACATGATGAACGAAGACCGATTCTATGTTAGTCTGGATCTGTCAATTGACACTTTTTTTTTTTCAGACAAAGCGTCAGTTGGATCAGTGGCACTTCTCAGTGAGAAGTCCCCATTGGCATCCCTCAGTAATACATAATTTTTTTATTGTAACTCTTGCATAGTGGCAGCTGACAGGCAGATAACATCTTCAGCACAAAGAGGCATTCACATACAAATGCAACTGCTTCCATCTGCACTATGGCAAGCTCACTCAATGGTGTCCAACTTCAATGAAATACAGTGCTGATAGAGCAGTACTGAAAAAACAATTCTATGACCCAACTGGCTGTTGAGTCAATCCTTGCTGCAATTATGAAAGATGAGGCATTACCTTCTAGGAGATTGCTGTTGTCCGATGAGTTGAGCAGGTACAGCAACCATGCTGCAGCCAGATACTTCTGGGTGACAGACTTTTGTTCGTCATACTCAACCTTCACGAGGCCTTCTGCCAAGTACTGAATGTCACTTCTTAGCAAAGTCACTAAGGGACTCCAAGTGTGTCTCAGGCATGATGGCAATGAACACTGAGCAGATTTGGTATGGAACTCCTTGGCTGCAAAAGAAATATCTAAGGACTTAACAGCACGCTGAGTTTTAATGAGCCAGATCACAGTTGTAATCACAAAGCAAGAAATACAGAAGATGAAACTTCCCATTTGAGCAACCATGAGCAACTGACCAGAGTCTGTCGCTTTGGGAGAGAGAGAGAGAGAGAAAAAGGCCGTTTGTGGCAGCATGCATTAGATGACGCTACGGTCTTGTGCCCCCCTTGTGTTGTGCTTTCGCATGGGAAGCTACTGGAGAAATGTGCTCTTGCTGCTGTGTACGAACACTTCTACAGTAACGAAAAGATGGCTAAGAAGTGAGCGAGCTGGTGAAGTTGATGCATAATGTAAAACCCCCGAGACTAGGGAACACTAAGGACAGACACGCATACAAAGTCTCAACACATGTCAAAATGAATGCACACAAACCATAAGAAAAGCCTCTGTCCTGTCGGCGTGGTTTAAGCAATGGACAGCCAGGGAGAACGGTTTTGCTACTTGAGTGCGTGCATTTCTGGCATGCCATACCACGTGCCCATTTTAGTGACATGCTCTGGTTGCGGGAAAGGATGAAGTTTCACTTCTTATTCATCTTACTTTGTGCCGTGAAACTGCATTAGTGCTACAGAAATTCATTGGAAACGAGTTCAAATGGTCACACGCTAGTGCAGTTTGTTCCTGCACAACAGTGGCACTGCTTACTTCAACAAACAAAAGCAACTCTTGCTTAGTAGTTCTTTTGCCAAGTGAAAACGCCAAGATCTGTAAAAATGCTTAAGGTGCACCGGAGTTTCTCCGCTGCACGTTAGTCCTGCTCTGTCTGGTGTTAGACAACTTGTAGTCACAGAACTCATTACAGCACACCATAAGCTTTGGCTCCACAATTTCTTCAACCCGTATGAAATAGGCATGTCTGAACATTATCGTACTTATCTTACTACAGTAGTTCCAAGGTCCGCACTAACTGCTCCTATCATGTCTCATGCGCATGTAATGCATGTCTCATGCTTTACGTGACTCTGCTAAGTCTTCTCTAGTTATGCAATGTTACTCATATTTAATCCTGCAAATAGAACTGCCCACTAATCAATGTAGCAAATCGCTCTGTTTGATAAAGTCTGGCAGCATCTCCATGACTTTGTTACATGTTGTTTACTAGTTTGGTACAGATGCGTATACGAAGAGGGGAGTCAAGTCCTGTAGATCACATAAACAAAATACAGAAGCCGACACTGAAGATTTTTGTTTAAGTTTAATTTGTACAAGCTTTCGCGTGGAGGTCCACGCTTCCTCAGGTACAAAGTGAAGTGGTGACACACATAAGTATATATAGTATAGACACTGCTGTACAAAGAAAGGGAAGGGGGAAAGGAGATATGGTGCCACATGTCTGTGTACAATGAATAGCTGGGCAGACGGATAAGTGACCTCTAACCGTTTAAGAACAGTAAAAGGTGTTGTTGTGAACAAAAAGGCTCGCCAACCCAGTTTCGCGGAAGGGGGGTCAGGAGTATGGGAAACGAGTGGCCCAGAATGGACAAAAGGGAAGGTTACGGATTATCTAACGGAGTACCAGACTGATGACTTTCAGTCATCGTCTGGTACTCCGTTAGATAATCCGTAACCTTCCCTTTTGTCCATTCTGGGCCACTCGTTTCCCATACTCCTGACCCCCCTTCCGCGAAACTGGGTTGGCGAGCCTTTTTGTTCACAACAACACCTTTTACTGTTCTTAAACGGTTAGAGGTCACTTATCCGTCTGCCCAGCTATTCATTGTACACAGACATGTGGCACCATATCTCCTTTCCCCCTTCCCTTTCTTTGTACAGCAGTGTCTATACTATATATACTTATGTGTGTCACCACTTCACTTTGTACCTGAGGAAGCGTGGACCTCCACGCGAAAGCTTGTACAAATTAAACTTAAACAAAAATCTTCAGTGTCGGCTTCTGTATTTAGTTTGGTACAATAAGAATATCACTTACCTGTCTCCACCATACACAAATCAGCTGCTTCTTCTTGCAAAAGGAAGTCTGAGGTGATCAGATACTTTATGACTTCATCACTGGGCAACACAAAAGCACCATATGTGAAAACAGAATTCCAACAAGATGACATAACAAGTACTCAGAAAATACTTACCACATGTTTGGGAGAACAGCAGAAATTTGGGAGAGCAGCGAGCACAAAGCCTCCCTAAATGTCTTATTTTTCTTTTTATGACCATGTGAATACATCTGGCACAAAAGAACACCACAGTAAGAAAGTAACCACTTAAGCACTGCAGAAAAACACACATGTTGACAAGAATACCAACTGACAAAAAAAAAAAAAAAAAAGACTTCCAGTGCATTTGCAAGCAAGCTATGACCATTAGGTCATAGCATACAAGTTCGATATGATGGGAATACAAACAACAGATAAATTTCTAATGACACAGAGGATGCTGAGAGGATACAGCAACATTATGCAAGTGGTGTATCTGGTCTACCCACTAAACGATTATGTAAACAA